>NC_092145.1:143704591-144007622 GCF_043159975.1 Macaca nemestrina
ACTGGTCTAGGATTTAACAGTCTTCACTCAAGTAATTGTTTGTTTGTTTGTTTGTTTGTTTGTTTGTTTTTGAGATGGAATCCTGCTCTGTCCCCCAGGCTGGAGTGCAGTGGCACAGTCTTGGTTCACTGCAACCTCCGCCTCCCAGGTTCAAGCGATTCTCCTGCCTCAGCCTCCTGAGTATCTGGGACTACAGGCACGTGCCACCACGTCCGGCTAATTTTTTGTATTTTTAGCAGAGACAGGGTTTCACTGTGTTAGCCAGGATGGTCTCGATCTCCTAACCTCGTGATCCGCCCACCTCGGCCTCATATAGTGCTGAGATTTACTCATTAAAATGAAGTATCTAGATATAATTTCCTATCCGAAGTCTACTATCTCCAATAGAACAATGTACCATAACAGTGCATTTCCTTCATTGTCTTTTGCCACCTGCATTACAAATCAGACCCCTTTGGAGAATAACATAATTTAGAAGTAGGCAATGTAGATAAAAAGAAATCTCAAAAAACTGTTGAAAGAAATTAAATAAATGGAAAGACATCTCATGCTGATGAGTTAGAAGACTTAATATTGGTAAGGTGGCCATACTCTCCAAACTGATCTACAAATTCAATGCAATCTTTTTTTGTCAGAATTTGGCAAGCTTGTCCTAAATTTCATATGGAAATGCAAGGAAGTCAGAATAGCAAAATATTCTTGAAAAAGAGGAACAAAGTTAAAGAATTCACACTTCCTGATTTCAAAACTTACTACAAATCTAAAATTATCAAGACACTGTGGTACTGGCATAATCATAAACATACAGATCAATAGAATAGAACTGAAAACCCAGAAATAAACCCTTACATTTACGGTCAGTTGATTTCCAAAAAGGGTGCAAGACAATTCAAAGGGGAAAAAAGTGTCTTTTCAATAAATGGTGCTGGGATGACTAGAAATCCACATACAAAAAAATAAAGTTGGACCTCTTCCTCAGAACATACACAAAAATTAACTCAAAATTAATCACACGCCTAAATGTAAAGGTCTAAAACTATAAAACTCTTAGAAGAGGCCAGACTCAGTGGTTCATGCCTGTAATCCCAGCACTATGGGAGGCCGAGGTGGGCGGATCACAAGGTCAAGAGATCGAGACCATCCTGGCCAACATGGTGAAATCCCATCTCTACTAAAAATAGAAAATTATCTGGGCTTGGTGGCGCACACCTGTAGTCCCAGCTACTCAGGAGGCTGAGGCAGGAGAATCGTTTGAACCCGGGAGGCAGAGGTTGCAAATGAGCTGAGATCATGCCACTGCACTCCAGCCTGGCAATAGAGTGAGATTGCATCTCAAAAAACAAAACAAAAAAAGACAAAAACAAAAATCTCTTAGAAGAAAACACGGGAGTAAATCTTCGTGATTTAATATTAGGCAATGGTTTCTTAGATATGATGCCAAAAGCACAAGAACACTTACAATTCAATAGTAGACAAGTAATTCAATTTTAAAATGGACAAAGGACTTAGACACTTCACCAAAAAAGATATACAAATGGCTAATAAGCACACAAAAAGATGCTCAATGTCATTAATCATTAGGAAACTCAAATCAAAACCACAATGAGACACCACTTAATTCCACTAGGGTGTCTAAAATCAAAAAGTCAGACAATAAGTGTTAACAAGGATGTGGGAAAATTGGAACCCTCATACACTGCTAGTGGAAGAATGTAAAATAGTATAGTTGCTTTGGAAACCAGTTTGGTGATTCCTCAAAAAGTTATGATACAATCCAACAACTCCACTCCTAGGTATATACTCAAGAGAACCGAAAACACACATCCACACAAAAACCTGTACATCTATGTTCATAGTAGCATTATTTATAATAGCTAAAAGTGGAAGCAATGCAAATGTCCATCAACTGATGAATGGACAAACAAAATGTAGCATATCCATACGATGCAATATTATTCAGCATTAAAAAGGAATGAAGCACTGATACATGTTATGATCTGAGTGAACCTTGAAAACATTATACTAAGTGAAAGAATACGGTCACAAAACATTACATACTATATGCTTCCATTTATATGAAATGTCCAGAATAGGCAAATCTAGAGACAGAAAATAGATTAGTGATTATCAGAGGCTGGCAGAGACAGAGGAATAGGAAGTGACTGCTCATGAGTATTGGGTTTCTCTTTGGGCTGATGATGTTCTAAAATTAAACTGTAGTGATGGTGGAACAACTGTTAATATAATAAAAATCACTGAATTATATACTTTAATGGGTATGGTATGTAAAGTCTCTATCAGTAAAGCTGTTTAGAAAAAGAAAGAAATCCAGTAATCTAAGAGACACTCATAAAGAGAAATATACCTGAAATTATCATCTGTAATTCTTAATGGAAATAAGTGCATGGCTACAGCTCTGCTGTCTTTAGAAAAAGATGTATCACTAAGCCAATTTCTCATGACCTGGGACCTAAATCAGCTGCAGCTTTGTTCAGAACACAACCACCTATACTGGAGCCATCAATCACAGCGCTAGTTCCAAAATCTAATTAAACTCCATGCATTCATGATATATTAAAAGATTGGTAGAAAGAAAAATCAGTAATAGTTTAGAAGAACATGAAATACTGAATCATTATTGCAATCTGACCCATACTTCTTAAATGAACAAACCATCAATTAACCCTATTACTTTGTCCTTGAATTCTGTTTACTGCATTGTCTAAAACCATAGCATCGTCAAAAATAACAATTTGGTTGGAAAAGAGGGATTTTTTTGTTGTTGTTTTGCTTTCTTCTTTGGATAGGGCCAAAAAAAAAAAAAAAAAGACTAGGTAGTTTTTAATCTCCCCTCCCCAAGAAGGTCACTTAAAGTATACAAAAGTATATAAAGCTAGCTGCATATAACATCCACAAAGGTGAATATATGTAACGTCATCCAGGACATTAGAGAGAGAGAGAGAGACAAAGAGACAGCGAGAGAGACTCTGTGTGTGTGTGTGTGTGTGTGTGTGTGTGTGTGTGTGTGTGTGTGTGTGTGTAACAGAGTATAAAAGACATCAGGGTGTGTGTGTGTGTGTAAGAGTATAAAAGACATCGGTGTGTGTGTGTGTGTGTGTGTAACAGATTTTATGGCCATTTTAAAAGAAGATCAACTAATAACTTCATCATTTTATGCAAGCAGGGGGGCCATCATACACATATATACACACACAGAGTCAGAGAGCCATAGAAGTATCCATCCTGGTTTGATAAACAAAGCTCTTTAAACACTGCTAGAATCTCCAAAGTAAACCAAGGGCCATGAAAAGTGGCAAACTATTTTATCTGTCTCTGTCATATGCATTCTGCAGAAAAAAAAAAAAATTTAACCAAAATTCTTCAAATGCACATCTGTCAATCCTCCTGAAGTGACTTTTCTTTATGTCTTTTTCCCATGAGTAGAAATCTGAGGAAAGTATCATGGAGGATGCAACTCAAAGAAAGAAAAGCAAAGTGGCAAACAGAGATGTTAGTCAGAGGAGCACTGGAAAGGCAGGCTTGACTGGTTCACAGGGGAGCGGACGATGCCATCCATAATACACGCTACAGGCATGAGGGCCTCATGTGAGAGAATAAATCATCATGCACAGTCACAAGAAATTAAAGAAATGTCCCTGTTCCCTGCCTTTGACTTCTATCATCTTGCAATGGTTTCAACTAGGGTCAGAGGACTCTAACAGGAGTCTGTGAATAAAGCTCCATTTATTAAACATTTCCAAATTTTTTAAGGAAGGGAACAGCAGGTATCCTAAGTTGTCATCATAGTAATCATAATGGTGATAATGATGATAATGACAGTGGTGATGACAACAATAACAACTCCTATTTATTGATCCATAGCTAAGGCTCCCTAAGCACTTGGCTAAGTCCTTCCATCTATGGCCCAACACTGGGGGAATTCTCCAAGTTCCTTTTGGGGATCATCCAAATCAGTCCTCCTTTGGTCCAAAAGCTAAAAACCCTGAAGGAATTCCGAATGTGATTTGGGGCCCTCATATAAAGTCCTCAAACCTCTTCTCAAAGCAGTTCTGGTTCAGTATAGCTTATTAATGCCCAACTGATAAAAATACAATTAAAATTATTTACTAGGGAATTAAAGCTTGGTTAAAGTAAATAACTTGGCTAGAATTTTCTGGCTTAGTTTGGCTATATCTACTTTTCGCATCTAGAAGGTCTAGAGATTATGTCACTTACTTTAGCACATCCAGTTTTAGGGAGAAAAGGGGAAAAATTATAGATACATCTGGTGTCTAGATCTGAAAGGCTGAGCATCAAAGTATTAATAATTACCAAGTACAAAAAGGAAATGTTATAAAAGCTCATTTTCAAGCAAAAAAAAAAAAAGTTCATTTTCCAGAGTTCATAAAGAACATAGGCTAATGGATTTAACTCCATACACATCCTTATTTATCAGCATACGAAAATCTTTACCTCCATCCGATTCAAGTCACGAGGTTGTTGATTTGCCGGCAGTGACTCAGAATAAGAATCAAATAATTGACAGTCCCACTTGGGCTTAGGAAAAGCTAGGAAGAAACAAAAAGAATATATAAGAATATTTCCTAGAGCCATAGTAATCAGTGTTTCCCATCAGCTTTTCTGTGCTCGTTAAATATAACAACAAAATCAGCTAGCTCTGATAGACCACTTACGGCATTCATCATGCTAGGGTAGTATTTTCAGTTCTTTACATGGACAACCCAGTACTTCTATTATCCCCATTTCACATGTGATGAAACTGAGAACAGGGAAGTTAAGCAACTTACTCAAGGTCATACAGCTGATAAATAGAAGAGCAGGGACTTTAACTCTCAGCAGTCTGGCTGAAGAGTATGTGCTCTGAACACTTCATTTTATAGCATAGTAATTTTCCACATTAACCATCACTATCACAATATGTAAGTCTTAACCATGTTACTAGTGTAGTTTCTAATGTATAGGGACATTAACTAAGGAAATACATCATTTAACTATTGTTGGATATAGGCAAGATCTTATAATGACGTGCACCCAAGGTAATTTTATGAAATATTTACCTCCTTGGTTGTCAGGAATGATAAAATAAGAGCATAAATTCTTGCTGATTTACAACAAAGAAAAAAGAATCTCATTAAGGGTTTCTTTCAATATGCAATAGTGACACTGGCTGTTATTTCAGTAGTTAAGTGAATTCACATGAGGAAAGATCAGTCTACTTGGTAAGCTAATTACTTCACACCAGGCTATGTCTTAGAAGCAGATTCTGCTGCACTACTTTGTCACAAAGTAATTAGGAAAGAAATATCTCAACAGCTAGAAAATTTGTCAATATTCCAAAGAGGAAAAGCAGACTGTGCCAGATAATAAACAGAAGCTACAAGTCAAGACAAGCTATTAGGAAATAAAATTGTAATGCAAGGTTTAAAAAAACTTGAATCAAATGTGAAAAGTGGATTGGCATTGTTTTAAATCCTTCCCCACCCTCCCACTCCCATCAGGGACTGAAATGCCAATATCCTTCTGCAGTAAAGTACTGACCATTGGCCAGGCATGGTGGCTCACACCTGTAATGCCAGCACTTTGGGAGGCCAAGGCAGGAGGACTGCTTGAGTCTAGGAGTTTGAGACCAGCCTGGGCAACATAGTGAGACCCTGTCTCATCTGTCTATGTATCTACCTACCTTCCTACCTACGTGTCTAATTTAAATAAATACATACATGCATACATATATACAGTAAGTAAGGAAGTAACTACTGGTCTGAGTATCAGCACCACATGGAGTTAAGAACAAGCACCTTGGCGGGGCGCGGTGGCTCAAGCCTGTAATCTCAGCACTTTGGGAGGCCGAGACGGGCGGATCACGAGGTCAGGAGATCGAGACCATCCTGGCTAACGCAGTGAAACCCGGTCTCTACTAAAAAATACAAAAAACTAGCCGGGCAAGGTGGCGGGTGCCTGTAGTCCCAGCTACTCGGGAGGCTGAGGCAGGAGAATGGCATAAACCCGGGAGGCGAAGCTTGCAGTGAGCTGAGATCCGGCCACTGCACTCTACCCTGGGCGACAGTGCCAGACTCCGTCTCAAAAAAAAAAAAAAAAAAAGAACAAGCACCTTAATTTGTTCATTTGCTTACTCTGGTCTGAATTTCACCAGTATCAGATGGGGCAAACTGTGGGCCCTGGTGATTTTTCTGACCATACCTCATAGTCTGTTTCCTTGGTAAAAACTCAGTAAAAGCACCATTCCTCAGTCCAGCCCCAAGAGTGGTGTGAACCATTATTAAGATTTCTCTTTCTGGTCTATCAATCAAGGCTCTGACTAGTATTATATGACTGATGCTTTATCATGAGGGGATCTTCCTGTGAAGAAAGCTAACACTTTCCAAAACTATAAATGTTGTCAATTACCTGCTAAATCTCTCTCCAAGGTGTCCACATCTCTCCATCTCACTGTCGCCTCCCCAGTGCAAGCGCCCTGCTGCTCCTGACTGGCCAGCTGCCACAACTTAGTCTTCTGGTTTCTACCTGTGCCCCTCAAAACCTGTTCTCTGGACCTGCATAATCCTGCATGATCTGCATGATCATTTCACATAGCAAATCTGATTGTGTCTCTTATCAGCCTAAACTAAGGTAACATTATTGCCCGTCATATGTTCCCCACCTTCTTCCTCAGCTTCAACCCAGCCCCTCTACCCTGGTTCCGTGCACGCCAGTCACTGTGGCCTGAAATTCTCACTCCTCCTATGTTCCAAGTCCCCTCTCAGAGCCTCCCCAGCAAACCTGCTGTTCCCCCTTCTCAGAACCTAAGCTTCTCCCTTCTTCACCTATGTAGTCCCTAGCTCAGTCTTCACATCTCAGCCCAAACATTTAAGGAAATCTTCCCTAAGGTCATGCACCCTCTTGCTGCATCTGTGCTTCCCCTTGATGGCACGTATTAACTGCCCACTAGTTCATGGGAGTAGGAGCTCTGTTTCATACAGCATTCTGACCACAGTGAACGATGTGGTACCTCTCACACAGTAAGTACTTCACAGATATTTTTTAACAAACTCTATGGCAAAAATTTCTACCAGAACCCACCCAATCACCTATCAAAAGGTGACTTTTTTTTTTTCATTTTTATTTTATTTTATTTATTTATTTTTATTTTTATTTTTTTTGAGACGGAGTCTCACTCTGTCACCCAGGCTGGAGTGCAGTGACGCTATCTCGGCTCACTGTAACCTCTGCCTCCCAGCTTCAAGCGATTCTCCTGCCTCAGCCGTCCAAGTAGCTGGGGACCACAGGTGCGCACCACCACACCTCGCTAATTTTTGTATTTTTTGGTGGAGATGGGGTTTCACCACGCTGCCCAGGCTGGTCTTGAAATCCTGACCTCAACTGATCCTCCTGCTTCAGCCTCCCGGAGTGCTGGGATTACAGGTGTCAGTCACCTCACCCAGCTGAAACTATCAAAAGGCTAGAGGGTAAGCCACCAACTAATACAACTCTGTCATTGAAGTTTTACTATTAGGGAAAAGAGACTATTTCCATAATTGCAAGTAAAATGGCATCAGATAGAATTCCTCTTCCATTATTTTACAAAACAGGCCAGGTGTGGTGGGTGGCTCACGCCTGTAATCCCAGCACTTTGGGAGGCCAAGGTGGGTGGATCACTTGAGGCTAGGAGTTCGGGACCAGCCTGGTCAACATGGTAAAACCCCGTCTCTACTAAAAATACAAAAATCTGTAAAATCTGTCAGGCATGGTGGCAGGTACCTGTAGCTTCAGCTACTCAAGAGGCTGAGGCAGGAGAATTGCTTGAACCCAGGAGGCAGAGATTGCAGTGAGCCAAGATCATGCCACTGCACTCAAGCCTGGGTAACAGAGCAAGACTCCATCTCAAAAAAATATATATTATTTTAGAAAACAAGCCTGTCTAGTTATGAATGCATGAAGATATTAACCAAATTTATCCTCTTCACCAATCTTATCAAAAACTGGATTAGATTTTTTAAAGACTGAATATAGATCAATTAGAAAAAAGTTGGAAAAAGGTGAGAGTTAAGCTTTAAAAAAAAAAAAGAAAAGAAAAGAAAAAAAGCACTAGGCCAGGCATGGTGGCTCACGCCTGTAATCCCAGCACTTTGGGAGGCCAAGGCAGGCAGATCACGAGGTCAGGAGATCGAGACCATCTTGGCTAACATGGTGAAGCCCCATCTCTACTAAAAATACAAAAAATTAGCCGGGTGTGGTGGCGTGTGCCTGTAGTCCCAGCTACTCGGGAGGCTGAGGCAGGAGAATGGTGTGAACCCGGGAGGCAGAACTTGCAGTGAGCCGAGATTGCACCACTGCACTCCAGCCTGGGCAACAGAGCGAGACTCCGTCTCAAAAAAAAAAAAAAAAAAACTAAATGAGATGCCATTAAAATGAACAAAAAAATGAATAGGATCACTCATATTTTGCAAAGAAAAGCAAAAAAAAAAAAAAGCACAGAGGAGACCTAGGTGGTTCTGGCCATTTTCTTAAGCTTCATACAATGATAAACATGAGTGATAAAGCATTTTAAAACATACCGTCACTGAGTTTGATAGAGTTTTATGGGTTATTTTCATGTTTTCTGTTAGAACCATATAATTATTATTTAAGATTAATCCCACAAGCCCTGGAAATGATGTGCAATTTTTGTTTAATTGAAGTGTATATGACAGATTCTTGCCTTGTTCCTGTATAAATGCATTCTGACAGTCTCCATAAAAGACCAGGAAGAAACATGAGGCTCATTGGTGTGCTTTTTTATAGATTCCCCTTTACTGAATAAGCAGGTCAAAAGAAGCCATTGGCAGTAGGAAAGGAATCAAGAGATTACTTCTTTCCTGTTAACATTTCAGATATCTAAAAATTATGTCAGTGATTTTTTTTTTTTTTTTTTTTTTTTGAGATGGAGTCTAGCTCTATCACCCAGGCTGGAGTGCAGTGGTGTAATCTTGGCTCACTGCAACCTCTGCCTCCCAGGTTCAAGTGATTCTCCTGCCTTGGCCTCCCTAATAGCTGGTACTACAAGTGTGTGCCACCACACCTGTCTAATTTTTGTATTTTTAGTACATGGGGTTTCACCATGTTGGCCAGGCTGGTCTCAAACTCCTGACCTCCAGTGATCCACCTGCCTTGGCCTCCAAAAGTGCTGATATTACAAGCGTGAGCCACCACACCCAGCTATTATGTCAGTGACTTTTGAAATAGTCTGTGAAACACTTGGACACCTACAAAAGTGACTTCTCAAATAAGGAGTCATGGCATGTCCCACAGGTTCCATGGCCATATGGCATCAAAATAATGAAACAGCACTAGTTATGACCCCCAAACAGAAAACTCAGTGGGGGTATGGGAGATGAGGTTACCCAGGACTCTCTCCAGGGCTTGAAAGAGGACACAGTGAAGGTATTAAATATAACTAACCCTAGAACAGAACTTGGCCCTTTGCCAGCTGTTAATTCCCTTGAGAGAGAGACAAAAGTCCCATGTGTCTCCAATCCCAAGAAAAGAGGTTCTTCTATGGCCCTGCACTGCCTTGGCAATGAGAGCCATGTAGGTGTCAAGATAGCCCCCAGAATGCCAGTGCTTCTTTGCCCTCATTCAGGAGAAACAGAAAGGAGAGGAGGGGAGGGGAGAGGAAGGGAGGGGAGGGGAAGGGAGGGGACAAGAAGAGGGAGAGAATGAGATGGAGAGAGAAAGACACCAAAGAGAAAAGAGGAGTTTCCCATGCTCCTCAATTGCAAGCTAATTCCTGGGACCCATGAGGATCTTCCAAGCATCTAAGGAAGGGCAGCAGGCTGGAGTTACAGCCTGCAGTAGGGAGAAAGCAGGTATTGTTAGCAAAATCCAAGTCCACAAATTAGTAGATTTTGATCTCTGATCTCTCCCCTTCATATATTTTATGGGGATATTTGAAGAAGATCCCAGAATGGGTCACTCTTCCCCCAACATGTTTACCTGTCACTTAGCAGCAGCCACAAACTTGGCCTCTTCCCTTTGGTTGAGTTCCTATCCTCTCACTATTTAACACAGAAAATGACAGATTCTTTATTTAAGAGAGTCAGAGGCACCAAGACTGACTTAGATAAGACATTTGCCACTTTGAATCTGGTATCATCATGAGGAAGGGACTAGACAAGATAATCCAAGGCCTTTTGCAGATCTAATCACAAAATTTATACTCTACTAATAAGTAATTAAAGTTTCTTTAGACACTGCTCTCTCTTGCTAATAATCACCCATGACTAAGCTCTCATTTCTTTAACAGCCATTCCCTAAAAATTGAGAAAGGTTGTTGAAAGCACCAGCTATTTCTGGGGCCTCTCAATGAGCACTATACTTCCATGAATAATGGAAATCAGACCAGTGCCCACTTGCCTTTGAATAGGGCAAGACACACTATTAATTTTTCCACTCTCCCAAAGGAATTAATACATATGTTATACTCACCATGACTCTTTCCTATCTAAAGGGTCCAAAACAATAATTTGAATGAGACTGTTTTATTAAGGAGAAACATAACAGTTCTATTCTAACCTTCTGATATGCTAGAATATTCTATATCTGATTGCAGTTACATGGGTGTATACATATATAAAAATTAATCAAGCATACATTTAAGGTGACAACACTTTGCACACTTCACTGCATGTAATTTTTTGACTTTTAAATTAGGTATAAGAGCTCTATTCCACTCCATTGCCCAGGGCCACCTGGAGACACTGGGGTGTGCCTAAAAATGCCAAGTTAACACTTGGCTCTACAGGATCCTCCTCTTCATTTTATACCAGCTGGGAATTTCAGTACTTGCCTATTTCACAACTGTCATGAAAGGGTAAGTGACTTTGGTTCAAATCCATCCAGAGGGTATAGAATGAGAAAAACAGGTAATACACACTTACCCAGACCAGCCCTATTCCTCACATTATGAGATGTAAAAGTCTAATAGCAGTTAAAGAAGAATAACTGTAAATACTAAGGACTCCCCAAAGTATCTGGACATCATTTTAAGAAACAAAAGTTTTTTACACAGCCTGGAGGAAAAGTACTTAAGGTTTACAATTGATGGTGAGGCCTTACCCGCCTGCAGGTACTCTGGCTGCAGAGTTGGAGGCAGGCCCTCAGGCAATGGGTAGCCGTTCTTCCGAGCCACAATGAGATGAAACGCAGCACAGAACTCAGGCAGGGTCAGGGCTCCATCACAGTCAGCATCACTAAGCTCCCTAGATGAAACAAATGTCATGAGTACCTACCATGGGGCTTACAGAACAAGTTACTTGGCATAAATGTGCCAATAAAACTCCCAGACTCTATGGTGATGGCCCTACCAGTACCCAAACCCTCCTAGCCAAATCCATTTGAAATCTCTGGGGGCCACTCCAAGGAAGAAAAATGTTGACTGATGGGATCAGCATCAGTAGCATTTTATAAATAAAAATTTAAGTTCTTCAGGTTCCATTGTTGGTGTGTCTTACAACGCTGAGGACACAGCACAAGAAACTATGGCACAGAAATAAAAATGATACCCAGAAGTCCACAGTCATTCAGTAAATGCAGGCTGCATGGGGTGAAAAGCCCTGGACATGGTGTTCAAAACAGGCAGAGGAAGGGTGGCCCCAGCCATTTTATAGTTGTCCCAGCCACTATGCAGTTTACCTGGAGCACAGAAATAAGCTCTTTGTTTTTCAGCTTTAAGGGAAAACCTTGAACTTTTCAAGTCACGTAAATCTTTGTACCAAACTGTTCTTTGCCTGAGAACTCCCTACTGGGAAAATACAAGTAAGCTCAATAAAAAAAGGAATGAATGATGTTTTAGGATAAAACTAGTAACTAAAGAAGACTGGAACCAGATAAGACAAAAATGAAGAAAGGGGAGTCTTAAACAGGCTTAACTTCAGTCATTATTTCCCACTAGAAGGCGAAGGCACAGACCTATTTACTGAGCACAAAAGAGACTGATTTGCCAAAGAATTATATCTAAGACCCCATAAGCTTAACCATCTCTAAGGTAGACAGAGACAAGTATACTTGTGTTAGGACAAGCATAGAGATAAGACATAAACAAAATTATTCTAGAAAGGTATTACTATTTGAAAGAAAATATATTTCTAAGGTAAGCTCCATAACTTTCCTTTAGACCATTCACATCCTCCTCCTCCAGTTTTGAATGCACTGGGGCCCTGAAATAGCTGTTCCCAGAGTGAGGGGTCAGGAAACTGCTTCATATGCTGGATAGAGAGAATACCACTCAGCTTTCATGGGCATGTCTCAACAAAAAGATAGGAAGCCTCATGCCAATAACGTTTAGACTGGGAATTCTGCCAAAACAAATGGTATTCTTTTCAAAATGATAATTTCTTTTTTCTTCCCTAGCCAGAAAAATCTAATATAAGGGCCGGGCATGGTGGCTTATGCCTGTAATCCCAGCGCTTTCAGAAGCCAAGGCAGGAGGATTGCCTGAGGCAAAGAGTTCAAGACCAGCCTGGTCAACATAGCAAGATTCTGTCTCTAGAAAAAACTGAAAAGCTAGCTGGGAGGCTGAGGTAGGAGGATCTCTTGAACTTAGGAGTCAGAGGCTGCAATGAGCTATAACCATGTCACTGCCCTCCAGCCTGGGTGACAGAGTGAGCCCTCGTCTCCAAAAAAACAAACAAACAAACAAACAACAACAAAAAACTAATATAAGACTTGTAAAAACAAAAAAATTATGCCAGAGTATATATTGTTGAAGAACCTAAATCCAGCTCAGAATCCCAGATGCATTGGCATGCATGAGTATTATTGGAGTAGTTTTCCAATAAGATGCACAAAACATGACAAGCAATTTTAAATCCCAACATAATTCTGTAAATCCTCATGCAAAAGGCTTTATATAAACATTCCAGTGTTTTTAATTATATATTTATAGCAGTGTGATCGCCTGCCCAGTTTTGGGAAAGAACTAGCCCACACACAGCCGAGAGTTTACAGCAGCACCGAGCATTTTCATGAATGCAAATAGAGCCATCTGGACCATCCCAGCACAGCCCTTCTGGAGCCAGAGTGCATAAAGGTGCAGTGGATACCACAGCTGCAAGTCTGAATTAGGGCCCAGCTGATAAACACCAGCCAAATTTACAAAGCTCAGAGGCAGCTAGAATAGTCAAACCTAACCTAACTCCAAAATATTCCTCAACCTGTTCACTCAGCCTTATAAAATATAAAAACTAGTTTGTCAATCTCCTCTGGTTACTTGTATCCCATCTAGTAGAAAAGTCTGAAAATGAAATCTACAGGATGGTAAGTTTCATATGCCCACAATTGCCTAGACTGAAAAGGGATTGAGATGGGGATAATAATTAGGAAATTACTTTAAAATAATAGTTAACACTTATAGTGCTTAATATGTGCCACACATTGTTCATTGTACTTTTCATATAACATTTAATTTTCACAGCAACAAAAATCTGAGTTGTATTCACTCTTGTAGTCTGTTAAAAACATCATTCAAAACATAAGACTTTTAAAAATGCAAAGGTAGGAACTAAAAGATGGGTTATGGATGATGGTATGAATGCCATATGGCATTAATTGTACTTACCATATATAGGAGAGTTCTGGAATGGAAAGCTTTGATTTGGTGAAGAAGTTCTTGGCCACAGAACCTGTCAAGTGCCATTGTTTAAATAAACCATTAATTACTCAGCTAGAGTAGCTTTTACATTTATATACAAATGAATCACAATTTTTTCATTCAGCAATCTCTTCTGTATAACCACAAACATATTTATTCCTCAAAGCAATTATGAATCATGGAACCAAAAGCAACACATGATTAGCTTTTTTAAAAATATGTAAATTACAATAGGGCAAAAGAAGCAATAACATAATGCTCATGAAAGATGCAAATCACATAAATTAATTTCTGCTTCATTTTTACCAAAATTTGCAAAATTTTGCCACAAATTTAAAAGACGAATTTCAAAACTTTGAACAAATTTGGCACATTTCAAATAGAAATTTCAAATAGAAAAGTAATAGAAAACTGACCAAAAAGAAGAAAATTAATACCATTGATCCCACCACACAGAGATAAGACAGACATCTTGTGAAAGATTTTTGGTGAGATTTAAGAACTCCTAGTGGCGTTTTGAGAAACTTATCCGGGAATCTTTCTTCCTTCATTTTTGATTTACCTGTATCAATTGAAATCAGGCAATCATTCTACTTTACATGTTAACATAACTGCAAGACCCAGCTGTACTTGAAATGTTAGACCTTGCTGAGATTGAATCTGAATGCTTTCAGCTCCCAATACAGTTTGATCTAGCAATTCTACTCCTAGGTATTTATTTAAGAGAAATAAAAATATATGTTCACATAAAAACTGGTACACAAATATTCAAATCAGCATTATACTTAATACTCCAAAAGTAGAAGAACCCCATATGCCTATCAACTGATGAATAGATAAATAAAATGGGATGTACTGATATAATGGAATTATTCAGCCACAAAAAGGAATGAAATTCTGGTACATACAACATGAATGAGCCTTTAAAACATTATGCTAACTGTTGGTGGGAATGTGAATTAGTACAACCACTATGGAGAACAGTTTGGAAGTTCCTCAGAAAACTACAATTAGAGCTGACATATGACCCAGCAATCCCACTACTGGGTATATACCTAAAAGAAAGGAAATCAGTATATCAAAGAAATATGTGCGCTCCCATGTTTGTTGCAGCACTGCTTACAATAGCTGAGATTTGGAGGCAACCTATGTGTCCATCAACAGATGAATAAAGAAAATGTGGTATGTATACACAGTGGAGTACTATTCAGCCATAAAAAAATAATGAGATCGAATCATTTGCAACAACGTGGATGGAACTGGAGATCATTACGTTAAGTGAAATAAACCAGTCACAGAAAGACAAACATCGCATGTTCTCACCTATTTGTGGGATCTAAAAATCAAAACAATTGAACTCATGGACATAGCGAGTAGAATGAAGGTTACCAGAGGCTGTGAGGGGTAGTGGTGGGGAGCGAGTAGGGGGGAGGTGGGGACTGTTAATGGGTACAAAAACTAGTTAGAAAGAATGAATAAGACCTACTACTTGATAGCACAATAGGGTGACTATAGTCAATAACTTAATTGTATATTTTAAATAACTTAAGGAATGTAATTGGATTGTTTGTAACTCAAAGGATAAATGCTTGAGGGGATGGATACCCCATTCAACATGATGTGATTATTATGCATTGGATGCCTGTATCAAAACATGTCACATACCCCATAAATATATACACCTACTATGTAGCCACAAAAATGTTTTAATTTAAAAAAAACTAAAACATTATGCTAAATGAAAGAGATACAAAAGGCCACATATTACGAGATTCCATTTCTAGAAAAAAAGGATACATTCTGAGAAATGCATCATTAGGTAATTTTCTCATTGTGTGAACAGCACAGGGTGTACTTACACAAACCTAGATGGTATAGCCTACTACACACCTAGGCTAGATGGTAGAACCTATTGCTCCTAGGCTACAAACCTGTACAGCATGTTCCTGCACTGAATACTATAGGCAGTTGGGACACAATAGTAACTATTTGTGTATCTAAACACAACTAAATATAGAAAACAGCCTGGGCAACATAGTGAGACCTCCTCTCTACCAAAAAAAAAAAAAAAAAACTACAAAAAAAATTAGCCAGGCATAGTGATGTGCACCTGTAGTCCCAGCTACTAGGGAGGCTGAGGTGGGAGGATCACTTGAGCCCAGGAGGTCAAGGTTGCAGTGAGCCAAGATCACATCACTGCACTCCAGCCTAGGCAACAGAGTAAGACCTGTCTCAAAAAAAAAGAAAAGAAAAAAGAAGAGAAAAGAAAAAAACATGGAAAAGGAAGAGTAAAAATATGGTATAAAAGATGAAAAATGGTTCACCTTTATAGGGCCCTTACCATGAATGGAGCTTGCAGGACTGGAAGTTGCTCTGGGTAAGTCAGAGAGTAAGTGGTGAGTGAATGTGAAGGCCCAGGACATTACAGTACACTACTGTAGACTTTATAAATACTGCACACTGAGACTACATTAAATTTACCAAGTAAAAATTCCTTTCATCAATAATAAATTAACCTTAGAGTGCAAGTTTTTTACTTTATAAACTTTAAAATTTATTTTAACCTTCTTGACTCCTTTGTAACAACACTTGGCTTAAAACAAAAACACACTGTACAATTTTAAAATAACTTAAAGAGTGTAGTCAAATTGTTTGCAACTTAATAGATAAATGCTTGAGGAAATGGATACCCCATTCTTCATGATGTGCTTATTTCACATTGTGTGCCTGTATCAAAACATCTCATGTACCCCATAAATATATACACTTATATACCCACAAAAAGTTAAAAATTTAAAAAATTTGCACAGCTGTACAAAAATATTTTCTTTCTTTATATCTTTATTCTATTATTCTATTTTTTAAATTTTTAATGTTTTTACCTTTTAAACTTTTTTGTTAAAAACTGAAACACAAACACTTATCAGCCTAGAACTTCACGAGGTCAGAATCATCAATAACACTGTCTTCCACCTTTATACTGTGGAGGTGACTAGAAGGGGACAATAACTCATAGGGAGCGGCCATCTCCTAGTATGACAATGCCTTCTTCTGGAACACCTCCTGAAGTTCCTGCCTGAGGCTGTTTTACAGTTAACTTTTTTTTATAAGTAAAAGTATACCCTAAAATAACAATAAAAGTATAGCATAATAAAAGGCCAGGTGCGGTGGCTCACGCCTGCAATCCCAGCACTTTAGGAGGCTGAGGCGGGCGGATCACGAGGTCAGCGGTTTGAGACCAGCCTGGCCAACATGGTGAAACCCCATCTCTACTAAAAATACAAAAATTAGCCAGGTGTGGGGCACGTGCCTGTAGTCCCGGCTACTTGGAAGGCTGAGGCAGAGGAATCACTTGAACCTGGGAGGCGGAGGCTGCAGTGAGCCGAGATCGCGCCATTGCACGCCAGCCTGGGCAACACAGCGAGACTCCATCTCAAAAAAAGAAAAAGAAAAGAAAGAAAAGTATAGCATAATACATAATAGGCTAATAATAGCCATTTATTATTAAGTATTATATACCATACATAATCATATGTGCTAGGCTTTTATACAACTGGTAGCACAGATTTTTTTACCAGCATCATCACAAAAACGTGAGCACTGCCTTGTGCTACAACATCATGATGGCTACAGCATCACTAGGTGATGAATGGAGCTGGAATTTTTCAGCTCCGTGATACTGTTACGGGACCGCCATCATTGACTGACTGAAACATCCTTATGTGGTAACTGTAGGTAAGAGAAAATCATTGGGACTATGTGATAGGTACACAGAGGTTTGTTATACCAGCCAGTCTAGTTGTGTCTACATCTGAAACTCTGCAAGATACAAAAGTTAAAAGAAAACAAAAACATTTCTAACAGGTATCTGTTTGAATTTGGCTAAATATCTGCATATGTCGTGAAGAAACTCACTTGAGCGCGGGGTAAGGTTAGCAAGTGGTCAAATCGTGCAATATGGGTTTCTGTTTATTTTCCTTAATCATGACGTCAACATTAATTTGTTGTATCTGTACTATTCTGCTGTCAATAAAGCCATCACCACCAATCAGTAAATGATGTTTGCAATTACTTATACAAGTATATTTCAATTATGTGCCTCATTTCACAAGATAAAACTAATCTTTACCCACATGTCAATATGGCAGGTTATGATTATTAAGGACATACTATTATTCTTCAAATTTCAACATCTAAAAAGAAAGCTTTATGAATTTTTCTTCTAGACTCTACTATTTCACTGTTAGTTTAGTCCTTCAGCCTAGTAAAATGTAGCCACACTGGCATTAAACCAATTCCTCTCAGCTTGAATTTTACATGAGAACTCAACAGGAATCTATATATCTGAAGACAACCCAGAAGAACTGACAAGTGGGAAAGCGCTGGCCACTTTTCCTCCCCCATTTTAATTTCTCTCAGAAAAACTGGAGGAGAAACATTTGAGCCAAAGAAAACGAGCCTGAGTTTGGAGTTTGAAGGCACATATAACATAAAAAGACTTGTGACACCAACTCCTTAGGAGGCCACATTCTGTCCTTGCCCGAGCTCTAATATAATGAGGAAGCAATGAGAGGTGACCCCTTGGAGCGACACGTTAGCATTTCAAGAACTGCCTCAGCTGATAAGGTGCGGGGTCTCGGCCAAGTTTCCCCCAAATTCCCATTTAAGCCCACTGAAATGGAAATATAATTTTCCAAACGTCATTGCCAACTTTTTTTCTGCATGGTTTACATCTGATAAGAAATTCGACTTTAGAGGAAAACCAAACTGAAATCACAGAAGGCTGCCATACTCATTTTGTGTGAATGATTTCTCAAGATGGTGGCTGTGATTCTGGTGAGAGTGATGCCTGGGGAGCCCACATTCTTACCTGAAATGAAAGAGCTTGGGTCTGGCTGAAGGGATCGGAACTGATTGACATAGTACTCGCGCTGTTCTTCTGTTATCCTCCAGGGTTCATCGGGGTAACTGCTGTTATCCTGTAGTTCTCTCTCCACTGAAAAGGACTTTAAGAATAAATTTAAAAGTAAATGCTCAGAGAACCTGTCTTTAGTGAGAAGTAGAAAAATTAAGCACCAATAAAAGTTATTATGTGTTATGCTTAATTTTTTTTCCTCAGGTGAAGAAATTTAACTGCCTCATAACTAGAATCTAACTAGAACACAAACTTAAGGGCAGACATCATGCTTTATATATTTTTTGTATTCTTCAAAGTTAACAGCACCGAGGGATAAAATACTGAATACTCAGTAAGTGACAAAAAATTTCTAATTGTAATGAAGGAAGGGTTAAAAAAAGATGATCATTCTTATTTTCCACTATTCCTCACATTTTTATCCTTTAAGATTAGCTGAGTAGATAGTAAAATAATCTGGATTCTTTTTAAACAATGAAAAAGAAACTAGAACAGCTATAACCACATCTTTTTTACTGTTGCAGTTACACCGAAACTCTGTATAAATCCAGGAATTAAAAGCTCCAATTCAAATCCCACATTTCCAGCTCCTACTTGAGTGGCAAGTCAGGACCACTGAACCTCTCATTCGGCATTTGTGAATTACAGAAAATATTTAGTAACAGCTGGGTGGTGAGAACAGCTGTTATGGTACCACAATAAACAGGGTAACAAGGGGTGCATCACACCTGCCACTAGAGGGCATGCAAGTCAAATTTGAGGATTTAAGAGCCTAGAAAACCAAAGTAGTGCAGGAGAAAACAAAGCTAGGGTAGGCATTGGGTGAAGAAGGGAAATGTCGATGCTAGGAGGAGGCGTGAGCCTTCGTTCTATCCCTCCCACGAACCCTAAGACTAAAGTGATACTTGCCAAGGGCCACCTTCATGGGACCAAGAGGTGAACACAAGAAGAATGAGGCTTGGCCGGGCGCAGTGGCTCACACAAGTAATCCCAGCACTTTGGGAGGCCCAGGCAGGCAGATCATGAGGTCAGGAGTTCAAGACCAGCCTGGCCAACATGATGAAACCCTGTCTCTACTAAAAGTATAAAAATTAGCCAGGCATGGTGGTACATGCCTGTAATCTCAGCTACTCAGGAGGCTAAGGCAAGACAATCACTTGAACCTGGGAGGCGGAGGTTGAACCTGGGAGCAGAGGTCGCACCATTGCACTCCAGTCTGGGCAACAGAGTGAGACTCTGTCTCAAAAAAAAAAAAAAAAAAAAAAAAAAAAAAGATAGGGCTTTATGATAAAAGGAGGCTAGGAAAGAAGGGGAGGGGTACTGTTGCTAAAGAGCCATCAAAGTGCCTGCTTCTGAACACACTATCAAGGAGGGAATTAATCACTGGGTGGGCGATTCCACCCACTAACCTTAGAAAAGACAGCCGGCCATCTCCTCCCCTTCCCCACACCCACACACACACCATTCCAGGAATTAATTCTTCCCAGGAACGCCTGTCTCCCCTCTGACAATGTTCAGAGAAGAAAGGAGACTAGAAAATGTCGAGCTACTACAGAACCTTGAGATGTCATCTCTGAAGTAAAATATGTATTACTTTGATATCTCACACCTCGGGTTAAGGGTGCTTTGGGAAGGCAAGGACAATGGATGAAATACTACCTGTAGAATGGATATTTCCAGAAGTGCTAAGTGAGAATTCACCCAGCAAACAGGCTATTCCTCAAAGTCATCTGGGGCCTTTAGTCAGAAGGAAGGTTACATAAAGAGATGGAGAGCTGTAGGGTTGTTAGTCGTTTGTAATAAATATATCATTTTCATACTAGATTAGTTTCTACTAAATGTAAATCAAACCACTCTTAAATGTTCAAGAAGTCATTACCCATTAGTTAATACCTTAAATTTCACAGAGTGCTTTGAAATTTACAAAGCATTTCACACACTCCTACTTTTTTAGCACCTCAAGACTTTGGAGATGTAAGCGGGTATTAATTATTATCCTTTTTCTGAGCTCAGGGAACTTACCCATATCCCTTAGTGAACCCCTGCAGGCAGCAAATAATGACCATCCTTTTTTTCAATTCTTGTTCAAAGGCAGGATTTTGCATATCAGGATTTTTTTTTAACTGGGTTGCAGCTACCTGAATTTTTTTCAAAAACCTCTTATTATTATAAAAATAAACAGGCCCAGAGCAGTGGCTCACACGTGTAATCCCAGATCTTTGGGAGGCTGAGGTGGGTGGATCACCTGAGGTCAGGAGTTTGAGACCAACCTGGCCAACGTGGTAAAACCCCATCTCTACAAAAAAAAAAAAAAATACAAAAAATTAGTCAGGTGTGGTGGCAGGTGCCTGCAATCCCAGCTACTCGGGAGGCTGAGGCAGGAGAATCACTTGAACCTGGAGGCGGAGGTTGCAGTGAGCCAAGATTGTACCATTGCACTCCAGCCTGGGCAACAAGAGTGAAACTCCATCTCAATAAAAATAAGTAAAGCAAAAAAGATGAAAAGTTATACCTGATGTAAATGACGAGTTGATGGGTGCAGCACACCAACATGGCACAAGTATACATATGTAACAAACCTGCACGTTATGCACATGTACCCTACAACTTAAAGTATAATAATAATAAATAAATTTAAAAAAAAAGAAGAGTTTAGCTATTCTTAGCATTTGCAAATAAATTTTAAAGTCAAAAAAAAAAAAAAAAAAGAAAATCCAGTCCGAGCACCAAACAACCAAACAGACCACACAACCTTCCAAAATGCTCCCACCAAATTCCAAAGCCATGCCCTAGCAGCACTTACTGAATGAGCCCAGATGTCTGATCAGGTTCCGTTGGTAGAACACAAGGTGGAGGATGTCAGCTTGAATTGCATTAGATTACTGGCCATGATATAATGTGGAGAACTCATAGGAGCACTGCCCCCCAGGTCAGCCCTGACAGAAATAGCCAGAGCAAAGGAAACTAAAAGCTAGGCATGGGCAGGAGAGACAAGAACAGACCTATGAGTCAACGATTTGGTGGCAAAGATGATTCGTGAAGAAGGTGGGATGTGGGTTGGAAGCTCTGTCCCACCACTTCCCAGTGAATGAAGACACAGAAATCTCCATGCTGGGCGGCTCTCATCGCAGCTGCAGCTGCTTCCACATAGCTGCTGTGGTCAAAAAGAAGCCCAGAGTCAGTTCCCTTGACCATCACCATTCTGTTTGCTATAACTGATCTGTAACATTTTGGGAGAATACAGTTCCATTGAAAAGAAAAAGAGAAAAAATCTCCAAGCTGGATGTTGGGTCTGCTGCATTCCTGGGTCTGACATGGAAGCTGCTGCTCCCCTAGAACACGCCCTTTCCCTCCTGCTCAGAAAGCTGCTGTGTAGCTGTCCCTGTCGGCCCACGTGTGCTCTTTCCTCAATACCATAACCATCTGCTTTCTAGCTCCTCTCCTACATCACCTCACTCCAGTGTGGTGTTAGTGGCCTCTTAGCAGGTCTCAGGTCTACTCTGACAACAGAAATCAGGAATGAACAGAAGGGGGTGATTAACTCCTCTGCTTAAAAGCCTGCAGAGATGACCTGCTGCCTAACAAAAAAAGTCCACCTTCTCCACCTGGCCTTCAGAAGCCTCGCACCCCAGCTTCCTCTCAGCAGGCTTTCCGACTGCACATGCTCACTCCTCAGGGGTAAGATGTGTGTCTTCTTCCCAGAACATTTTTCCCTGCTCAGATCCTCCAATGTACCTGCCATACCCACAGCCATGACAGAGGGCACCGCCCATTCCCATGCTCTGCTGCAAAGGTGGGCCTGGCAGCCTTGTGTGGGCACCATGACCCACCTCACACCTGGTGTCACCTGAGTGGGAGTAAGGGTTGGTGGGCACACAGTATACTGGCCTTTGGGATGCTCTGACAAGGGCTTAGGTCAGATGCTCATTCTTGGGAATGTGGATGAGAAATATCAAGGCCAATGAGCAAAGAAAGTAGATCCTAAACAGATGCTCAGCGGGGTCGTGGTATAGAGAAAGGGTAGGTGGGGCTTAAAGTTATGAGGGCACCAGAACCAAGCATCAGCAGAAGTTGGGAGGTAGGTACACAAAGGACACAAAGCCAGCAGGGCAAGAAAGGCTGCGGAAGCCTAAAGATAAGTGGACAGCGGAGCAAACTTAACGCAACCAGGGCAAGGCCTGTTAGCAGAACAAGCATGAACAGTCAATAATTCCCACTCCTACAGACCTGTGGGCCACTCCTTGGCTCTCATTTCTTAGATTCCCATGAGAACCTCAATCCCTCCTCCTTTTCAAGAAAACTTAAGTGGGCAAGGATAATTCCTACTCCCTAAACCTAAAAAGGCCTTAGGACAAAGGGAGAGGGCACACGAGCTCTGTGTAACCCATAGAGTGGCCTTTCTACTGGTTTGCACCAAGTGTGCTAACCTACCCCCCATCTCTTTCCCCTTGCTTCTTGCTGTATGCTTGAAACTGATTTAATAAACCAAGTTATTTGAGCATCTTAAAAAATATGAATCTTGGCTGGGCATGTTGGCTCAAATCCCAGCACTTTGGGAGGCCAAGGCAGGCAGACCACTTGACTCTAGGAGTTTGAGACCAGCCTGGGCAACATAGCGAATCCCCATCTCTACAAAAAATATTTAAAAACCGCCAGGCATGGTGGCATGCACTTGTAGTTCCAGCTACTCAGGAAGCTGAGGTGGGAGAGTCACCTGAGCCTAGAAGGTCAAGGCTGCAGTGAGCCATGATCGTACCACTGAACCCCAGCCTGGGCAACAGAGCAAGACTCTGTCTCAAAAAAATATATATGAATCTTTATGATAGTCATGGTAAGTACCACAGTTTGAACATTTAAAGTGTTCCTAAACATCTTCACCCAGGTTTCAATCTGAAGGACAAGAGCCATATCAGATACTCCTTTATCCCATCTATAGTCCCTGGCAGGTACATCACAGATACTAAAAGGTAGTGTGAGCTCTACTTATTGACAGGCTTGAGGAAGTTCAGAAGTATGTCTTGTACTGCAAGAGATGTGGAAACACTGCCCTATGATGTTCTTTGTGAAAGAAAACCTATGAGTCTGTTTGGTAGCTCAGCACCTCTTTGTCAGCAGCTAGGGGCCATCTCACCGCAGGACCCAGATGCGTGAACCCATCTCTTCTGAACCAACCCAACAATCAACCACAACAATCTTCTCAAAGATCTGAAAAGTCAGTCACCTAAGAATGGTTCATTGTGAAGCCTGAAGGCACTGAGAAATGAGGGTGAATAAGCTGTGGAGCCTTAGCTTTCCAAGTAGAAGCGAGGACCAGGAAAAGCTCCACTTCTGCATGCACCCTAAAGAGGCCTCCCCCGGTCAACTCCAGCTCCACTGGTTTTGTTGGCTGAGCAGAGATATTTGCTACTTGGTGCCAATTTTGAGCTCTGCCAGTGTTCTGTTTTTTAAATAAAAGGAGAGACTGAGAAATCTTTCACATCTGTCTGCTTAAGCCACATACATATGGTTCATTATACAGTTTCTCTAGACATAGGAGAATTAGATTTGCTTGTATTTAAAACATTCAACTCCTTGGTTTTGTTTCAAGTGAAATGCAAATATTTGGCACGGCAAGTTATTATCTCTGGGGAAAGCAGGTTGTTTATAATGAAAGACTTCAAAAGACACATTAAAAAGTAATACCATTAATAAAATCCCAAAAGGTGACATTTACCCCTACTAACTATCAAACTATCTTAAAAATCAAACAAAGCTAAATAACATGAATTGCAAGGAAGCACTGTTGGAGAGAACTTAGGGTGTGTGTACTGTTTCAGTCATAGAACATTTCTGTTTAAAATATAAGCCCACCCTGAAGGCATCCTATAAATGATGTTTTAGAGTCCAGCCATTTCACCTATGAGAGGGTAACGATCTTCTAACAGTGTCCTGTTAGTGCCTTAGTAAACAAACAAACTAGAGTAGCAAAAACTCATACTAAGCCCACAGTGAATATCTGAGGATGCCTCCTCTGCCAAAAATATTTTGGAAATAAGATTACCATAAGGCAATCACTGATCAAAACATAATCTCATAGCAATGTGAGAAGACTCGATTACTGTAAACAAAAGGATAGCTAATGGGCTGGTGAGACTACACTATAGCCCAAGTGAATATTAATTTGCCTAAAGAAAGATTATGGGAATTAGTCAGTCATGGGGCTGAGAAAAAAAAAGTCACAGAGGCAAGTGGTGGCAGTGCTGATAGGTGGGATGACAGCAGACTCCTCCAATAATTCATGCTCTACTATGCCTGGTGTAGAGGTGTCACTAAGTGGCTGTCCAACCAGAAATGACTTTTTTCCAGCCTCCCTTGAAGTTACATGCAGCCATGTGACTGAGTTGTAGCCATTGCAATGTGAGCACCAGTGGCCTGCCCTACTTCCAGGCAGGACTAGTACCCTGTGGCACTCCTCTACTCTCTTTCCTATGTGCCCACTGAACAGATGATGGCAGAGTGATAGGACAGAAGGAGCTCTGGTACATGAATCACCATGCTGAGGACAGCGGCCTGCCAAACTGTTATATTAGTGAGAAATATACCTACTGTGCAAAGTCATTAAAATGTGGGGCCTATTTGTTATAGCAGCTGTTCCCCCAATGAATGTATCCTTCAAGCAAGGCCCAAAGGAAAGGAAGATCTGCCCTTTACAACCACACAGCCCATCCTGAAGATGGAAGCCTGAGGCTATCATGGTTTTGCAATCTGACCAATGACATTAGACCATTATGAGCCCAAACAACTTTCTAATTCTAATTTGATTATCTATGCAGACTATCTATAGGACCAGAATGCTGATTCATTTTTACAACAGTCTTTATGTGTTTGAGTAATATAGGTTAATCTTCCATGGATTTGAAGGAGATTCCCAGTTAAAAAGAAAAGAGAGCTCAAGTAAAATTGTGGGGAAAGTATTCAATGAGGAATGAAGAAAAGGACCTAGAAAAGGAGACAGAGCTCAGCAATTTTGTTTTAACATGAAACCATTCCATATTATGCTTGATCAATCTTATTTATGCTCTGCCTCTCACCCTACCCCATACTATCCCATAAAGCCCATGAGGACAGAAAATTTTGTCTATCCTGATCATTGCTATATCCCAAATGTCTGGAAAAGTGACCAGCACATACAAAACACTCAATAAGTATTTGCTGAATGAGTAAACAAACATTCGAAAAAATTCTCAATCCCAGTCTAGAGACAGAGAACAGTTAACCTGAGTTATCTTAAACTGACTGAAGCTGAACTTTATATGCATTTATCACATAATGTCATCCAACATTATAAAGACTGAGCCCTCTCCCTTACTTCTGAAGTCAGAGAACTTTTTAAAAAAAATTCCTTCTTTCTAGTCTTTATTTCAAAATAATTATAGATTCACAGGAAGTTGCGATAAATAATTTGGTTTTGTCTGTAGAGAAGTTAGTTAAAATTAAGTCCCAACAGAAAAATTTAACCTTATCTGTTTCTTCAGGGAAATAAACCCACAAAGATGCCTTTAATCACATATTACCAAACTTACTTAGGGATCTAATTTCAATAGTTCAGAAGGTTGACTGCCAAACTGTAGGAATCTCTCTGAGCCTAATGTGCAACACACAGTTGCTGCTTATTACAATAAGCTATACTTTTTAAAACTATCACTTAGACATAGAAGAATGTCAGGTAACAAGTATTCATTGCTTTGCTAAGTGCCAGGCACTGTAAGTACCTAAATGCACACAATCAATTTTCATCTTCACAACCCTGAGAGGTAAATCTGGTAATTCCCATTTTGCAGAATAGGAAACTGAGGATTAGGTAAGGGAAGTAATTTACCAAGACCACACACCTATGGCAAATGGCAGAGCCAGAATACAAACTGAGTCCAAAGTATGTACTCTTGATCATCAAGCTCTATAGTTATCTCTATCTGTTCATCCATCCTGTAAAAATAGAACATTTTTTACAAAAAGAACCTCACTGCAATGCCTAAATCATTGCTGCAATTTTGCAGATTGAGGATCTGTGCTTGAGCTATGACTATGCTGTATTACACCCTCCTCCCCATCATCTAGTTTAGATTTTGGCTGGCGAACTATTAAATCATACTGACAGAGCACCATTTTATTTCTCACATAATTTTTGCATGTAAGCATCTGGCACGTCATCACAGAAGAATCCTAGAGATAGCCATACAATCCAGGTATTTAATCATTTTACTGTGATTGCAGTATGTGGCACTAATAGTATTTTGATTAACATAAGAAATGCTCATTAGTAACCACTGCCTCCAATTCTTCCCTCAGGGGCCAAGATCTGCTGTTCCAGAAGGGCATTTTTCCTTCACTGTTATCAGGATTTTGTGCTCTGCTTAGAGGAGAAAGCCAAGAAAAATGAGAAATCAGCAGTAAGAGGAGACTCTGACAAGGCTGCAGACTTCCATTAACGAAGCAATGACGTTCCCACCCTCGTGCTTGCTGGTCAGGCCAAGGCTACCTGTCTCTTCACTACGTTCTCCCCTTCACACTCAAGGCAGCCTGAGTTCAGATGGGAAACAGACGCATCCACAACTTGGACAGAATTCAAGAATGCTTTGGAGAATGAGGCTACTGACTGGAGGTACAAAAAGAGTACAGGTTCCAGAGGCAGATAGACTTGGGTTCCAATCTGGCATGGTCACATACTAACCAGTAAATTAACTTCTGAGCCATCAGCTCCCACCTGCAAGGCAGTCACATAGCCCACAGGGCCCTGCCTCCCTCTCCGACTTCATCTCCCTCCCACTCCAGGCTCTAGCCATAGTTGCGTTCTTTCAGTTCTTCAAATGTATCTGCTCTCCATGAGAAATATGGTAGAAACTGGGTCACTCAACGTCCATTCCACCCCTCAGCATAAGTCCCAGCACTGCACAAGCTGGCTAGCTAAAAACTCCACTGTTGAAACACCTTTGCTGCTACAATTCCAAATAGGACTTAGGTTCCACTCAACAAATACACCCACAGAAGACTGATGCAGACCCAAGTTACAGGCAGGGAACAAAGCTTTCATTTGGCTGCCAAGGTTGTGTGTAGTGTGGATCTTGTTGGAGCTGACACTAGGGCAGCAGTTTCCCAATGCTGTTGCTTTCTGATTGTGGCAGAGGCAAAGCTCTCTCAGCAGCCCAGCTCTGCTATGAGGTTTTGGAGATTGTTCTTGCAAACTCAGAATAGGGTCTGTATCTTCAGCCCTTCCAAAGAGTTAGCAGGCTGTCCAAATCCCTTATTAAAAATCACTATTTGCTTCAACTAGCCAAAGGAGATTCTGGTGTCCATAATTAAGAACCTTGATCAAGGTGTGCCCTTTGTCCAGGCTCTTACCTCTACAGGAAATGCTCCACTCCTCTCCTCACCTCCCAGTACCATCCTTCCTTTGCCTGGTTAACTCCTATTCATCCTTCACAGCTCAGTTCAACAGATACTTTGTTAAAGGAGCCTTATCTCACTTTCTAGCTATAGGCTGGATTCCTTTGCTACATGGTACCATGCTTCAAGGCCTTTAGGGCAATTGTCAGTTTTTAATTCCACATGCATAGGTGGGATCGTTTGACTCAAATCTACCTCCCCTTTTTGACTGCAAGCACCTAGAGAGCAAGAGGCTGTATGTGTAGTTCTCAATGTACCCCTGGCATGGTGGCCGACTCATGGAAGCCACTTAAATATTTCCAAATGGACAAATGGAAGATGTAATACCTACCTTGTGAGATTGTTGGGAGGACTGGAAAGGGCCAGCACAGCACTGGGACCAAAGAAGCATCTCAGTCAGTAGTGATTATTGTTGGGATAGGCAACTGGGGGCATGACACCCCCTGCTCACCTGAGATCAAGGGAAAGACTGATGGGCCCAGGGGCTAAAATGGTGCCAGTTGTAAAGAAGTCTTCCATATCCATAGCTTGGCATATAACTGAGACCAAAAGGTCCTGGGGAATAAGCTACTATCCTTTCCAGATTTACAAAGTACTGCCTGGAACCAGGGGTTCAACCCAGTGTTTTCAGCTACATCTGGGAGGCTAAATTAACTAAACATCTCTTTTATTGTCAAGAAGTGTGGGTACACAGTGAGCACCTGAGGAATACACTAAGAAACAGGTTGAGGCCGAGCATGGTGGCTCATGTCTGTAATCCTAGTACTTTGGGAGGCTGAGGTGGGTGAATCACCTGAGGTCAAGAGTTCAAGACCACCCTGGCCAACATGGTGAAACCCCGTCTCTACTAAAAGAAATATATACAAAAAAATAGCCAGGTGCAGTGGCGCACGCCTGTAGTCCCAGCTACTCAGGAAGCTGAGGCAGAAGAATTGCTTGAACCTGGGACGCAGAGGTTGTAGTCAGCCGAGATCGCACCACTGCACTGCAGCCTGGGTGACAGAGCAAGACTCCATCTCAATAAATAAATAAATAAATAAATAAATAAATAAATAAATAGAAAAGGAAAAAAGAAACAAGTAGAAAAGATCTGCACTGAGAAAATAAACTTCAGTATCAGTTAAGATTAAATGTTTCCTTCCTCAAGAGTTAAGGGCTAGAAATCCTTCCTTGAAAGTTAAGGGCTAGAAAATCAGAAGGAGAACTACAAGCAGGTGAAGAAAATAAGTAAGCAGGAGACTGAAGGCTATGAAAAAATAGGACCTCCTCATGGCAATAGTGTCCTTTCAGGTATATGTGGGTTCTACAGGAGACTCAGTGAAGTAGGACACCTGGAGGACATGTTAACCTTTGACCCCTTAGGAGATGGTGTAAAAGTCCAGCTGGGGTCTCAAATAAAATGGGGAATGAATTTGGTGAAAGAAGATCTCAAGAATAAGGCACATACATACCTAGAAAATGCATCAAACTCACTCTTTCTAACACACACTCACATTCTCTCCCTCTGTCTATCTTTATCTCTACCTCTATCTCCTCCTCCCTCCCATTTCAGTGAAAGGAACAGAATTTAGCTGTCTAAGCAATGCTGAGAGGTCAACACACACACACACACAGTGTTGACATTTACCATCTCTAACAACAGAGGACTTTTTTTAGTCCTAATCTCTACCCATAAACTAAGTAATTCAACTTTATTGTCATGACCTTATAAACAAGAAATCCCCATTGCAGGCAGGCCTGGGGTTCTCCAGAACTGGGAAGCAGCTGGGGTCCATAACTCCTTCAAGAGCCTCAGGTGCCAGCATCTCCTCTCACCACACAGGGAGCAATCTTCCACACACACTCCAGTATATCTCTGATCCAAAGGAAAAGACAGATCAGCTTCTGGTTTCATGCCATTAAGAATGACAAACCAATACTCAAAAGAAAAAGGGGCACTGGATATGAATCAATAGTTCACAGAAAAGGAAATACAAGCGACTCATAAACTTAAGATATTTCACTTCACTAATAAAGAGATATGCTAATTAAACTACAGTGAGCTATCATTTTTCACCTATCAGATTGGCAAAGACCCATAAATGTGTTAGCACATTGTGTTCACAAAGGTACAGGAAAATAGACGTTTTCATATATTGTTGGCAAGTACATTAGCTGCTATACTTCCAATTTGAAAGTCGTTATCAAAAATTACAAATATGTAGGAATTTTCACCCAATATTTCAATTTCTAGGAATTGGTCCCCCATATATCTGCAAATAATGCAGTGATTGCAAGTATGAGATGTCAAGAAAAAGGGGCTGGCTAAATGATTTACGAAAGAGCAGGCAAGGAAATACTATGCATTTGTAAAAAACAAAAAGATGAGGAAGTACTTTATGTGCTGCTATAGAACGTTAATAAAGCTTATTGTTAGTGCTAAATGCATGTTAGACGTATAGTGTGCCACCATATGTGTAAAAAAGTATAACTGTGTTTTGCATATATTACATAATTATATATATAATACCTATTTTCACTTGTATATAAATAAGATATTCATATACAATATTATATAAATGTTTTGTATAGGACTATTCAAAATAAATGGGTCATATCAGTTGCCCCTGGGATGAGTGGCTGAGGGGGGAAATGGTAGGGACACTTTTCACTGTGCTCTTTTGTATCTGTTGAATGTTTGACAGATTTTTAAAATCTGTAATTGCTCTGAAGAACAAGTTTGTTTGAGAGCTCACACACATTCATATGAACACTTACTTACCAAGTAATGCCTTGGTAAATAATTCTTCAACCCCAAAAGAACCCGGGTGGTCCTGACCTGCTTCATGGGTCAATTCCCTGGACTGAGTATTAGGTTAGACAACCAGAGTGGCCAAGACCTTACCCAGTATGCCCCACTTGTTTACCTGCTTCATTCTTCTTCCAAACTCAGATGACCAACTCTCTTATGACTCGACTCTAACCCATCTCATTCAAGCCCATCCCAACCCATCAGTCATTCTCACTCCTCCGCTCTCCTTATCCTCCTTGCATCCAGGTTCGGTCTACCCATAAAATATCTTTCATGCCACAAGAAGATCTCTCGGTGCGATGTCAGCCTCTCCAAAAGGCTATTTCCTGCTGTTTTCATTAAAGCTCTCAGAATGAACAATTTATTTGTGGTGACTATCAATTATCTTTTGACTCAGGCCAACACCACTCCAACAGAGCCTCAGGAATATTCATTTCTTTAATCATCTTTCACATACTTGCCTTTTCTCTTGGGTTCCAAGAGGACCCAAGGAGTGGAGATCACCTGCTTCTAGCCATAAGTACCTGCAGTTACATCTAGGGGAGGAGGTACAGCAAGAAACTGAGATGAAGAGAAAGTGAGGGAGGAAAGGAGATAACTAAGTTAAATAAACATGTTTCAAGTTATGCACTTTGAGATGAATATGGCGCTGGCTAACAATGCCTAACATCCCCTCCCCTACCTGATCATTAGAAAACTTACACCAAAAACATAGATAAGCCCCCTGAGGAATGGCAGAGTAACAGAGGTCTCTAAACTCTATTGGTCATTTTTTCATCTCTGAAGAAGAGTAGTGAGTGTTGAGAATATGTTCTAGAAAACTGTTACTTTTCATCCCTCCAAAAAGCAAAGAAAATATCACAACAGTATCCTGAGGGTTTGAAAATTGAGTGTGTTTTGGTTTTAAATAAAAGATAATTTTTTCTAGTGCGATCTAGCTGGAAGGATATTTCATTTGCCAAACCTGTCTCCCTAAAGTCAGGTAAAAATATATTGCACCACTTTGGGAGGCTGAGGCGGGCAGATCACCTGAGGTCAGGAGTTCCAGACCAGCCTGACCAACATGGAGAAACCCCATCTCTACTAAAAATACAAAATTAGCCAGGAGTGGTGGAGAATGCCTGTAATCCCAGCTACTTGGGAGGCTGAGGCAGGAGAATCACTTGAACCCGGGAGGTGGAGGTTGCCGTGAGCCGAGATGGTGCCATTGCACTCCAGCCTGGGCAACAAGAACGAAACTCCGTCTAAAAAATATATATATGTAGCCGGGCATGGTGGCTCATGCCTGTAATCCCAGCACTTTGAGAGGCCGAGGCGGGTGGATCACAAGGTCAGGAGATCGAGACCATCCTGGCTAACAAGGTGAAACCCCGTCTCTACTAAAAATACAAAAAATTAGCTGGGGGTGGTGGCAGGCGCCTGTAGTCCCAGTTACTCAGGAGGCTAAGGCAGGAGAATGGCATGAACCTGGGAGGTGGAGCTTGCAGTGAGCCGAGATTGTGCCACTGCACCCCAGCCTGGGCAACAGAGCAAGACTCCATCTCAAAAAATATAGATAGATAGATAGATAGATAGATAGATAGATAGATAGATAGATAGACAGACAGACAGACAGACAGACAGTGCATGCACACACACACACACACACACACACACATTAATATATACGAATACCCATATTTGCATGTACATGTGTAAAATGTTCCTAGAATGATACAAAAGAAACAGGCAACCCTGGTTGCCTCTGAGATGGGAAACCAATAATGATCAGACACCCATCCCTCTGGCTGAGTTTCACACATAAATGAGCTGACAAGCAATGGACCTTTTTCTTTTTAAGAATGAAAAAAAAAAAAGGAAACATCGCATATACAACAAAATATCAGAAAACACGTTTCACATTCTCAATGGAGAAAAAAGTATAGATGAATTGAGACAAAAGAAAAAACAAAGAAGGCAAAAGTGAGGGTGAAGAGTAAGGCTCCCATGCAGAGAACACTGACCATCCTGGAAATGGCCAGAGAGTGGAGGGAGAGTGGCAGTGAGCTGCTGTGGCTGAAGAGGTAGGTGAGGGCCAGACAGCAACATGGATGACATGTTAAGAGCCATGGGCAGAGAGGGACAGGCTTCAATCAAGTCATCAGGATGATCAGATTTGTGTTTTTAAGATTGTTTATGTGTGCAATGAGAATAATGAATTGGGAGAAGGCAAGAGTGGAAGTAAGAAGAGAGAGAGGCTGATACAATACAGTCAGTGAAAAGGATAATGACCTGAACGAAGAAGCACAGAGGGATGGACAGACACGAGCTATTTGAAAAGTGGTATGGTCAGGACTTGGGGACTGAGCAGGCATAAGGAAAGAGAGAAGTCAAAGACAATGACCAGCATTCTGGCCTGTGGTGATGGGTGGGTAGAGCTAGGAGTGGAAGGGTGAAAGCTGATTTTATGAGAAAGACATGTCAGCTGAAAGTGACAGTGGAACATTAGAATGAAGATGTCTGGCAGATGGTGCTATGTGGTCAACAGCATCCACATAGCTAAAGAGTAAGTAGAGTGAGAAGTGGGCCTAGGGGTCTCCCGCATAACAAGCAGAGGGCAGAGGAAGGAGGATTGAAAAAAATGAGGCAGGGGCAGCAATAGAAGCAGGAGGAAAACCAGGAGAGCAGGCATAATGGACACCAAATGATGAGAGCATATCGAGAAGGTGGTCAATGTCCACAGCTGCCAAGGAAACAATAAAGACAAGGGCTTAACATAAAGTTTCTCACAACCCTTGCAGAAACAGAGGCAGTCGAGAACAGAAGGAGTAAAGGGTGCAATTCTAAATCTTTTGCCAGCAAAATTACAAACGACTACACCATCTAGATGTTGAGGGTAATTTGTGAAAAACAAACCACAAAACAACCTCTAAACATGTGATAATAGACGAAGCAGAAAATAAGTCTTATAATTTCTTTACAAAGTACTATCAACCATCCACCAACATAGAATATGCTTACTGTCTGAAATTTCAAAGGGAAAAAAATCCAACACCCAAACAAAAGTGAAATTCCTAAAAATAGTAAGCAAAAAGACAAATCATTCCAATGTTTAGGCACTGGATTGGCATAAGCACCTCTAAAATGCCAACATCGTGGGTTGCAACAGCATTGGCTGGGAGTCCCTAAAGGCTTCCCCCAGGACCCAGAGGACATGCCCCCTTGTAACCAGGCAGGAAGAACTGGAATACAAGGCCAGAGAACTAGTTAGAAGAGAAAGAAGGTTGCCATCGGCACATTAACGTGGCAACATGAGGGGAATTAGTCACCCCAGCCTAGGCCTACCACCATGCCCAGTAAACACTAATCCCTTATCACCAAGAACCTTCACTTCAAATCCCCTCATCTACATGACTAATTCAGGTTGGCATTTTGCTTTCTGGAACATGGAGTCCAGCCAAACCAAGTTAACAGGCATAAGAAGGAAACCTAAGAACAGAGGAAAGAAAAACACATCAGCCATGAAAACCACAGACACATTAAGAGAATCGGTCTGTTGCTGATTGTTACAATGGGCTGTTAAATCCATTCGAAGTCATTTGTATTACAGAAAAGAGAAGTAACTTGCCCAAGGTCACACAGTTTTGTTGGACTTGGGCAAGCACCTGCCTGGTTTTTTCTGCACTATACCATGAGACCTTCTGATAGCCAATTGCTGCCAAATACCTATGTCCAGCCTAAGCTTGCTCCCAAGCTCCAGACCCATGTAATCTACCAGTTCTTCAACAACTTCTCTGGACTATCTCAAAACCCCAGTTCCTGACATCAAACACTAAACTTGTGATCTTTCCCCAGTGCCAGTGTTTCACCTAGGGCTTCCTAACTCAACAGGTGACACCACCATCCATCTGGTTCCTGAGCCAGGGACTGAGGAATCATGTCCAGTGTTTGAATTCCAGCCCTGCCACTTCCTAGCTGTGAATGTGGGCAAATCAAATAAGGTCTCTAAATCTCAGGTTTTGTCATCTGAAAAATGGGATAACAACACTAATTACTTCATAAGCTAGCTGTGGGCACTGAAAGAGATAATGTCCATAAAATGCCAAACCCATAGGAAATGTCTTTGTATATGTGGTTCCCTCCATCTTCTCACCTGCTCCCGCACTCCCACCCCATCACCTGGGTAACACCTATGTACCCTTCTCATAACTCGAATGTTGCTCCCCCACCAGAAGCCTTCTTTGATCAGCCCCTGCCCCTCAAGGCTAGGTCATACCCCACGCCCATTTTCATCCTCAAAGTATAGTGTAATTCCTACTGATATCCCATATCACAATTATATATTTACTTTGTGGTGGTTTGGTTAATGACCATCTCTCCAGTAGCTCCATGAGGGCAGAAACTGTTAGTGTTATGCCTCATTTCTGTATTCTCAACACAGTGTTCACTAAATATCAGTTGAGTGAAGGGCTCCCAAAGTATGTTTGTCAGCAGAAAAGGGAACGTGGAGATTAGAAGACAAGCCACAGGGTGCCAATCCAAATGAGCATCCATGCCCATGCCATCCAGAGGGCTAAGTAGAAAGGGTCTGGTTAGCCCAGTCACACTGCTGTGAAGCTCAGTATGCACTGGTAGTTTGACTATCATCCTAACCATTCAGGATCTGGCCTCTGTAGACCAGGACACACTCTGTAGGAACCTGCACAGCCACATTTTGCAGAGCTTAGGGATAAATCCCAGTCCTACTGATACCTTTTCTAACGTAAACCTCACTCCACAGTGGGTGTGATTCTCGTGCTTAAAGGCACATATTTTTGTACCACAGGATCTCTAAACACACAGCCAACTACTACATCTGGAGCTCAGCTGAAGAAACAAGTGTCTTTTCCAACTTGGGGATAAAACTGAGCTGTACTGGCCCTGGGAGCAAATGGCATATTGGTTCTCCAATGTGGTACCAATAAGGGATTTTTCAAGAGTATTTTTCACTACACCCAACGTTTCTTTATGTACCAACTCTAGAACCTAGCCTTCTTGTAATATGGGACTCTAATGTAGGCCAAAGTAATGAAAGGAGCAGGTTTTGACATTGGACAGGCCTGGATTCAAATTCTGGCTCTGCCACTGACTAGTTATGAATGAAACCTTAGACCAGCTATTTGACCTCTCTCAACCACAGTCAACTCACTTATACTATTAGAAGCAGCAGTAACTAGATCTTATGGTTGTAGGAAGCATTAAATATAAAAAATAGCCTATGGCTAAATTATTATCTTTAAGAAATTATTTGTACACAGAGTCCCACCTTAGAAGATCAAGTTCTGCACCCTGTCTAACACAGTGCCCCATCCCCAGAAGGTATTCCATGAACCTCAGGATCTTCTTAAGACTTTGTTTATTCTGTTCCAAACTAGCAGCCCACGTCTTTATGGGAGTGTCTGACACCACCCTTCTATTCTGAGTAGAAGTGCCTGTTCAAAAATGTTCCTTCTTCCCGAGTTAGATGACTGAAATGTTATACAAACCGCCCCACTTCCTCTTGTCTTTAGTGTCAAATAGTAAACCTGCACACCCGCGTGCATGTACACACACACACACACACACACACACACACACACAGCCTTCTTTGAGAATATAACTTCCCAGCACAGGACCCAGAGACACTACACAAGGCAACAGCTGCAGACAGAGGACAAAATAAGAGCTCTTTATCCAAAGGAAAACACTGCAGAAAGGGAAGCCGAAATTGTCTAAGCTGTGGTATAGCCAGAAGCTTTTGCCGTATTTCTTTTGTATTTATTACATAAGGAAACAGTAGCTGCTGCCACTTGTACAATAACTGTTCTCTTGGTCTAGACACTGAGAGAGAATACAGAACTACCTCTGCCTTCCAAAAGTTTACCATGTAATTAGAGGCACAAAGCAAATGGAAAACAGTTAACCATGCATTAAATGAGTAATAATAAAGAATAAGGCAGAGACAAGACGGGCTGCTTTAGAAAAAGTGAAGCTCTCCTGAAGGTGGTGGCTAATGACTAGACAGGTGAAGGCAGAGGGACATTTTAGATATACTAAACATCAAGAAGCAGCCTAGTTTATTCTAGAGACACTGAGAAGGCACAGAAACATACACAGTAGAAAAGAATTAGGAATTTATACAAGCAACCAAACTAGACATGCAATATCTGCATGAAGGAGCAGTTTCATATCTTCCTTTCAATGAAAAAAAGGGTCCATCAAAAAGCCATGTCCCCGAAGTCCAAAGCTTGACTGTACTGTCCCATTGGCATAACCCTGCATCATCACTTACCCGGATAAGGGAAGCCTGATGCCGAAGGGGCTTGGTTCCTGGGCCCCCTGATGAGGATCCCTCGGGCTGGACAAGCGGCTGCCTAGCTTCATAAAGAGCTGAAAAGGCAGAAAGGAAAGTCAGCATGGTATGCAAAGATTCCATCCAAAAATTACGACTTCACATTCAAACTGATACAGCCTCTGCTTTTCAAGAAAGAACTGGTAACAGAATCATGAGTATATACTCATAGGGCCATCTAGGACTGACAACCCCTGATTCTCTTTGGCACAATTTCATTAAACAATCTAAAGACATTCAACCAATTCATGATAAGCAGAAAAATATTTACATTGGGTTAAGATTAGGAATAAATTGTGAAGGTGGAACAGTGAGAACTTCAATTGGGATAGAAAGCAACAATAGCTAGAAAAGTGTCATAAGTGTTCAAATTCTAAATATGAGGTAAATTCTATATATCCCCCTATGTAAATGTCTTCCACTGATCATCTACTTCCCCAAGAAGAAAACTAATGTGCATTTTGAACACTAAGAACCAACATTATTTTTGAAAAATAAATCAAACGGAATGTAAAATCATGTAGAGAAAACTACAAAAATGAATATATTTTATATTTATTATTCTACTATTCAATAACCAAACTTTAAAAAAACAATTTTGCTGCCTTTAAAATAACTTTTTAAGCCACAAAAACAAATGTATGTTTTCCCTCCTTTTATTTCCAGAAGACTTAATAATGACCTTACCAATATGGCAGGGAGACAGTTAAACATAACCAGGTAGTATGCAGCTCCAACAGAAAGCAGAAAGGATCACCCAAGTTGAAATTATTTCTCATCTCTATAGGTTAATAGTTCAAGTTTTTGAAAATATATAAATAAGTAAAATGTTTTATTTCTGTAGCTTACTTACAAATAAAATTAGGTAGAGAGCAGAGCAGCCTGTTATGACCTCATGTTTAACACAGTTTGCTCTTTTTAAAATAAAGAAGGTACAACAATAGCACATCAAGAATGATACATCACTCTTGGGCTCACATCTGCTTTTTGTATTTCTTCCTAGTAACCGGAACACAAACGTTACAATGTATTAACACACATTAAAATAGCAAAACAATTGCCTGGCAACCCATTAAGTAGATTTTAAGAACCTGCTACGAATGAATACAAATATAAAAACTGCAAAATAAACAAACATAGAGAGCACATAATCCAAATCTTAAAAAGTAAGTCTCAGCGGATAGGCTGCCATTGTCTTCTGAGAAGTAGGACTTTTAAAATCATTCCGTGTTGATGGAGCACTGAATTAAACCACTAATACCAATTGAGCTCTGCCAAAAGGTTTGAAACACAGTGAACTGTGGCATGGTTAGGGTGATAGCGGTCATGAGCTTTCCTTAGGAAGTGAATCCCACGTGCCTCTGCTTCCCATAAGAGCTTCTACTTCTACTTCCAGGGGAGACACATGGGGGAACAAGCCACCATCTGGCCCTTGGCTTCCATCCCTCACCTACAAGGGCCTTCTCTTGGCAGAGACAAAACTGTCTCATCAGTAGGGCTTGGATGAAGACTCAGCTGCATGGGGGGGCCATTTTTGGAGAGGCAGATTTTCTCTTCCTACTTGTGTGGGAAACCTGGGATGGCCAAGCCTGCCTGTGACTGGAAAGGTGAGTGTCTAAAGCCCATCTGGTCACAAATCTAAGACATGTGCTCTGATCAGCTATATCAGTAATAAAGCCGATATTCAGGCCATCAATTGTCTGACTTCTGGCTCCTTCCTCAATTGGATCTGAATTCAGGAGGTTAAAAAGTAGCTATTACTCAACTCTCTTTCTTCCCAAATGAAACCCCAAGCATGCAATACAATGCAAAACAAATAATTCTTTGATCCCCTTACAAGAGGTTTAATAAGAACTGGAAGTACCATCTTTCTCCAAGGAGAGGTGTTAAAAAAAAAAAAAAAAAAAAAACCTAAAGATTTCATCACTCTGAAGTGAATGAACTACTGATACAACAATACACATAAATTTCAACCATTACGCTGAAGGAAAGGTGGCAAACATTTATGAGTACAGTCAGTCATTCTGTGTGTTTTCATTCGTATGAAGTTCTGGAAGAAGCAAAACTAATGATAGTGATGAAAATCAGAACAGTGACTGCATTAGGGGGCAGGGAGTGACTGGAGAGGGTCATCTCTGGCATAATGGATATGTTCAATTATTGATCGAAGTGGTAGCTACATGGGCCTCTCCATTTGCTAAAACTCAAGTTGAAGATTTAAAACATGTGCATGGCCAGGCACTGTGGCTCACACCTGTAATCCCAGTACTTTGGGAGGACAAGGAGAGCAGATCGCTTGAGTCCAGGGGTTCGAGACTAGCCTGGGCAACATGGCGAAACACTATCTCTACAAAAAATACAAAAAGAAAATTAGCCCGGTGTAGTGGCACATGTCTGTAATCCCAGCAACTCAGGAGGCTGAGGAGGGAGGATCACCCAAACCTAGGAGATCAAGGCTACAGTGTGCCGTGATCGCACCAGTGCACTCCAGCCTGAGTGACAAAGTGAGACTCTGTCTCAAAAATAAACAAGTAAAATGTGTACATTTTATCATATGTATACTTTACCTCACTTTTTAAAAAGTATGAAAAGAAATGAAGGCATGGACAGCTTTGGCACAGGCTGCTGAGAGTCAAGAAAGATGGAGAGAAGCAAGCTGCTTCATTACCACTGGGCGAATGGAAGCCCAATTTGTATGGAATGAGGAGGGAATGGGACATTAAGTAGGAGGTACAGAAACGTTTTATAATGAATACCAAAGTAGAACTTGCTGACAGGCTGACTCAGTAGAACAAAAACAGTTTGACCTGTGAATTGAAAACCAACTTCCAAACCCCAAATAAGATTAGAAATAGGAAAAAAAAAAAAAAAAAAAAAAAACCCACTCCTGAAAATAGGGAAATCAGACAGGGGAAACTATAAGAGGAAAATGAAGAATTCTCAATTCCATTTAGTTTCTAACCCCACTGCGATATTCAAGTTACAGGACAGTGATTTTTTTGTTACCATCCATTATCAACATCATCTTGCACGTGCATAGGACTTTACTCACATTCTCACTTGATCCTCTAATACCCCTCTAGAATACTGTTACTCCATTATGAGAGAGAAAAGGTAATCGTGGTTCAGAGATGTTCAATGGTCTGCCCAGTCCTACAGCTAGTCACAGAAACCCACAAACCTTCTGCTTCCAATCAAAAGCTATTGCCACTATGCCACGCCTGCTTCTCTCTGCAAGATTACAGCCTCTCTTTATTCAGCCTAGCACGCAGTTTTATTTCTGTGTCCCTCTAAAAGTCACCACTATTTTTAATGCAGTAAAAAACCTGCAGAAACTGGGTCATTTGGTGCCACCGCCCACAAAATAAAATGGGGGGTGGGGCAGTTTCAGATATCCAATTCTAGAATATCTTTAAATTGGTCATATCTTAAACTAGGAGTCTGAACCCCAGGAGGACAAGATGCTGCAGTGAATTTCCAGTGCTTTAGGTACTGCAACCTGAGCAGCGAACTCTGCAAGTCATCCTCAGAACTAACGTATTTTACTACCTAACGAGGCCAGCAGAGCATAAATGTGAGCAAGGAGGCAACCCCACAACTGTGCATGCTACATACCCCTCAGCAAAATGCTACCCCTAGCATTTCCTTTATCCTTATTCCAAAGCATATTTTCATTTATGTGCTCAGTCTTCAAAGACTGGATCAACTCTTTTGCTTTTGCGGTTATATTTCTTAAGAAATTTCATTAAAGCAGTTACTATATAAATATCTTCAGTGTGTTTGCAGAAAGGAATAACAATTCCAAAAAAATACAAGCCCTTAACATGGTATGTTCTACTCAATAAAATCTGTGTATGAAAGATTAAATCATCTTGTTGTTTAAAAGTCTAAAGATGAACTAATTTCTAGGACAGGAGACGAAACATTACTCAAATATATTTAAATCCATTTTTTAAAAAAACCTTGCTTGAGAATATAAAATTAAATTGAGCCATGTTTCCAAAGACAGGGGTAATTAAATCAGGAAATTAAGCAGCTTGAAGCATCACTGACTGGTAAATTAAGGAGTCTCTAAGACACTGCCTGGGACAGCTGGCCCCCAGGTCGCCTCTTACCTGGATGCATCTGTTCTGCGCTGCTCCGCAGTTTGCTGTAGCCATGGCTCAAGGGCACCCTCTGGTAATGAGGCGGGGAAGAAGGAGGGGAGGCGAGGGGTGACATCGTGGGAGACTGTGTTTCCTGCTTCAAAGAACCAGATCAGAGTTCAGAGGCGATCACTCAAGCCTGGCGTTCTGAGCTGCAGTCAGGAAGCATAACGCAACTCTACTGCTGGTGACCCAGCTGGTTTAACAAATGGGGGGAAATGTTTTCTCAAAAATGCAGCATGGTTAAACAGCAGTGTCTGAGCATTCAAAAAGTCTCCCAGAGAATAAAATCTCATCAGTGCTGAGTTACCTAAATTACTAAAAGCAGCCTGAAACACTTTTGGTTATTCCAATAATATTTTCCTTTGGAAAATGAAAGACACTGATCACACGAAATAACACTCATACCTACTCCCAACTATGATCTCTCTGTGGATAGACTTCATTTTCGTTCATTAATAAATTTATTTCCTGGATTTACACTTATCAAGTCTTCCAGCAAATGTGAATATTAAAATATATATTTCTAAATGATTAATACTTAATATTCTTGGAGCTTACTATGTCAAAGTAAAATGCTAGCTTTTTTTTTTTTAACAGCGAGAGACTGCAAAACAATTCATTATAGGTAAACCATTCCAACCAGCTTACTCCCAAACACTAAGATGAAATATTAACAAGCTACAATTTGAATCTCAATTCAAATATGAACCTGATGTAGAACCCTAGGCAAAGTAAGCAACCTTATCTGCTGCTGGGTTTCCTCTTTTTAAAAAAAAAAAAAACTTTATTAGTAGACTGGTAACTTTGGAGTATTCAAGTAACAAAAAAACAGTGCTTTTTGAGACAGGGTCTTGTTCTGTCACCCAGGCTGCGGCACAGTGGCATGATCATAGCTCACTGCAGCCTTGACTTCCTGGGCTCAAGCAATCCTCCCACTTCAGCCTCCCCAGTAGCTGAGACTACAGGCATGCACCACCACACACAGCTAATTTTTTTTTTTTTTTTTTTTTTTTTTAGAAATGAGATCTTGCTATGTTGTCCAAGCTGGTCTTGAATTCCTGGGCTCAAGCAATCCTCCTGCTTCGGCCTCCCAAAGTGCTGGGATTACAGGCGTGAGCCACTGCACCCAGCCAAAACAATGCTTTTTATCAACACACAGACTATATATATATAGGCTCCCTTAGTCTAAAGAAAAACATGTAATCTGAAATACTGATCAAATACTCTTCTTCAAAACAAAAGCAACATATTTGCTCTAAAGCATAAGCTCACACCCATAGACTGGGTGGGGCATGCATAAACTCAGCCTGAAGTGAAAGGATATATTCTCATTCACAAAGTCAGGGACTGGGCCTGGAAATTTCGCAGGCCATCAACCACTGTGGGACAGTGGACCCTCATTCCTCTCCAAATGCTGGTGGGAAAATATGCCAAAGAATACTGACTGAAAATTCCTCTACCTCCTCCATTTTAAATATATCCCTGAAGAACTGGTTTAAAATGTGTCAGAATTATGAAAGTGACAGTACATGGAATTGTTTAACAGGATGTGCTACACCTCCCCTAACTATCCACATAAAACTTCTGTAGCAACACCTCATCTATACAACATCACAGGTTAAGTCACAGAAGTTAGTTTTCCAACATAATCGTTTAATATTCATTGCATTTTAAAAACATTTTCATTCTAGTCTTCCTTTTTTTTTTTTTTTTTTTTTTTGAGACACAGTCTTGCTCTGTGGCCCAGGCTAGAGTGCAGTGATGTGATCTCGGCTCACTGCAACCTCCGCCTCCCGGATTCAAGCCATTCTCCTGCCTCGGCCTTCCAAGTAGCTGGGACAACAGGTGCATGCCACCACGCCTGGCTAATTTTTGTATTTTTAGTAGAGACAGGGTTTCGCCATGTTGGCCAGGCTGGTCTTGAACTCCTGACCTCTTGTGATAAACCCACCTTGGCCTCCTAAGTGCTGGGATTACAGGCGTGAGCCACCGTGCCCAGCCTCAAGTGTTCCTATGATATAATAAATGTATTTACCTTATAGAAGACACTATGTTGAACATAATTTGACTTCTCTGCATGATTCAGTATCTTTGCTGGAAGTATCTTGTAGCTTGATGCCTGCAGGGTACACTAATGTGTAGACTATTTACTTCTTCTGGATAGGCCCACTCTTCTGAGATTTTTTTTTTTTTTTTTTTGAGACGGAGTCTCACGCTGTTGCCCAGGCTGGAGTGCAGTGGCGCGATCTCGGCTCACTGCAAGCTCCGCCTCCCGGGTTCCCGCCATTCTCCTGCCTCAGCCTCCTGAGTAGCTGGGACTACAGGCGCCCGCCACCGCGCCCGGCTAATTTTTTTGTATTTTTAGTAGAGACGGGGTTTCACTGTGGTCTCGATCTCCTGACCTTGTGATCCGCCCGCCTCGGCCTCCCAAAGTGCTGGGATTACAGGCTTGAGCCACCGCGCCCGGCCTCTTCTGAGATTTTATACTGTTGTCTCCACCAATCATCATCTGACTATTGCAATTAGTAGTCTAATTTTAACAGCCTATCCTCCCTATTCTGGTTCCAAACCTGCTAAATGGGTAATGGCAGCATTTCCCAAGATAGTATTCCAAATATGTTCCGCAAGAAAGAATTTCCTGGTGAAAAAAGTTTAGTAAACACAGATTTCCAGGTATCTTCACTACAGAACTTCTCAGGGCCTTTACCGTGCTAATGTGCTCTACAAATTTCCAAGACTAAGGATTTAGTTCTTCCCTCAACAAGGGAATATGAAGCAGCATTCTCCAAACACATTTATTATAATAGGAGAAATCTTTTCCACAGACTTCTTTTTGTAGAAGAGAACCCATTAAAAACTCCTGGAAGTTACATTTCCAAGAATCCATTTAGAAAACCACCGACCTAGTGAAATCAATAAATGTATTAAATTGGTAGCCTTATTTTAGACACAATTCTACTTTAAAGTAGGCTCTAAAGGGCCTTTAAGTGGCTGGTGGTGATTCATATGTGTCAGTCTCTCTTTCTTGCTAAGAGAAAACTTTACTGGCTCACTTCCAAGTCTGTAATTGGGTTCCAGATGATGAGATTTGCTGGAAGCTGAACAGTAGATACGAGGCCCTGCTACATGCGGTTTCATGGTCAGAATCAAATGAACATGTCTGATTAAACTGTTTACCTGTTTATCCTCATCGTCCATTCTTTTGAAAGAATTTTTTTCTGTAGTTAAATATGGAATCTGAACCTTAGTTCCATGCAGCTCAGCTGGATTCCCAAATCGTATCTCACCATCATTCTTTGACATCATAAAGCGAGGCAGAGGCAATTCTTTAGGACCAGAAATCAGAGAAGCTCCAGTCAGACTTTATTTAAAAACTGCAAAAAAGGGGAACTCGATGGCCAAAAGATGAATCATTTTTGAGGAAAAATTCCAGAGCACTAAATATAAATTTAGATTTAGAAACAATGAGTACTCCTATAATAATGTCATGATTTTTAAAATGCTATAGTTTAACCAAAGTATTCTGGTTTAACATTTTTCAATGTTGCCAAATCGCAGAATAAATTCAGATTTGGGACTGATCTCCCATTTCATCCTTCAGTTCAACAACCAAGAAAAAGGATATGACATTGCATAATACAATAATAAATGACAAATGGTGGCAGGTAAAATTCACATAGTACTTAAATATGCCAGGCACAGTATGAAAGATTTCCAAATATTAACTCATTTAATCCTCGCAACAACTCTGTACGATGAACTCTGTACTATCATTACCACCCCCACCATTACAAAAGTGGAAACAGTCATAAAGGAGCTAAGTAATGTCCCCAAGATCACACAATTCATCTGTGGCAGAGCCAAGGTTTGAATGAAGGCAAGCTGGTTCTTAACCAGTGCTCTACAGAAAGGTCCCTTGTTTCTAGGGCAAACGTAGTGGGTAGAACAGTTTCTCACACTATGTAATTCTTTAAGGAATTTTCACATCCAATCTCTGGTTGTCTTTTCATAATGGAATAAGGAAAACAATATCAAGACAGAGCAATCAATCTATCATTCAGCCACAATATCAAGTCAGAGCAATCAATCTATCATTCAGCCACATTCTACTGTCAAAACCATTAGCCACTCAAAATGCTACAAAGAGTTGAAATGCAACGGTCTGGTATATTTACTTATCTTTCAAAATTCTAACAAAACTATTCTGAAAGCGGAAATGATACTTTGGCACACTTCTAGTTCTCAGCACATCAAATCACACACAATCACGTAGCACAAAACCCTACAAAAATGGGGACACTATGGATTATGCATAATGATTTGCATCTGTATCCATTGTTCAGGATAATACTCATCAGTGTGCCTTTGCACTTCCATCATCTCTCTATTCCAAAAACACAGCTGTACTTTCAATGATTGATGCTGTGCTAAGGCCAGAAAACATCTTAGCAACAGCAAGCAAGTATCCTAGAGCTCCCCAGGCAAAGAAGGCCCCTGGTTCTCTAACATCCACATGATGTTTATTTTTAGTTGCTATGTCCACATTTGATTCAAAGAAGCAGGTGGCCGGGCACAGTGGCTCACTCACGCCTATAATCCCAGCACTTCGGGAGGCGAAGGCGGGTGGATCTCCTGAGGTCAGGAGTTCGAAACTAGCCTGGCCAACCTGGTAAAACCCGGTCTCTACTAAAAATACCAAAAATTAGCCAGGTGTGGCGGCAGGCGCCTGTAATCCCAGCTACTCGGGAGGCTGAGGCAGGAGAATTGCTTAAACCCAGGAGGCAGAGGTTGCAGTGAGCCAAGATCATGCCACTACACTCCAGCCTGGGCAACAAGAGCAAAATTCTGTCCCAGAGAAAAAAAAAAAAAAAAAGGAACAGGCAATATGACAAACCCCTGTGTGATCAATCAGCCAAGGACCCAAGAGACATAAATAGAGTAACCAATCTTAATGTTTCCCAATCTCAGGCAGCTCTCCAGTACTCAAAGCAGGAATGGGCTTCGAAAGCAAAAAAGCAAGAGAAAAGAAAATCTAGATTCTTAGTAAATCAAATATAAGCTAATACTATGGTTTAGGTCTCAGGTATGTGCTCCAGCTCGGTCTGGAAAAAGGATCTAAAAAGATGAAACAAGATCACATAAAATAATTTGCACCCTGATCTGCCCATAAGAGGATGACTCTACTTCCAAGTACTTCTTGAGGGAGAAAAGAAATAAATGCTCAGTATTTATAAGCTCCCTGACCAGTGTCTTACTGGCAATTCAACAGATACCTCCAAGGAGCAATGGAATACACTAACTGAATTATGAATATCAATTAATAGGACTTAAGTAGGGCTCTCAGATATCGTCTAGGACACTATCACTTCACACATTCTTCCACCCTGTCTATGACACTTATTTAGAACTATGTGCCTAGAAAACCACCTCTCTACCCCAGACAGCCACCAAACAGCAAAAGACAAAATACAGCTGAATTTATCTCATACTTTATTTGGTCATGTGGTTCTAAGCAACTCTAACTTAACAGAATTGTAACCATACATAATAATATTCTTATCATGGAAAACTTTCATGAAGGTGCCATTTCCCTTAAACTGATGCAAGCTTTTAAGAAGTGAAAGGTAAAAGTAGCTTGTAAATTTTCAGTCTGAATTTTTTTTTTTTTGGTTTTTGGTTTTTGTTTTTTTGAGACAAAGTCTGTCTCTCAGACTAAAGTGCAGTGGCACTAACATAGTTCATTGCAGCCTTGAACTCCCAGACTCAACTGATCCTCCTGCCTCAGCCTCCCGAGTAGCTGGGACTACAGGTGCTTGCCACCATGCTGGCTAATTTCTTTTTTTATTTTTCATAGAGATGGGGTCTTGCTATATTGCCCAGACAGGTCTCAAATTCCTGAGCTCAAGCAATCCTCCCGCCTTGGCCTCCTAAAGTGCTGGGATTACAGGCATGAGTCACCATACTCAGATTAGTGTTCTTCCTAGTCACACGTATACAAAATTTGATAGTGAAACGTTGAAAAAATTAATCAATAAAGTATCTGCTATACAATGATTCTGTCAAGAAGAAGGTCTATTTATAGTCATTGGTTAGAATCTTGTCTCCCAAACTGAATTGAATTAACACACAGCAAACAAAGTAAGAGTTCAAACTAAATGTTCAGAGGGTCTGAAGAGACAATGAGAGTGGCCATCCAAGATGACAATTTGTTTCATAATGGTATCTTAGGTTACATTCTTTGAACATAGAAATGCTTTGTATATTAAATATAAATGACTATTTTTCCCTTCCATAAAGAAAATTATGCCTGCTCCTTTTTAAACACTTGACCCTCTACAAAAGAGAAAAATCCTTTGTTTTCCCATATTTGATAGAGATACAGATATATTAGGAATACTTTAGGCTGAGAGTGGTGGCTCATGCCTGTAATCCCAGCACTTTGGGAGACCGAGGTGGGAGGATCGCTTGAGCCTAGCAGTTTGAGACCAGCCTGGACAACACAGTAAGACACCATCTGTTAAAAAAAAAAATTAAAAAATCAGCTAGGCATGGTGGCATATGCCTGTAGTCCCAGCTACTCAGGAGCCTGAGGCAGGAAGATCACTTGAGTCCAAGAGTTCAAGGCTGCATCATGTCACTGCACTCCAGCCTGGGTGACCCTGTCACTCAAAAAAGAAAAGAAAAAAAGAAATACCTCAATTTCCTCAATCCATTAGAAAAAATGTAAACAGCATAAATGCAATAATAAATGGCAAGTGACATTGAGCCTCTTTAGCTAGACAATACGGAGGGGAGGGTACTGGGAAGAGAACTCATGTTCCATCAAAATGGCAGCAGCTGTTCACAGTGTTTCAACATTATCTGCCAAAAAAGAATGAGCCACATTTTTTTTAAAAAAGGAAGTGAAATAAGCTGGTCACGAAAAGACAGGTACTGTGTGGTTTCACTTATATGAGGCATCAAGAGTAGTCAAACTCATGGAAGCAGAAAGTAGATGGGCAGGCCAGGTGCAGTGGTTCATGCTTGTAATCCCAGCACTTTGGGAGGCTGAGGTGGGCGGATCACTTGAGGCCAGGAGTTCAAGACCAGCCTGGCCAACATGACAAAACCCCATCTCTACTAAAAATACAAAAATTAGCTAGGTGTAGTGGTGCATGTGCCTGTAATCCCAGCTACTCGGGAGGCTGAGGCACAAGAATCTCTTGAGCCTGGGAGGCGGAGGTAGCAGTAAGCCATGATCGCGTTACTGTACTCACAAAAAAAAAAAAAAAAAAAAATAGTCAGTTGCCAAGAACTGGGTAGGAAAAAGAAAATGGGAAGGTGTTTAATGAATATTAATGAATACAGAGTTTCCATTTTGTAAGGTGAAGTGAAAAAGAAAATGGGAAGGTGTTTAATGAATATTAATGAATACAGAGTTTCCATTTTGTAAGGTGAAGTGAAAAGGTTCTAGAAACTAGTTACACAACAATGTGACCATATTTACATATTGCTGAATTATACATTTAAAATGGTTAAGATGGGAAATTTTATTTGTATTTTATCACAATTAAAAAATTTCTATGTCAAAACATTTTTAATGGCAAAATTTTAATAATCTATTTTAATCCAGTATTATCATTTCAACATGCAATCAACATTAAAAACTATTAATGAAATATTTTACATTATTTTTTCATATTAAGCCTTCAAACTCCCATGTATATTTTACCCTCCTTGCATACCTCAATTCGTACTTGTCACATTTTATGTGCTCAATAGCCACATGCAGCTACTGGCTACCATACTGAAACAGCACAGCTCTAGTTGATAGTTGCTACATCAGAATGTGAGCCATTGTGGCCAGAAATCTGTATTTTATTATTATTATAATGTTAAATGTAAGCAGCTAATTGATTTCTTTTTAAATTATGTAAAGAATATTCTGTATGGTGGGATGATTTATAGGGAACTGTAAGTGTTCCACTTGAAGAATTTTGACAAATATATATACACAAACATATATATATATATATATATATATATCTCCCTGTAACCAACACTCAAATTCCCAAATTAAGATACAGAATTTTCCTTCATGTTCCTTTCCAGTAATCACCTCCCTTTGCTCCACCCAGCAACCTCTGTACTAATTTCTATACTTGCAGATTATCTTTGCCATTATGGAACTTCATAAATTGAATCATACTGTATTTGTTCCTGTGACTAGCTTCTTTTACAACCTTTTTATCTGTGATAATCACCCAATGCATTGCACACATAATTCATTCTTTTTCATTGCTATGGAGCAATCCACTTTTAAGAATATATTGAGCCGGGAGCAGTAGCTCACACCAGTAATCCCAGCACTTTGGGAGGCCGAGGTAGGCAGATTGTTTGAGCTCAGAAGTTCAAGACCAGTGTGGGCAACATGGCGAAACCCCATCTCTACAAAAAATACAAAAATTAGCCAGGTGTGGTGGCGCACACCTATAGTCCCAGCTACTCAGGAGGCTGAGGTGGGAGGATGGTTTGAGCCTGGAAGGTGGAGGTTGCAGTGAATCGAAATGGTGCCACTACACTCCAGTCTAGGTGACAGAGCAAGACCCTGTTTCAAGAAAAAAAAAAAAAAGAATATATTGAAAATTTTAATCCATTATCCTGTGATAAACATTTGGGTTGTTTCCAGTGTGGGGCCATTGTAAATAAAGCTGCTGTGAAATTCTTATAAATGTTTTTTGATGGACATGAATTTATTTATCTTGGGTGTATACCTAAGAACCAAATCTAGTCTGCTGCCTATTTCTGTACATCCCGCAAGTACAATGTTTGAGTATTTGCCAAAAAACAAAAAACAAAAGAAAAATATTTCATGATGTAAACATTATATGAAATTCAAATGTCAGTCCAGGCGCAGTGGCTCACCCCTGTAATCCCAGCACTTTGGGAGACCAAGGCGGGCAGATCATTTGAGGTCAGGAGTTTGAGACTAACCTGACCAACATGGTGAAACCCCATCTCTACTAAAATACAAAAACTAGCCAGGCATGGTAGCACAGGCCTGTAGTCCCAGCTACTTTGGGAGGCTGAGGCAGGAGAATAGCTTGAACATGGAAGGCGGAGGTGGCAGTGAGCTGAGATCATGCCTCTGCAGCACTCCATCCTGGGTGACAAGAGTGAGACTCTGTCTCAAAAATAAAAAATAAAAAAATTTTAAAAATTCAAATTTCTGTGTTTATAAATAAAGTTTTATTAGCACACAGCCATGCTCCTCTGTTTACACGTTGTCCATGGCTACTTTCATACTACAACAACAGAGTTGAGTAGTTGTAACCAAAATCATACTGCCCACAAAATCTATCTGACCCTTTATAGAAAAAGGTTGCTGACCCTCGTCTTACAGAATTCAAGGTTGAAGTGAAATGTGGTCCTACTAAATCAATAAGGTTGCATTTAACAGAAAATATTTTAGTGTTTGAAGCCTTTTATTTAAATCATTTAATTAAAAATTCAGTTTCTCAGTCACACTAGCCACACTGCCACACTTCAAATGCTCAATAGCCACACATGGCAAGTGGCTACCATATTAAATAACATAGTTGTAGATGCTTTTCTACAATGTTTGATAAGGGATTCCCTGATTTTGTGCTTACAACAACTCTATAAGGCAGGTGTTACTGGTATATCTTTTCTTCCAGTGAGTCATTTGAAACAGAGAAATTAAGAAACTTGCCTGAGGCCACACAAATAAAAGGTAATGAAGGAAAGATTCATAATGAGGTAGCCTATTGCTAGGACCTACATTCCCAGACACAAGGCTATATTGCCATCCTGAACATTAAAATTCTTTCTAGTACAGATTTGAACATTTAGCATGAAACTGTGGCATTTCAGAAAATAATCTAGAGAAAACCTGCTCAAATGTCTGCATTTTGCAGTTAAGGAAATAAGCCCAGGAAAGGGAGAGCAAGACTTGTCTTAGTCATGTAGCAATATAGTGGCAGAGCTATGACCATAACAAAAATTCTTGACTCCTGACTCCTGGCTCCCTTCTCTCCCACTACATTTTCTTACCTATTCACTTATACCAGCTACTTATAGGTTAACAAAGAATTATGACAACAATGTTCTACAATTCCAAAGTGAAACCATCCCTACACATTTTCCTGAAGTTACTTTGGGGGAAAGCAAAAAACAAAAAAACATCAGGCCAGTCTTATCAACCCAGGCCTGAGTAATCAAAGCCATCTAGTCTCCTATTATCCTCCTATCTACCCATTGATCTGAAATACCTCTTGTCAATTAGGAAACGGGTAGGTAATAGCTAGATGGTGGGGTGGAGGTTACAATGGGAAGGGTGATCCTGTAAATTTGTGGCAGCGGAGGATGGTGGATAAGTTAAATTTCCTGGCCATACCAAGGGTAGAACCCCAGGAGTGAGTTAGGAGGTCCACAATCCACTGGGCTCTGCTGCTAACAAGCAGCATCCCCTTTATTTTGCCTCTTTGGGCTTCAATTTCTCCACTATGTCTCTTCCAACTTACATCCTCTATATCCATCCCATACATTACATTTCTCTAGAAGAAGGGCTCTTCACTGGGCTCCATGAACCAGCTCTAGGGGTCCAGAAACTCCGTTGACATTGAAGGCAACATTTTTTACAATGTTTTATTTTAATGTCAATGTGTATTTTCCTGCTAAGATCCAGAGCTTTTACTAGATTGTCAAAGAATCCCACAACAAAGATTTTTACAAATAAGGTGGGAATCCACAGCTCAGAAGGTTGGGGAGAACCTTTGGGAAGGAGCAACAATAGAGCTAACGACAGGGGTATGGGGTAGAGGGACAGACCCCTAGAAAACACAAGTGCCCAGCCATACAGTCAGTGAACCTGCATAGGTGAACTTTGTCCAAAGCAGCTCTGTGTCCCTGTAGCAGGGCTGAGAGAGGGTGTAAAGGAAATCGACAAAGGAACACTGAGGGAAAAAAAGCAAAGGGGGATTGGGTTGGACATTAGTCAGAAAGGATGAGCTGACCTTAGCTTGAGACATCCCAAGATAGTATTCAGTGCTCAAAATACAGAGACACTGTGTGGACGCGCACACACACCACACACACATCACACACACACACACACACACACACACAGAGCCAGCTACAACCTTACCTCCTGGGTTTCTTTCTTTACGCTTGGGCTTCCTATCCTGTCTTTTCTATGAATTACCAAACTGGTTGTCACACTCAAAAGATTTCTCTCCTAGCCCTAAGAGATAGGGAGGGTTTGTCAAATAGGCAAAGCACAGGGACCCCCACCCTCAATTCAACCAGAGAATATTTGCTTTTATTTTTCCTTGAATAAAATAATTCTCATTTGAAAACAAAAGCCACAGAAATAGGACTCAATTCTACAAAATCCTTCTACCTTTCTTGTATGATTAAAAAAAAAAAAAAAAAAAAAAAAAAAAACTAGAGCACAGCAGGATTAGAGTTCCTAAGTCTTGATACTTATTTTACAGTAGGCTTTCTCAGTCTCAACATTACTGGCATTTTAGACTAGATAAGTTTGTTGTTGTTGGAAGAGGGGGTCCTGTCCTCTGCAGTGTAGGGTGTTGAGCAGCATCCCTGGCCTCTACCGGCTAAATGCCAGGCAGTCCCCCTCCGCAGCTGGGACAACCAAAAATGTCTCCTCACATTGCCAAAAGTCCCTAAAGGGACGAAATCACCTAGGTTGAGAACAACTGTTTTGCAGATAAGGGAGGAGTCAAAGGGAATTCAATGATTTGCCTCAGTATCTTCTTGGCAGTAGAATCGTGACCACAATAGTGGCTCACAAATTTTGGGATTTCACAAAATCGGAAAAATCTCTCCCCCAGCAACAACAACAAAAGAAATGAAGAAAGCCAACACAGAGTTACCAACATTCTATCTCGTCAAGAATTTTACCCCAAACTATTACCCATTATCAATTTCACAAAGGACATTTAACAAGAGGAACCAAAAAAAAAACCCCAATCTTAGATTTGAATACATTTAGTTTTATAAATAACTCATCCTTTTGTCCTAATTCTCTCTCCTTCCACTGCAAACTGTACCAGACTGCAACCAGACCATAAACCAGTTTGGGGAACACAGCCCCAAAGACCACATGAATCATGTCATTGCACCATCAGAGTTCACAAGCTAGTGAACTAGTGAAAAATCATGGGTTCTGTCACCTTGACTAGGAAAAAGAAATTACATCTTTATTTTCCCTACTGTAACTGAAATTTAGCATTTCTTTCCATTATGAACGTAAGCAACAAGCCACTATAGCATCACTAGCAATATCCATAACTTTGTCACCTATCAGATTAGGGTTTTGGGTTTTTTGTTTGTTTGTTTTTTTGAGACAGAGTCTCTCTCTGTCGCCCAGGCTGGAGTGCGATGGCGCGATCTTGGCTCACTGAAAGCTCTGCCTCCCGGGTTCATGCCATTCTCCTGGCTCAGCCTCCCAAGTAGCTGGGACTACAGGTGTGTGTCACCACGCCCGGCTAATTTTTTTCTATTTTAGTAGAGACGGGGTTTCACCATGTTGGCCAGGATGGTCTCAATCTCTTGACGACGTGATCCGCCCACCTCGGTCTCCCAAAGTGCTGGGATTACAGGCGACAGCCACCATGCCAGGCCGACATCTTGAAGTACTGTTTATGCATATCACTACTTTGAAAAAGTAGTGGTTATTTCAAACACTGTTAGATGTTTTATTTAATGCATTAATAAAGAAGCATATATGCTTTGGGGGTTGGGTTTTTTGTCTGTTTGTTTTTGTTTTGAGATGTAGTCTCACTCGTTGCCCGGGGTGGAGTACAGTGGCACAATCTTGACTCACTGCAACCTCCACCTCCTGGGTTCAAGCTAGTCTCCTGCCTCAGCCTCCTGAGTAGCAGGGATTAAAGGCATGTGCCACTACACCTGGCTAATTTTTGCATTTTTAGTAGAGACAAGGTTTCACCATGTTGGCCGGGCTGGTCTCAAACTCCTGGCCTCAAGTGATCCGCCCACCTCGGCCTCCCAAAGTGCTGGGATTACAGGCATGAGTCACCGTGCCAGGCCTAGAAGCATGTATGTTGTTATATAACAATTTATTTTAAGTATTTTAGTGATTATTTCAGTATAATTGGTTTCCATTATAATCCTATGTCTTTGTGGCATTTAAAACATAATTCTGAGAAGGGGCCCACAGGCTTCAGACTGCCAAAGGGGCTCCTGGCACAAAAATGATGAGAAACCCTACTCTAGGTTCTGCCTAATCTTCCCTCAGTCCCCACACGTGCTCAAGTTCAGACCCTGGAAAGAAAGGTAACAGCAGGTCCCAGGGCAAATGTTCACCACATGCTTTCCTCATCAGAAATTCTCTACCACTCCTTACTTTTCACCTTCTTTCCTTCTGCCCTAGCTGTTTTGCCATCTGTTTAACCCCAACTCAGACTAGGGTGGGGCTAGACATATACCTAGTGCCAATATTTGAGGAGGCACTCACTCTCAGGGTGGTGTAAATGCAGAGACGGCACCTGCCCTGAGAATAAGTGCCCTCTTAAATCATGTGCCCTGTGTCGTGCAGCACCCTAGTTCAGATGCAGCTACTATAACTACACACACACACACACACACAGAGAGAGAGAGAGAGAGTTTAAGCAAAGCTCTTGAAAATGCTTGATACAGCTTTTGTTCTTAAACCTGTCTCCATATAAGAATCACCTGGAGAGCTGTTAAAAATCCTGATGCTCAGACTGGACTACAGATATATGAAATTAGAATTTCTGGAGATGGACCCAGGCATCTGTATTCTTTATTTTATATTTAAAGCTCTCCAGGTGGTTCTCAAGTGCAGACAAGGTTGAGAATCAGTGCCTAAGAAAGATGATATGCAAACTGAGATGACTTCTGTAAAAACTCCTCTGGAGTTCCAGGAGAATCTGAATTCCAATCGTTTTAGTTTAAAGAGTGGTAGATGATTAAGACACCCTCCTCACGTGTAGACATGCATCTCTTCATTCATTCATTCAACCAATACACACTGAGTGCCTACAATGCCCCACAATGCAAGGGGTGTCAGATCCTCTTCCCTCCCCCTTACACAAGCTGGACAAGTGAGGAAGAGAGACAAAAAAAATAGTGAAACCTGTAAGGAATATTTGCAAACTCTGGTAAGTGCTATCAGGAAACAGATGCTGGGAAAGAACAAAGTGGAGAGGAGATTGCCCTGCAGAAGCATTACCCAGCAGGCCCACCCAAGGATCACCTCACTTCCTAGGGATATGGACTTCTGCTCTGACTTACTGTTTACTCTTGGTTGGGCATTTGATAATCCTGAACGGGTAGATATTAACTTGGAAAAAACTGTTAGCTAACAAGTAATTCTTGTCTTATGGCAATGCAAATACCTTCATCTTAGAAAAAAGTACAATAGCCAGGTTGCACTTATATTACCCCATAGGGCATTAATTAGCTTTATACCTAATTTAGCAATTCTGTTCCAGCATCTTTTCTTTCTATGACTATAAATAAATCTGACTATACTTTCTTGAGCCAGTTTTACCATATGCTGGTTCCTTCATGAATTAATGAAACTGACAGAACTATTTTAGGTAGGATAACAGGGACAGACTCTGAATCCTGAAGGTTGGGAAGGAGCCAGCCAGGGGAAGCAGAAAGGAAAAACAGATCCCTGGGAACCCAAGACCGCAAGATAAAATGGGCATATGGCCTGCAGCAGGAAAGAGGTCACCCAGAAATGGGTAGAAGGCCACTGAGACTGGGTAACATGTAGTGAGCAAGGGGTTGAGGTTTGAGATGAGGATGGAAAAGCAGGGAAGAACTAGATTGTGTAGGGTGTTACAGATCAGTGTAGGGACTTTGAATGTTTTACAAAGCACAACAAGCAAACTACTGGAGGGTTTAAAGGAAGAAGATGGAATAATCTGCTGTGTATTTTGAAAAGATAACACTTTCAAAAGTAGGAAAAGAGGCTGGGTATGGTGGCTCATGCCTATAATCCCAGCACTTTGGGAGGCTGACGCAGGAGAGTCACTTGAGTTCAGCAGTTCGAGACCAGCCTGGGAAACATAACGAGACCCCCATCTCTACAAAAAGACATATATACTAGCCAGGCATAGTAATGTACACCTGCAGTCTCAGCTACTCAGGAGGCTAAGGCAGGAAGATCATTTGAGCCTGGGAAGCAGAGGCTGTAATAAGCCGTGATCATACCAGTGCACTCCAGCCTGGGTGACAGAGTGAGGCCCAGTCTCAAAAAAAAAAAAAGTTGGGAGGCTGACGCGGGCCGATCACTTGAGCTCAGGAGTTCAAGACCAGCCTGGGCAACATGGCAAAACCCCATCTCTACAAAAAATACAAAAATTAGTAGAATTAGTAGGGAGCGGTGGCGCATGCCTGTAGTCCCAGCTACTTGGGGGGCTGAGGTGGGAGGATCCCTTGCACCCAGGAGGTCAAGGCTGCAGTGAGCTGTGATTGTGCCACTGCACTCCAGCCTGGGTGACAGAGCGAGTCTGTCAAAAAACAAGCAAACAACCAACCAGTGGGAAAAGAGACAGCACAGTAGAGAAGAGAGGAGGGGCTAGGATGCCAATCCATTGTGGTGTCCAGGTAAGTAGTTGAAGGTTACTTGGTCTAGTAGGGGCAAAGAGATAAAGGCAACAGGGAGTGAGATTGGAGCCACATTGCTAGGACTTTTGATGGATTCTATTAAGGAGTGAGGGAAAAGGAGGAATCCAGGATGACTGCTGGGTTTCTGGCTCATGCAGCTGCGGATGGTGGTAGCATTTACCAAAACGGGAAGGACCAGGGATTAGAGGGTCACACACGTACACACAGGTGCATGTTATTCATGACATAAGGGTATCCATCCACAACTCCCTGGGTATGACGCCCTGGGTGTGACAGGGCTAGCACAGTCTTTCAGATTAGGTTCTCACAGAGTGATCTCTTTGGCCTTCAAGATTTGTGTCATCAAGCATTAAGCTAATAGATTTCAAGCAACAAACTGGAAAATTCTAAGTGGCAGCTCAAAGTTTGGCCCAATCTTGCCCTAATTCTTATTCAACATATGCTAAATGCAAATAATTTTTATTCAATCAATCCTTAAACAAAGGAAGATAATTCAGAATTAACTCTGGGTATATATAAACCCTCAGAGGTTAAAAGGCAGCAACTGGGTTTATAAAATAAAACTGAGAAAGCCTTATATTTGTGATAAACTGTTAATCCTTTACACAAGTGATAACTTCAACAATCACGCTCCCTGACCTCAGGAAATTAAACTGTCAATCTGGGCACAAATCAGGTAAAAGACTTAGGTCTAACTTAAAATCAGTAACAAAAGTGTCAAAAGTTTATTCTGTATATAATAAAGCAGCTCTAACTTTCCCAGAAGATAAAATTGGAAGATACTATAATAAAGCTTAATGATCATTTACAATGGAATAAAAACTATCAGTGCCTACCACAAATCCAAATTCAATGTGATGCAACTTTCAACTAATCAAAGTAAATGACCGCTATGTCTTGCAACAATGAATACTAAGCCTGCCTGTCAAATGACACTCCATCAAGAAACTTATTTCAAAGAACCAAATTCTGTCATACCAAGGGATGCCTTTCAAGTCCGATATTTTTTCCATTCAGAAAATATTCCATAACAGATTACCATCAGCATCTTACTAAATAGAAAAAATTGAGACAAGGTTATTTTGCATAGAAATTAAGAGCATGGGGACTGGAAGTAGATCCTGGCTCCAAATTCTACTAACCTTATGTTCTTAGGTAAGTTACTCAACCTCCCTAAAGTTCAAATTTCCATATTTGTAAGATATGAACAACGGCAGCACCATAGTAGAGACCCGCAGTGTGCAGCCATAGTAGAGACTCGCAGTTGTCCTCTCCTTGCAGGCACAGGAGAGAATTGTGTTCTCCCATCTGCTCTGCGTTGAAATGGATTAATGTGACAAGTTCTGGCCAACGCAGTGTGGGCAGCAATAACTTCAGTCATGTCTGGGCCAAAGCATTTAACCACTAGGGTGAGATACTCTTTCCCTGGTGTGGCGATTATGGGAACAGGTGTTGTGTCGGAGGTGCCACAAGATAAAGCAGCCACGATCACATGGTCACCACATAGAGGGCAGCTGCCCTGGAGGGTCACCCTGACCCACTGCAAAGTGGAAAACGAACCTCCATCTTGTTGAGGCACTGAGATTGTGACATTTGTTATCGCAGCTTATCCTAAGCAATGCAAACTGACCCAAGTACCTAATTTAGTAGGGTGTCATGAGAATTAAATGAAACAGTGTCTGGCACACACTAGCCCCCTGATAAAGATTAGCATGATGAGTGCCACCTCCTGATGGTTAGTGTGAAGGGCTTGGTCTTCCATAACCAGCCATCTATGGAATCTTCTCAGCCATTTGGATTGTCCTACGAGGTTTCCATGGGCTCACCATAAATCCTGATCCACTTGTATGTCTATCAGAGACTTCTCAGGACAGGTGTGAACAGTTAAGAGGTTTTTAATCTCAGAATGAGAAAAAGAAAAAAGTTCCTGCATACCTGTATGGACATATGAAAGTAATCTGTATCAAAGTGAATTATCGAGGACCTTGGAACACCCCTTGAATAATCACCTTTTTCATACATATTTTTAAAACCAATCCGGAGGCAGTAGAAATACTGCTAACAGGGGCTTTGCTTTTTGTTTAAATTGTAGAAAGTGCTCAAGCATATAGTGGGCTGAGGGCAGGGATGGCAAGATGAGAAAATATTAAATCAGAACCTTAAGAAGATAAATTCATTCTGCCAAAATTTTGGTAGCACCCAAGTACTTACCAGCATCAGAATAGTGCTTTGGAAACAGAATTAAAGGCTGAGCACTGGCAGGGATGGGAAAGAGAAAAGGCATAGTTCCATTCAAACTCCCTTATTACTCCTCCCCTAATCCCTAACAGAGCCTTCAATAACATTATAGATACCTCAAGTGGAAAATTAAACTCAATGTGATTATTTGCCACAGGCTCTAGAATTCCTGGCCCAATCCCATCCTGCTAAAGAACAAAATCTATTTTAACTGCAAATCAGTTAAAATGAACTAATCTCAGGTTACTCTCGGAATTTTTCCCCATTTACAAAAGAAAGAAACTAAGCTACCTACCTGCTAAGTTTTCTTATTTCATTTTGCAGAAGAGTTGGAGGAAGCAACGAGAAATTCCAGAAAAGTTTAAATCCATTAAAAATGGTTCTCATAAATAAGCAACTCGCCATGGACAATAAAACATACAAATGTGAGATACTCACCACATTTAATACTCTCTATCCGCACCGGGAGGCCAGATTGTGCTGCAGCAATTAATTTCAGGGCAATGTAAAACTGTGTTGCACCAAAATAACCAACTCGCTTTGCACCACACAGTTCTGTGATCTGAGAACAGACAAGAAAAACAATGCTGAACACCCAATTTCACAACAGGAAAATGAGACAAGATAAATGATGAAATCTCAAGGATTTCACCTAGTGGCTAACCAAAAAAGTCCCTTGAGAACCTATGTGTGCCCGCTGGTCAATTTCCTCTTCTTCCTTCAGTTTACAGGGAGGTTTTAAATTCAGACTACTAAATTCTACCTACTCATGATGTTTCAGAAGTGAGCCACTGATTATTCCTCCTCTTCCAAAGAGAAAAATAAAGGTGATAAAGGACAGCTGTTGCTCTACTTACAAAGGAGAGTGACTTTTTCAAGGAGTGAATTCTAATGTTCAAAGTCTAGAAAGTCACTGGGGTGAAAAGAGAACAGATTAGTCATTACCACTACTCATGGATTATTCTAGTTTATCTAAATTAAAAGTGAATTAATTATTTTTATAAAGTCCTCAGGCAAAACAATTTCCTAATATTGGAAATTACACCTTGGGTGCTCAGTTCAGAGGAACAAAAAAGTTCTATATACACATTTTTCAAGACATTGCAATAATTGTCGGTTTCCATCCCATCACCTGGAACAATGACATCCTCCTCCCCACCTAGATTGAACTCAAATGTTACTTTGCCGTAGCTCCTTTCCACCTCCCCGATACAGTATATTTTCCCAGTGTATTCTCAGAATACTCTATCCAAGTATCTATTAATGTCCATCACATGATACACTGTCTTAGACTTGCTTCAAAATAAAAGGGGGAAGGTGAGGAGGTGGGGCACATGGGTGAAACAAACATAACCAAGAGTTAGTAATTGTTGAAGTTTGGTAATGGGTTCATGAGGGTTCAATATCCTGTTCTCCGTACTTTTGAAAATCTCCATATTCAAGTTTTTTGTGACTATTTCCAAATGTATCACATTATAATTAATTATCTGTTTATCTCTGCCTCCCATTAAAATGTCTTCTCTTCAAGGCAGGGGGCAACTTCCATTCATCTCTTAGCATAAGGATAGGCACCCAAGATACAGTCAACAAATTCTCAATCAAGTGAATGAAACCTACCCTCAAAAATAAAATGTCTCTGAATTTTATAATGTAGCCCTTATTGTGAATATATACATTATGTATCTTAAGATACAGACTATCCCACACAAGGAAAAAAACACACCAACAACATTAGTGTAGTTCCAACATTGAGATAGTTGTCTTGCAGAATAACTCCTACTATTAAGAAATTGTAGGCCGGGCACAATGGCTCATGCCTATAACCTCAGCACTTTGGGAAGCCTCAAGGAAGATCGCTTGAGGTCAGGATTTCAAGACTAGCCTGGGCAATATAGCAAGACCCCATCTCTACTTTAAAAATAGGAAAAAAAGAAATTGTAATCCTTGGTATGTGAAAAAATTAACAACTATATTTTCATTGAGTGTTAATCTACTATCAGGTTAACTTTCAGTTGCTCCTTTACCATAACTACCACATCAAACTGGAAAGCTCTTTACTACAGGTAACTGAAATTGCTGGTGAAACATTTATGGTACTTGAAGACTAATACCTTAATCTGACATTAGTAAACGGCCTTATTTACCTGAAATCTGTCCTTTGGTCCCATATCACCACTAGAATCATTGCTTTGGAGCCAAAGTAGAATATATACACATAAGTGAGTTAAGCCCATAGGTTACTTTCCTTGCTCTTTGTACACCAAACCTCCAAGAGAGATACCAAGAACATTCTGAAATATTCAAGCCTCAAGGAAGAGAAAAGAATTATAAGCCTTTGGAACTTACACATGGACTTCTGAATCAAAACAAAAAAGGTTAGTTCTGAAAGGTTTTTTTCATTCATCAAGGTTCAAAGTTTTCTAAGTTTAAAATCTCCACGGAAAAGCTCTAAGTTGTGGGTAGAAATGTTTAATGGTATCTAAAGAAAATAAGGTGAAAAAAAATTTATCCCAGATACTCAATTAGTGGAGATGTTTTATATAATTGCTCCTTCAAACAGTCCAAATCGCTGGGCTTTCCTCAAAATAAAGGGGGAAAAAATGAAAAGATTCCACTTCTCTTCTTTAGTCTAAACTCCAAACCTGTAACACTCCCAGCTGGATCCAACTCGCAGCTGGATCCATCTTAGGTTACACATTGTGCAAATTCCTAATACAGAGTAAGAACCTATGGACCAGTGTTTTCTCAGGTGGAAGGCAAGAGATGAAAAAAAGGAATAGATTAAATCAACTTCCTTACAGCTTACAGATGTACACTAAACGTCTGGGATGCTGGATACAAATCAGAAAAATTCACCGATCATTTGGGAGAAATCTGAACAAAGTTCTGGAAGAAGGTTGAAGGCCACTAACATAGCTTCCCTCCTACCCAATTCTATAAGATTAGGCGACTGTGCTGAGTAACCAGTCCACACATGTTCCAGTTTGCCTGAAATAATACTTTCTTTCCTGGCTGAAATGTAATACATTTTCAGAACTGCTCAAGGGTTTAAATAAGCTTCTCTCAAGTATTATTAAAGGTTTCCTTAGAAAGATTTTAAAATGTAAAAACTCTTAGTGGGAGGGGCTGGAAGAATTCTCCAAGAGCACCCCTATTTTCTACTCTCCCTCTGCTGCAGCTAGCAAAATCCAGATTCTATGCTCTCGCCTCGACTGTTTCAAGTCCTGTCTCAAGACGCACACCTTCACACACCAGCTTCCATATTTCCTCCGTGACCTCTTATCAAAACCACATCACCCTCCAACTTCAAAGGGCTTCCAGGACTCTTCATGCCTTTCCTGTGAAACCAAGCATGGCTTCTGAGGTCCTCCTGTCTGGCCCAAACTACCTTTCCAACATCATCATGTCTCTCTCCTCCCCACCCTGCAGCTAATGAAGACTTTAGTCATACCAGATGCCCATTTCTTTGCCTGCCAGGCTCATTCTTCAAGTCACCTCAAGACCAACCTTATCTTTGTAGTCAATTCCACATGGCATGTACTCTGCATTCCCATAACACTTTTTACTAGCTTTCTATCACATCCCTAGCCTTGCAACACAGCACAATTGGCATTTTGATAATTATCTCCACTGTAGCCCATCTCCTTTCCCTATGCCCCAAGTGCTCAGCAGAAGACAAGAGTATATTCTTATTATTTACATCTCCCGGGGACTCATATTTTACTATGCCTGCTGTATGCTCAGTAGCTCAACAAATGAATGTTGAATTAGTCTTCACAGCCTGTTGCAGCAGAATCTTTCTTCTTCCCCTCTTCTTGTATTACTTTTACAAGTAGCTGTTAAATGGGCTTTAGTCATCTCACACTATATAGCCATAAGAGTTCCTGCAGGAATATAAGAGAATATTAATTTCTCTGTTCCCTTCCTGCTCAGCTAAGAAGATACTGATTAGGGTCAAGGCATAAGGAAAGGCAACTGCCATTCTTTATCCTGGCCCTAGCCCTCATAGCCCAGGAGAATACTTCAGTGATGCCCCAGCCAGTCAGAACTCCAGAGATACACCTTCGTCTACTCAGCACAGCCCCAGGGGGTGTCAACCCTCCCCAAGTGGGCAAACTCAGCAACAGAAATACAGAAGAGAATCTGAAGTACATGCTTACAAATTGTACCTCAGCCTCTCAGGGAACAGCTGAAAACACAGGTCAACCTCTATGCTGGGTTTTCCCTTCCCATTCATTTATACTTTAACATTCAAGAGAGACTTTCAGTCCAGAGGGACATGGGTGAGCTACTCAAGAAAACATGAACCCCCATATCTGATTACCCAACATTAGGCATTATAGTATATGCCTAAGCCAAACGACACTGCTAAAGAGAGGGCAGACAGGCAGTGCTGAGGTGTGCTTTCAGAGAATCCTAATAAAACCTTAAAGTACTTGTTAGTTTAACAAGTTTTGATTGGGCACCTCCCCATCAAAAGCAATGTGCTGAGTGCTATGCTAAGAACTGAGCAGCAATGCACAGAATCACCTATTCTACATACACACACACTCACACACATTCTCTCTCTCCCTCCCTTCTTCCCTCCCATTTTGCCAAACCATCTGAAAAGTGAGTTGCAGACACACCTCATGACACACCCCCAAGTACTTTACTATTCACCTTCTAAGAACAGGGATATTTTCGTACACCACTGCACCATCATCACCACACCCAAGGAAACCAACTTTAACACAGTATTATCATACAACATGATACGGTTTGGCTGTGTCCCCACCCAAATCTCAACTTGAATTGTATCTCCCAGAATTCCCATGTGTTGTGGGAGGGACTCAGGGGGAGGTAATTGAATCATGGGGATTGGTCTTTCCCATGCTATTCTTGTGATGGTAAACAAGTCTCATGATATCTGGTGGGTTTATCAGGCATTTCTGCCTTTGCTTCTTCCTCATTTTTCTCTTGCCACCACCATGTAAGAAGTGCCTTTTGCCTCCCACCATGATTCTGAGGCCTCCCCAGGCATGTGGAACTGTAAGTCCAATTAAACCTCTTTTTCTTCCCAGTCTCAGATATGCCTTTTCAGCAGTGTGAAAACAGACTAACATACGACATATGGTCCACATTCACATTTCCTCGATTATCCAGAAAATGCCTACAGAGCTGAATTTTCTTTTCCACATCCAGGATTTAATCAATGTTCATGCACTGCATTTTTATCTTATTTTCCCTTAGTCTCCCCCTAATCTAGAACAATCCCCCTTGGTTCTTAATGACACTGAATCATTTAAGAATCCAGACCAGTTGTCCTCAGAATGTCCCATGTTTTGGATTTGTCTGTTTTCTTGTGATTACATTAAAGTCAAACGTTTCTGGCAAGAACACCACACAGGTGACACTGTGATATAGTGAGAGGTACACAGCAGTGAGGGGCACACAATGTCAGAACATCCCACCATTGGTACTGATTGCAAAGCTTGGCCATTTGATTAAGGTGGTGACTGCCAGATCTCTTCATTGCAAAGTTATGTTTTTACATTGTACTTTAAGACCATGTGAGCATTCTATCCCTTGAAAAGCCAGTTTTAAAATCTGTTAAATACTAATTTTCTAGGTAAGTCTAGCTAAATTATATCAGCATCTACAGAACTAGAATACTAATGTAAAATCACAAGGATGGGGGTAATATTTATTCCATGAGATAGGTGTCATTACACCCAGTTTATACACAAATAAACCTTCCCAACTCAGAAAGTTAAGTGATATGTCCAAGGTCACAAATTCAGAGCCAGTACTCAAACCTACATGCATCCAGGTCCAAAGCTCATGGTCTTTCCATTACATCAGTGGCTGGAAAACTACTGCTCATGGGTCAAATCCAGCCCACTGCTTGGTTTTGAATGGCCCACAAGGAGAAAATAAAATGGTATTTACAGATGAACATTTGCAATCGATTTGATGAAAGGGAACACTATTCTTTGAATCCCATTAAGCAAAATGTTATCCCCAAAATAAGAATGTTGTTCTTCTTATAAGTAGACCTGTATTACCAAAAAAAAAAAATGTACTCAGTTATTATATTTTGAATTTTGTCAATAAAAAGCTTGTGGACATTTATTTTTTCTCTTGTTATAGAATTACCTATGTAATATCTTTGATTCTGCTTCTTGGCCTGCAAAGCCTAAACTACCAACTGACCCTTTCCAGAAAGAATTACTAACCCCTGCCTAACAACGTGCTACTTCCCTGGGCTATACTTTATATCCTTTCAGATACCCTCAGTAGCCATGCAGAAAGTGTATTTTCTTGAAATAATCAACTGCACTAGGTAAATGCCAACTTAAAATACTGAAAACACAGCCAGATGTGGAGGCCCGTGCCTGTAGTCCCAGCTACTTGGAAGGCTGAGACAAGAGGATCACTTGGGCCCAGGAGTCCGAGGGGCCAGCCTGAGAAACATAGTGAGACCCTGTCTCTAAAAAAATTTTTTAATAAAAAATAGTGAACACTTCCATGAGAAGAAAACACATGTATTCACCTTCTTCCTCAGCCCCCATTTTTCACCCATTTATATACATTTGTTTAAGTTTTTCAGGAGCTTTCAAACAGGAGCTTCCTATGTTACTATAAACTTTCATGGCAACCAACCAGAGCAATTGGATGCCATAGTTCAGATATTGGATATTGGCAAAATCTATGCAATAATTCACACACTAGAAATAAGATTTTGCTTTTTTAAAGAGAAAAGGTGTTATAATTCTTTAGAACCATTCTTTGAAAACATCTTTATGCATTTGTGAACACATAACAATCCAAGATGTAAGCTACTCCTACATTGCAAATCAATTTTGGAAGCGACGTTATCTTTTAGATACCCCAAGATGCCATTTAATTTAGGGCTAGCAGGACTACAATAAACTATAAGCTAAATCCAGTCCAGATGCTAAATACAGTCTCTATTGGCACAGGTTATGGCTCAGATCTGATTTGTCAGTATTCTTGGCCCAAGGCCCAAAACTCACCCCAGTAGCAGGGAAGACTCAGCCTGCTACTCTGGCTCAGATGGAATCTAAAAAAGGAAAAGACTCTAGGCAAAAATAAAAAATAAAAAATCAGGAACATCACTACTGGAAACAAGGATCAGTATAGCATCCAGAAACCATTTGGCAATATCCATAAGAATTACAATTTACCTTTTGATCTAGCAATTCCACTGCTAGAAATTTATATTCCATTTTACATTAGCAAAATGACACATGTATATTGTCATTAATACAGTATTGCCTAAGTCACAGACTAGAAAACTAGAAAACACTTAGAGGAATACCATCTAAGATATTAGTTTAATCAATTGTGGTTGATCCATACAATGGAATTCTAGGCAGCTCTAGTGGACATTGCCATATCTGCGACTGTCCATCATATTTTGAAAAGTATTTCTCTATTTGCTGAAATTTCACCTATTACAAGTCCCACCTCCAGGTTTAAAAGTTGAGAATAAAATTCCTAGACTCTATTGAAGCTAAGATGCAAATGTGTCACCCAGTCACCACTAATCAGATACATCCACACCAGACTTTGCTTCAGAAGTGAGAAATGTAAGGAAAGAGGCTCTGCTCAGAGCTACTTTTGCAGGTGTCACTGCTAGGTTGCCTTCCTGGTGCAGAGTGGAGGTAGAAGCAGTTGCAGTCAAGCCAAATACCTAGCATCTGCTGTTCAGTGGAGGCAGCAGACAGGTGGCTTCCACTTAATGCTAGTACTATGTATGTCTTGGGGCTTTGTTTCTGGGCACCCAGATGCTAGCCTGTTCCTCCAGCCCTCCAAAGGATTTCATGAGTTACCTAAAATCCTAATCCCTTTTTGGCTTAACCATCTAGGGTGGACTCAGTTGTTTGCCATAAAAACGACCAACTAACCAAGAGGAAGCTCTTTATGTGCCAATATAGAAAAATCATCATGCTAAAGTGTGAAAAAGAAAAAAAGCAAGGTGCACAAAAAGCAGTTGGTATAGCAGGTATCATTTCTTCTAAAAGGGGGTTGAATATAGATGCATTTATTTATATTTTCATAAGCCATCTCCAGAAGTTGAAACTAACAAAATTGGTTTCTGGATGTCTCCAGGGAAGAAAACAAGGTGGCTAGGACACAGTGGGAAGAAAGAGTTTATTGTATATTATTTTGTACCTCTTCAATTTTGGATCATGTGGATATATTATCCATTTTTTTTTTTTGTAGGCAGGGTCTCATGCTGTCATCCAGGCTAGAGAGCAGTGGCACAATCATAGCTCACTGCAGCCTCAACCTCCCAGGCTCAAGTGATCCTTCCGCCTCAGCCCTCTGCAAATAGCTGGGACTACAGGCATGTGCCATCACACCTGGCTACTTTTTTATTTTTTGTAGAGATGAGGGTCTCCCTATGTTGCCCAGGCTGGTCTTGAACTCCTGGACTCAAGCAATCTGCCCACCTTGGCCTCCCAAAGTGCTGGGATTATGGAAATGAGCCACCACACTTGGCCATTATTATCTATTAAAAATAAAATTAGAAAAGTTGTAAAGAATACAACCTAACCGAAAGTCAGCAAGAAATACTATAAACATACCCCAGAACCATTCCCCTTCCATCTGATATAATTTCAAAACAAAGTATCCAAGAGGGTTTGAGTCCCATTTGGGTCACCAGGATTTTGTTACCCACACAATAGGTGGGTTTGATCACTTGGCAGGTTACAGTCCAATGACCCCAACCAAGGAGGATATAATGACAGGGTTTTATTACTTGCAACAAGGAAGGTGCCTCCCCCAAACAAAGGTGAAAACAAGGCTTTTATTGGGCTGGTTAGCTGAGTCATTGTACACAGAGGTGGAGTAAAGGGAGTGCAGGCACCAATCATGCTTCTACATACACGTATAGAAAATGGCAAATAAGCGCCTCCCTGGGTGGGATTTTTAGTATGGTAATGAGGAGAGTTAGCCAAAATTCATCTTCAACTCAGGCATCTCTGGATCCAGCTGGGCTTTTGCTTTTCCAAGACTGTGCTTCTACATGGAACTTTTTGAAACAAGAACTCAAGGTGCAACAGTTAAGCACATTGCAGCCTTGAACTCCTGGGCTTAAACCACCCTCCTGCCTCAGCCTCCTGAGTAGGTGGGACAAGAGGCATGTGCCACTGCACCCAGTTAATTTTTTAAAAAAATTTTGTAGAGACAAGGTAGGTCTTTTTTCACAGTACATACCCAAAACACTGGGGAACCCAGGGTTACAGTTGAACAAAGCTTCAAAAGTCTCCACTCACCAAACCCAGATTTAACTCACAAATGCAGTACTCTTTCTTCTAAGCAACAGAACAAAGCAGTAGTTTGCTTTATTAAAACTAGCTATCTTTACTGAAGGTGGCACTGTCTGGTGCGACTGGGTAACTGTGGAGAAGACACCTGACCTCATGTACTGGAATTAGCAGTCAGACTGAAACTAACCCAACAGTCCCATAGACAGTTGTTTTGGATAAACATAGAAACTGACCCTTCTGCTCTTAAAGCTTGAAACTTGTTTGTTTTATCTAAGTTCCTTCCTCAGGAAAGGACTTTCAGGCCTCTCAAAAAAAAGTATCAAAGATCTGAAACTCATCAGATCACTGCACCATATGCCTCCTTGTCCCTCCTTAGTTCATATTTTCTTACACATTGTTACATTTCTTTCCTGCTATATAAATCCCTAGTTTTAATCAGTCAGAGAGATGGATTTTAGACTGAGTTCCCATCTCCTCAGCTGCAGCACCAGATTGAAGCCTTCTTTCTTGGCAATACTTGTTGTCTCAGTAATCGGCTTTCTGTGTGGCAAGCAGCAGGACCTAGACCAAACCCCTGATGTTTCAGTAACAAGACTAGATAGAATACAATGCTTTTTTGAGATGCACAGATTCTATATAAAGGAATTCTATGGGTGAAATCTAAAATTATGGTTTCAACCTCTCCTTTTGGTATATACCACTTCTACTTTTTACTATGACTCTCAGTATACCTGCTACATTCTCCTATAAGACTATAAGTTTCTTGAGGGCAAGTCCTGCATTTTAAAAATCATATTTGCATTCCTCACAACACCCACCCCATTGATTTCCAACTAAGACGGCTCATGAAATAAAATACATACGCATCCTGTGTTTTAACTCTTCATGGCATGATGAGAACCCCTACATATGGTGTTCTGTATCTTTGAATATTGAATTATGTGACTCTATCAATCTATTCAAATAAATCAATTGTTTAAAGTTTTAAAGGATCAGAGACTCCACCCAATCATAGGATATCAAGAAACAGAACCTCAGGTAAGTCATTTTGTAATTACCTGATTCCACGAAGGAAAGCCAAAGAGAAATACAACACATCCTCCCAGAAATTTACTCAGCTTGGTTGGGGGTGTTATATTAAAATCCAGAGATATGTTAATAAATCAAATAAGAATTAGCACGGTTCTTTTTTAAAAAAAATAGAGATGGAGTCTCACTATGTTGCCCAGGCTAGCCTCAGGCTCCTGGACTTGAGTGTTCCTCCCACCTTGGCCTCCCAAAGTGCTAGGATTACAATCATGAACCACTGTGCCCAGCTGAGTATGGTTCTTAAAGATGAGAATTCAAAGAAATTCTATACTCAGACCAGCTGCTTTAGTTGCTCCTGACTCCCACAGTGTATTCTCTCCTCTGCTATTAGGGGGCCAGCAGAAAGGTCTGGGATAGTCAGTATAAAATTCATTAGAAGTAGGAACTGAGGTTCTTGCACAACTGATTGCACAACTTTGATGGGCATACATAGGCTTGACAGAGTAATTCTACAGATTGTTTTATTATGCACCTAAATTGTTTTTTGGAAAGAGAAAGGATAATAGGTAGTGACAGCAGTTGATGACAATGATCTCTTATGACTTTTGTAAACTAGCCCTTCTTTGGCAAGTCAATACTATGGCTTTCCAAGCTGCCCAGCTGGCTGCACACATGCAGGCATGCATCACCACAGGGTCAGGAGTTCCTCGGGGTTGGCACCTGCCTAGGGCAAAACCAGGATCTAACAACTCAAGGGTGAGGAGAGGGAAAGAGGGCAAGGGAATGAACCACTGAGGCACAAAGGAAGCATATACCCCACTGGTTTAGAAGAAAAGAACAACAGACTCGGCAGTAAGAACTAACATTTACTGAGGGTAGACTATGTGCCAGGCACTAACTTAAATGCCAGAAATTAATGACATGAAGTAAACACACACACATACAAAAGCAGTCTTCACACTAGAACCGAGTTAAAATGCAATTACGGCTCAGATTACAAAAGAAAATTAGTTTTAGCATTCTGGCCCAGGTTTCGAGGCTCTGCATATCACAGAATTTTTGTACAGCTGGAGGCAGAGAAATCTCAGGTGAACGCAAATGTACTGCCAAATTATATAAAGCTTTAACTGGTTCTGGCAACTTAGACTTATCTCACCAGCCAAAGGATTAGTTTTTCAGACAATTCATTTATTGATATTTTTAGTGCTTTTCAAAAATAAAATTACAGATTGAGGTTATTTGGTATTTTTATAAGTTTGTTGATTTCAGTCTATTCTATATTTTATGCACACTTACACGTGCATGTGCACACACATGCACACACACATATACACATTTATTTTTTAGAGAAGTGAGTGACTAAGTGAGAGGAATTGAGCAAGCCAGGATATTTCAAGTAAATGGAACACCAGTATATTACACACAGATCTTCGATATGCTTCCTCGGGGAATGAATGTGAATGGAAGTTCAGTCTCAGATCACACTGAAGTTCTCTCTCTCAAGCCCAAATCCAAATATATTGAGATTCTCTAGCATAGAGCTAAACTCATACCATAAACATTCACTGTTGGCGGGATAGGCAATCTGACTTCATTAATTTGGTTTCTTTGTAGAGCTCCTAGTGAAGACCCAATCCAATTGTTAAAATAACAAATGCACCTCTCGCCTCTCTGATATTCTGGCAGCTCTCTCTGAGGAAGCTGGCCCTATTCAAAGCTGCCGGCTCCAAGGCACACTAAAGCTGGGGAAGGGCCTTTCTACTCTGTTCATGACTGTTCTCCCCAAAACAAGATCTCATGACAACCAGCACACTCAGGTCCCCTGCATCACCATGGCAAATCCAAACAGCTCTAAGGGGCTCTGCCTCAACTAACCAGAACCAAGCCCCAAACCTGTCCTGCTCTTGGCCCTCCTGTGACCTGATAGCCACATTATATTGCAGACTGACCTCTTTCCATGACTGAATACCCTTTCTGTGTCCAAGCTATGCCCATCCATCCTCTTCCCTACCTAGACACTCATCACTTTAAGGCTTGGTCTTCCTCTCATCTATCTTTGTCCTGCACCTCATCCTCAGCTACCTGCTGACACTTCCCTGATATTCAAATTCCTAAACCTTTCCCACTCTTACAACTCCTGCCACTGAGCAATGCTTGCCAGGACGTACATCCCTAGGAGCCAGGTAGATCTCCTCCTTCCTGGATACCTCCTCCTACTACTGGATACTACCTCCTCCTACCTGTAGATACTATTCCATCTTCCTAAACTTTCCACTGACAGATCTGATAAAATCTACCCATCCCCCTAAACTGACAGTCCCACCACAATGCATGAGCTTGGATCTAGGTCCTTATTGTTCCCAAGATGCTCTATCCCAAGTACAGTTCACTGTTCACAGTTATGAACAGGGTGGAATGGCCCTTCTCCAGCTTTAGTGCCCTGGAGCAGCCAGCTTTGAACCAGGCCAGCCTCCTCAGAGTGAGCTTGCCAGAAAGTCAGGGAGGCAAGAGGTACATTTATTATTTTAACAATTGGATTGGGTCTTCACTTAACAACTGAGAGAAATTCAACACAAAAAGGGCAAGCTGAGTCCTCAAAGAGTTTCTAATCTGGTTGGGGTGTGTGCATCGAAGAAGTCTGAGGGAAATGATCATTTATTGAACATCTATCACACACCCTCTAGGAATTGTGCTTTTCTCTTTATGAGTATTATTTCTAATAATGAAACGAATCCCATATGGATGGTTTTGCAAATAAGAATTTCAAAGTTCAGAGAAGTTATCAGAGAAATTCTGAAAAACTAGAAACCATCTGGATTGAATGATCTTGCTGCCCAACAAGTTGTATTATAAATGTTACATGAACCATATTCACCGAGCAATTAGCCAACCCCTTAGATTCACACAGATACCATTCATTCAGTTCTCTTATGTGGCACACTATGCCAGTGAATGGAGTCTCTGGGCCCACCAACTGAAAGACACATACTCTTTGTACCTTAGCAGCCAGGGACAGATGCAAGTTAGGTCCCACTATTTCCTGGCCCTACAAATGGCTATCAGCACACATCTGTGAAAGAGGGAGCAGGTGTAAGGGGGACAACCTCAGAACTATTTTCTTTCAATAAAACAAGAACAAACCACAATGCTGGCTTCATCACAACTGTGCTGTAACCAACTGAGCTAACCAGAGTATACAATAGAAACTAATGAACATTTGCCATTTTTCTTTTGGCTGCCTTTTATCCGAACCCCTTGCCAGTGTTTATGAAATTTTCCACCTGCTTTCAGCTAAATAAGCTAAAAGTGTCAGATTCTCACTTTCCTGATTTCTTTTCCATCAGGGTATGGGCACAAGACCTATGCTCTGCCAGACACCACCCACACAGGCATTTGTTTATGTTTTTATTATTACTTCAATAGCTTTGGGGGAACAGATGGTATTTGGTTACATGGATAAGTTCTTTGGTGGTGATTTCTGAGATTTTGATGTGCCCATCACCCGAGCAGTGTACACTGTACCCAATGCGGTACCCAATGTGTAGTCTTTTATCCCTCACCTCCTCCCACCCTTCCCTCTGAGGCCCCAAAGTCCATCGTTTCATTCTTATGCCTTTGCATCCTCATAGCTTAGCTCCCACTTGTAAGTGAGAAAATACAATGTTCGGTTTTCCATTCCTGAGTCACTTCACTTAGAATAAAGGTCTCCAACTCCATCCACGTTGCTGAAAATGCTATTATTTCATTCCTTTTTATGGCTGAGTAGTATTCCATGGTGTATGTACGTATGTGTGTATATGTGTGTGTGTGTGTGTGTGTATATATATGTATATGTGGGTATATATGCACACATATATACCCACATATACATCACACACATACATAAAATATATTTTTGATATATTTTCTTTACCCACTCGATTGATGGGCATTTGGGCTGGTTCCATACTTTTGCAATTACGAATTGTACTGCTATAAACACGCGGCACACGGGCATCTGAATCAGTAATGAGTGCTGTGAAACAGCAAGAACAGTAGATGATTGTTTTCTAGTGACAGGAGCAACATCCAGTTCCAGAAGCAGCCCCACACCCAACATCCAATGCAGGCAATGGTGGTGGTGTAGGTGGAGGCATCCAATATTCAGTAGCTACCAATTCTGTGAGGTTATCTGGCTGTAGTTCCGGCAGTACTGCCTCCTAGTTGTGCAGTTTTCAAGCCTTATCCCCAGTCTTCCTAAAGAAAGATGTAGCTACCCAATATCCTGCCAATAAACTGTTTTTCCACTTAGATTAGCCATAGGCAAGTTCTGTTATTAACAGGACTGTGTTACTAAGAATCTTGGGTTTTATAGAGGACAGGTCAAAGGTGAGCCCTGATCATTCCAGAGCTTTCAAACTTGGCTGTATCAATTATCTACTGCTGCATAACACACTTCCCCAAAACTTAAGTGCCTTAAAGCAACAGCATTTATTTAATTCATAATTCTGGGGGTCAGTAATTTGGGCTGAGTTCAGCTGGACAATTATACTGATCCGAGGCAGGCACCACTGATCTCAGATGAGGGTCACTTATGCTTCTGCAGTCGACTATTGGGTTGGCTGGGTACCTTCATTTTCCTCCCCATAGTCTCTCTTCCTCCAAGAGGCCAGCCAGGGTTTTTTTACAAGGTTCCCAAAGCAGCAAGAAACTGAAGCTCTACCTCACACCTAGGATCAAAATCCACACAAGGTCTTTTCTACTATATTCCAGGGTCAGACCAAATCAACAGGACAGCCAAGATCCTAAGGATAGGGAAACAGACTCTACCTCTTGATGGGAAGAGTTGCAAAATACTGTGAGCATTTTGCAATATACCATACCTGACTGTTTGATAAAGAGTACAATGGGGAGGCTGTCACAACAGAGATAACACTAGGAAAGTCTCATTTATTAGAATTGCATATACCTAGAATCTGTACTCTCACCACCATTTTCATGAACCATTACCAACTCCAGCCACTGATACAACAATAGCTAACTAGAAGCAATAAACACACAGTGCTGAGCCAGCAAACTCCATAGCCTGTAAATGGTTTGTACAGGTTAGGCCCCTTGGATCTCTTATCCTGCAGGACGTACTAAAGAGCATGGACCATAGTCATGTGCCATGTAAGACCAGCTCCCTGGCTTTGGCCTCTCTTTCTGAGCCTCAGTTTTCCTCCCCACAAGACTCAAAAATAACATTTTCTGCATATGAATAAATAGTCTGATCACTTCAGACAGAGGACTAGTTAACATCCCTAAGTTACAGAAAAACCTAATATAACTGGAAGGGAACCTAAAAAGGCTCTGCTCTGGATTTGTATATCACGATCTTTAAGAAGTTTAACCAAATCCCCCTTCCAAGAGACACTCAAATTGGCAGACCCCACAAACATTTATTTAATTGAAACTAGATGTTTCCTTGACAACTGTTGAACTGAGAAAGTAAAGGCTCCTGCAAGAAGTCTCCATGGAAACCGCCCAGTCCTTGCATCTACCATTCACCTTATACTTTGGCTGGCATTCAAGCACATCAAACCAGCAATAAAAACATAAGGAAGTTGGAAGGACTCTGGGGCAATGAAGAATGCCTGTTTCATACAGTGAGATTTTTTTCCCTGGAAAAAGAAGGCAGAGTCAGTCCAAATATCTAAGGACTCAGATTAAGAAGCCTCTGAATGTTCAACCCATTTTTAAAAATACCCCATGTCTTAATTTGTTGGGGCTGCTACAACAAAATACCTTAGACTCAGTAATTTACAAACAACAGAAATTTCTTTCCATTCTGGAGGCTGGAAAGTATAAGATCAAGGTGCCAGCAGATTCAGTGTATAGTGAGGGCTCACTCTCTGCCTCATAGATGGCACTTTCTTGCTGTATCCTCACCTACTGGAAGGGGCAAACAAGCTCCCTCAAGTCTCTTTTCCAGGAACACTAATCCCATCATGAGGGCTCTGCCCTCATGTACCTCCTAAAGGCCCCACTTCTTAATACTATTGCATCAGAGACTAGGTTTCAACATAGGAATTTGGGGGAGACACAAATATTCAAACCACAACATCCTAAAAATAAATCAAAGGCATAATATATTGGTTTCCTAGGGCTGCTATAATAAAGTACCACAAATTGGTTGGCTTCAAACAACAGAAATGTATTTATTATCCCACAGTTCTGGAGACTGGAAGTCCAAAACCAAGGTGTCAGCAGGGTGGGTTCCTTTTAAGGGCTGTGAGGGAGAATCAGCTCCATGTGTCTCACCTGGCTTCTTGCAGCCTCAGGCGGTCCCTGGCTTGTAGATGCACTGCTTCAATCTTCATCTTCATAGAGGGTTCCCACTGTGTGTCTGTGTCTTCACCTGACTGCCTTCTTCTGAGGACACTTGTCATATTGGATTAGGAGCCCACTCTACTCCGGTATAACCTCATCTTAACTTAATTATATCTGCAAAGACCCTCCTTCCAAATAAGGTCACATTCTGAGGTACTAGGGGTTAAGACTTTAATATATCTTTTTGTGGGGGACACAATTCAACCCAGAACACACAGCTTTTACATAAAGTATTTTATTTTACCTGTTCACTAAATATTGGTTAAAGCGAATTGATAGCTCCACTTATTTTGTAGCTTAATCTAAATAGAACATTCACACTTGGTCAAACAAGCATACCTAGCTACAATGAAATGTGGGCAGTACAACCTTTACTCTGGGCATCCAGGTGCCCAGCTCAAAACTGGAGTTTCTACTTCAAAAGAGAAGAAGAGAATGAATATCTCCATCATGCAGGCAAAGAGAAGAATCACTTGGGATAAACAAGCCTAGTGTCTGGATACCATGGCCCTTAGGTGAAAACCCACTGCATAAATGAAATCATAAAAGTTAACCGTGCTCAGAAAAGACCTTGGAACTGACATTTAAAAACTGTGTGTTTTTTTTTTTGTCTAACAAAAAACCAGAGGCAAGAGACACTCAAAGGGCACACAGTGAAGAACATCCCAAATTAGAAGCACTTGAGGGAAAAAGTCAATCATACACCTATGCACAGGGACTCACTCACATGGACCCACGTGGCTCCATTTCATAACAAAACTGAACCAGAATTTCAGAACATCACCAAATACAAAAGTGCTTCTTATTTAGCATTTGTGATTCTCTGACCCTGATCTTTTTAGATCCTGGGGTTCTTTTTCTTAAATACTTTTTTAATTAAACTTTTTGAGACAATTGTAGTTTTATATGCAGAAGAAATGATACACAGAGATCCTATGTACCCTTTGCCCACTTCCTCCCAATGGTAACATCTTGTAAAACTATAGTGCAATATCACAACCATAATCTCAACATTAATACAGTCAATAGAGAACATTTCCATGCCCACAAGGACCCCCCCCATGATGCCTTTTTTTTTTTTTTTTTTTTTTTTTCCTAAGACAGAGTCTCGCTCTGTTGCCCAGGCTGGAGTGCAGTGGTGCAATCTCAGCTTACTATAACCTCTGTCTCCCAGGTTCAAGCAATTCTCCTGCCTCAGCCTCCTGAGTAGCTGGGATTACAGGCGCCCGCTGCTACGCCCAGCTAATTTTTGTATTTTTAGTTAAAACAGGGTTTCACCATGTTGGTCAGGCTGATCTCAAACTCCTGACCTCAAGCAATTCACCTGCCTCAGCCTCCTAAAGTGCTGGGATTACAGGCGTGAGTCACCATGCCCAGCCTCATCATGCCTTTTATAGCCATCCATTTTACTCCCGCCCTTGCCCCCTCAACCCCTGGCATGCACTAATCTGTTCTCCATTTCTACAATTTTGTCACTTCAAGAATGTTATATAAATGGAATCATTCAGGATTGGCTTTTCTCACTCAGCATAATTCTCTGGAGATCCATCCAGATCGTTGCATGTATCAGTACTTCACTCCTTTTTACTGCTGGGTAGTATTCCATGCTATGGATATACCAGTTTGTCTAACCAATCATCCATTGAAGAACATCTGTACTGTTTCCAGTTATGGGCTATTATGAATAAAACTCCTATAAAACATTCACATACTGGCATTTATATGAACATAAATCTTCACTTCTCTGGGATAAATGCCCAGGAGTGCAATTGCTGGGTCATATGGTAGTTGCATGTTTAGTGTCTTTAAGAAACTGCCAAACTGTTTTTCAGAAGGGCTGTATCATTTTACATCCCATCAGCAAAGTATGAATGATTCCATCATTTGATGCTGTCACTATTTTTTATTTTAGCCATTCTTATAGGAATGTAGTGATAGCTTACTTTGGTCGGAATTTACATTTCCCTAGTGGCTAATTATGTTGAACATCTTTTCATGTGCTTATTTGTCATCTGTATATGCTCTTCAGTGAAATGTCCTTTCTTGTATTTTGTCCACTTTCTAACTGGGTTGTTTTCTACTGATAAGTTTTGAAAGTTCTTTACATATTCTAGATGCCAGTCTTTTGTCAGATACGTAGTTTGCAAGTATTTCCCCCCCACTCTGTAGTCTTTTCATCCTCTTACGAGGTCTTTCTCAGAGTAAGTATTTTTTATTTTGATGAAATCCAATTTATCGATTCCTTTATGGCTTTGGTGTCAGGTCTAAGAACTCTTTGCCTAGCCTTAGATCCTGAATATTTTATCTAATTATTTTTATAGTTTTATGTTTTACATTTAAGTTTGTGATACATTTGGAGCTATTTTCTATAAAACGTGTACTATTTACGGCAAGGGTTTTTTGTTGTTTTTGTTTTCTTTGACATACTGATGTTTCATTGACCTAGCACCATTTGTTAAAAAGGCTATCTTTCCTTCTCCGTTTAATTGCTTTGCAATTTTGTCAAAGATCAATTGGGCATATTTCTGTTGGTCTCTTTCTAGGTTCTTTGTTGTGTTCTGTTGATCTATACATGTATCCCTCCACCAATATCACACAGTCTTGATTACTGTAGTTATATGTCTTAAAATCTTACAGACTGATTCCTCCTGCTTTATTATTCTTTTTTGAAATTGTTTCAGCTAGTCTAGTTCTTTTCCCTTTCCATATAAATTTTATATCTACAAAAAAAATCTTACTAAGATTTTGACAGGAATTACATTAAACCTGTATATCAAGCTGGGGGAGAAATTATATCTTTATTATGTTGAGTCTTCCAATCCCAGAACATGGTATGTTTCCCCATCCATTTAGACTTTGATTTCTTTCATCAGCATTGTGTAGTTTTCAGCACAGAAGTCCTGTGCATGCTTTGTTAGATTTATACCCAAGTATTTTTTGAGTGAATATAAATGGTACTGTATTTTTAATTTCAGTGTCCATTTGTTTATGGCTAGTATGTAGAAATGCAACTCATTTTTGTATGTTATCTTATATCCTGAAACCTTGCTGAACTCACTTAGTTAGGTCTAGGAGCTATTTTGTAGATTTCTCAGGGTCTTCCATGTAGACAATCATGTCATCTGCAAATAGAGACAGGTTTTTGTTTTTGTTTTGTTTTCTGAGACGGGGGTGTCACTCTGCTGCCCAGGCTGGAATGCAGTGATACAATCACCATGGTTCACTTGACCTCCCAGGCCCAAGTGATCCTCCCACCTCAGCCTCCCAAGTAGCTGAGACCACAGGCATGCACCAAAACACCCGGCTAATTTTTTTTTTTTTTTTTTTACTTTTGTAGAGATGGGGGTCACCCTACATTGCCCAAGCTAGTCTGGAACTCCTGAGCTCAAGCAATCCTCCTGCCTTGCCTCTCAAAGTATGAGTAGCTGTACCTGGCCAGTTTCATTTTTTTTCCTTTCTGCTCTGTATGCCTTTTTTTCCCTTTTTCTTGCCTTATTGCACTAGTTGGAATTTCTAGCACAATGTTGAAAAACAGTGATGAGAATAGACATCCCTGCCTTGAAAATGACCCCAGGAAGAACCTCAAAGATATAGCAAGAAATGAAGGGAAAATAAATACATATCTAGATAAATACATATCTAGATAAATCTAAATTAGGCGTTGTCAAAGTAACACCTGCAGGCCAAATCTGGCCTACTGTCTGTTTCTGTAAATAAATTTTATTGGAACATGGGTACACACAATCATTTCCATATTGTCTATAGCCATTTTGGCACTATAAGAGTGGAGCTGAGTAGTTGTGACAGCGACTATAAGGCCTGCAGGGGTTAAAATAGTTACCATCTGGCGTTTACAGGAAAAGTTTGCTGAACTCTGATTAAATAAACAATGCCTGCATAAAATAATGATGTCTCGTAGAGTTTAATATATAGTATTAAAATACAAGGCAATAACAACATAGGTTAAAAGGAGGGATAAGTGGAGTTAAAGGTCTTTGCATTATCTATGAGAAAGATAAAGGTAAACATTAATGCTAATAACTTTTTACCAAAACATCCCCTAAACACGTCCTCTTAGAAAGTTTAGGTAGAAAAACTTCCATCTCTTCTCTTTCCATTGTTTCTTCTGTCAAATCAAAGTAGAGTCACTCATTCACTAGCATCACTGGGCAGCAAGGTGCTCCATGTCTCTAATAAATCCCTCCTTAAAATATTTATAAAATGGCTAGGCATGGTGGCTCACACCTGTAATCCCAGTGCTTTGAGAGGCTAAGGCAGGAGGATCACTTGAGCCCAGGAGTTCAAGACCAGCCTCGGCAACAAAGCAAGACCCTGTCCCTACATACATACATACATACATATATAATAGCTGGGTGTGGTGGCTTGTCCCTATAGTTCCACCTACTGGGGAGGCTGAAGTGGGAGTATCGTTTAGACCCGTGAGGTTGCGGCTGCAGTGAGCCATGATCATGCCACTGTATTCTAGCCTGGGTGACAGAGCAAGACCCTGTCTCAGAAAAAAAAAAAAAAAAAAAAATCCATAAGGGTACTAACCAGTTCCAAACCATCCATCCCCTTACTTTTCACTGCTAGGGTGACTAACCATCCCCCCTCCCCCCAGTTTGCTGGGGACTGAGTAAGTTCCTGGGATGTGGGACTTTTCAGTGCTAAAACTGAGAAAAGTCCAAGTTGTCACTCTACTTCCAATATCCCACAATAGTGAAACAAACTGAGTGGAACTTAGGTAGTTCTTCTCTTTTCCATTCACTTCTAGTGAGGTCAATTCTAATGACCCAGTGAGCAGGTCACTTAATGAACTTGAACTCATTAAAATTAAGTACACAGCCTCACCTACAGGAGTTATTTATATTTGCTCCCCCAAATGATGCCTGAAAGCACACAAACTCCTTGGTTCCTCAAAGGTGCAGTATGTCAACAAGTTAACTGAAATAGAACTCATGGATATCTTGTCTGCCTCTGTTTTCTTGCTTTCTAGATCCCAGTGTCCTACTAACTAATACCAGTATATAGCACAGAAACAAAATCTATTTTAATCTAAGAGAATTGGGAAACTTCCAAAGAGCACTGACCTGAAAAATCTTGACAGAGCAGAGGAAACTGATTTTCTACCAAAGCCATGCAGAGGATTAGACTCAGATTTAGGCCAGTAAAAGATTTACATTCCACCCTGGTCCCAATATAACATGATGCACAGATAAAAACACACTCATGAGATGACATAGCTGACACATATTAGAAAGTCCAAAATAAAAGTCAGCTTTTAAGAATGCTAGTCCCAAAGGTAACAGCACAATATATAAGTTGCATTAAAATTTCAGCGATAGAGCATAGCATAATGAGTCTTTGAAATGGATTTTCAAAATTAATTTTTATCCTCATCCTGGCCTCTTTTCAAAAAGATTTCCCACAAAACCTCAGGACTGGAAAATAGCACCAGTAATGCATTTATAATGACCAAAATAAATTCTTAAGATTGATAATGAATAAAATTACAAAAACCTCCAGCTTCCTGACTTTCAGATCTTAGGCAACAACTCCACCTCCATGTCACTACCCACAGAGACAACTGTATGACTATACCTTGTTTTCATTATAACCTCTATTAATAATGCTAAGAACTCCCATACACAGCTGTGTTTAAAACCAAAAGTTGTATTAATGACCAGACCAGCTTGACCTTGATTGATCTGGGTACCTACACTGGACAGAGTAAAATGAGAAAGCAAAGCAAGCCTGCCCATCAGGAGGCCACCTATTCTGACTACAGTGAAAATTAAAATTAAAGCTGCCTCTTTCACAGTGCTTTGCACTTTTGCAAGTTTTCTTCAAATCATGGATTTTTTTCAGTCTTCTCTATATCTAAGAAAAGAAATATGATGCACAGGATGTCAAGTCAACAGAAAAAGCCAGGAAAAGCTATCCCTGGTAAATGAAGCATGACATTGGGACAGCAGGAGTCAAGAACATAAGTGAGTGTGCCAGTCTGTGTAAAATTGGTCACAACCAACTGAACACAATTTTGAAAGAAAAAAGGAAAATACTTGAAGGAAGCACAAAGCTCTAAGCCAATGCAAACAACAGTGGTTAAAAGTGATGGGCTGATTCCTGAAGTGGAAACGTTTATTTCATGGTTGCACGATTAGACACAGTAAATTCATATACCTCTGTACCTAGCCAGGGCCCTTCTTTTATTCCCAAAAGCTCAAAATCAAGTGTAATAAACAAAAGTATAGTTAAACTGCTTCAGGAAGATTTCCACTTAGCATCTTCAAGTTTCATGAAAACCTAATTTAACGTTGAAGATACACAGGAAAAAAAAAAAAAACACCTCAATTCTAAATTGGTACAAACTGAGCCCCTTTCTAAGAGCCACTCAAATTGATAGTGTACCACACATTAACTGGAAGAGGATGCCTCCTAGCAATAGCTGAATGAAAAAATGAAGGGCTCCTGAAAGAAGTCTCCATGGAAACTGCACAGTCCTTGCATCTACGATTCACCTTATACTTTGGCTGGCATTCAAGCACATCAAACCAGCAATAAAAACATCAGAAAGTTGGGTGGACTTTGGCAAATGAAGAATTCAGTGTTTGGTACAAGGAGATTTTCCAGGAAAAAAAAAAAAAAAAAAAAGTACATCCAACCAACTTTTCAGGATTCAAGAAGCCTCTGCTAGTCAAACCCATTTAAAAAAAAAAAAATCCCCCAATGAAGTATCTGCACCACGGCCTTCATTTTACCCATTCACTAAGTGCTTACAAAAGCCACTTTGTATTTTCACTCACATTCGAAACGATTTGAGTATCTTAAAGTACAAAACAGGTGTTTGGAATATTAGAATATGAAAAGGAAATATAATTCATAATTTTGTAACTATGGCAAATGAGGATCATTAACATGTAGTAACCAGCCTCCACAATGGCCTCCAATGATTTCCATCTCTTAGTATTCTTGATGCCCTTATATCATCCTCTCCCACATTATATCAGGGTTGTGTATGCGACCAATAGAAAAGAGCAGAAGTGATCATCTGTGACTTCTAAGGCTAGGTCACAAAAGATGTGGCTTCTGCCTTGCTGTCTCTCTCAGATCCCTCACTCTGAAGGAGGCCAGCTGCCATGTATGACAATCAAGCAACCCTAAAGAGAGACCCACATAGTGAGGAACTGAGGCCTCCCGCCAACAGCCCAGTGAGTGCACCACCATGGAAGTGGATCTTCCTGCTCCAATCAGGCCTTCAGATGGCTGCAGCCCTGGAAGACAACTTGTTTGCAATCTCCACAGAGATCCTGAGCCAGAACCACCCAGCTTAGCTTCTCCTAAATTACTGACTCTCAAAACTATGTCAGACAATAACTGTGTGTTGTGTTAAAGTGCTAAGTTTTGAGGTAACCTGTTATACAGCAATAGATAACTAATACAACACATAAGTGTTAGAAATCAGGATTACCTTCATTTCTCTAAGTTAAAGCCACTGCTAAAGAGGTAGTATAGCAGTGCGGAAAGAACAGGGTTCTGGAGGCAAACAGATGTGCTTCGAATTCTAGGCCCACCACTTATAAGCCATGGGATCTTGGTCAAATTACTTAACTTCAGTGCTTCAATGTCTTCATCAAAAACAAAATGTAGGGCCAGGCATGGTGGCTCATGCCTGTAACCCCAGCACTTTGGGAGGCCAAGGCTGGGGGATCACAGGAGGCCAAGAGTTAAGAGACCAGCCTGGCCAACATAGCAAAATCCCGTCTCTACTGAAAATACAAAACATTAGCTGGGCATGGTAGCACACGCCTGTAATCCCAGCTACTCAGGAGGCTGAGGCAGGAGAATTGCTTGAATTCAGGAGGTGGAGGTTGCAGTGAGACAAGATCGCACCACTGCACTCCAGTCTGGGCAACACAGCGAGATCCTGTCTCAAAGCAAAATAAAACAAAACAAAACAAAATGGAGGTAAGGAATATCCGTTTCAGAGAGTATTTGTAAAAATTCAAAACACAAAGAGCCTGGTGCCAAACAAGCATTTAATGTTAGTTCTCTCCCTTTTTTAAAGGGTACATGATTCTGCTAAAAATGAGCCTTGATTTACAAACACAACTACAGTTAAACTGAATACTGAACCCTAGGGAAGTTGGAAAAGACCCACAAATGCAAGGGAAGACCTCAGAGCCATTGCCAAGCTCTGTCACATAATTACCAAAAAAAGATCACCCTGTTTGCTGTATTTTATATATTTTTTTCCATTTAATCTTCTCAACATCCTACCGTAATCAGGATAAACTAGGTTATACTAAAGCAGGGTTTCTAAACTTCAGCACTATTGACATTTTGGATCGGATAAGTCTTTGTTGTGGGAGCTGTCCTGTGCAGTGTTGGATGCTTAGCAGCATCTGCCCACTAAATGCCAAGAGCACTTCCCCACATGTGATAACCAAAAAATGTCTCCAGACATTGCCAGATATCTCAGGGTGAGAATTGCAAAACTGCCATTGCTTGAGGACCACTGTGCTAAAGTATCAAATAGTCACCAAATCTCGATGGCTTAAAATGATGCTTTTTCCATACCCATGCAACAAAATCTATCAGGGCTCTGCCCCACATCATTTTCATTCTGATACACAAGCTGATGAAGCCTGTGTCCAACTGGAACATCAATGGTCATCATGGCAGAAAGGAAAAGAGATGAGGCAAACCACCAGCTTCTGCCTGGAAGAAGGCACACATCACTTCCCCTCACAGGCCACTGGCCAAAGCAAATCCGTGGCCAAAGTTGATGGTAAGAAATGGACAGTAAATTTTTTAAGCAATAATACAGTCTATCAACTCCTAAAACATCCAGAGGTACTAACATTCGATACTCAAAAAAAGATGTTCACAGGTAACTCGACAAAATTCACACAGCCTATAAAATCAAGATTCAAACGATGTCTACCAAATACGTGCACAAAAAAATCAACACTCTCTCCACTTTAACACTGATTTGCAAACTGTTCTATGGAAGTGAACAGTTTCTAAAAGTGCTTCAGGGATTCTGCAACATTAAAATTTGATTTTGGTTTAAAAAATATATATATATATATGATTCCACTCCTAGGTATATACTCAAGATAACTAAAAACATATGTCCACATTAAAATGTATACATGATGTATACATGAATGTTCATAGCAGCATTATTCATAATAATAGCACAAAGTGGAAACAACTCAAATGTTCATCAACAGATGAATAGATAAAATCTGACATATCCAGAAAATGGAATATTTGGCCATAAAAAGGAATAAAGTACTGATACATACTCTTATATAGGTAGACCTTAAAACATTATGCTAAGTGAAAGAAGCCAGTCACAAAAGGTAACATACTGTATAATTCCATTTACATGAAATGGCCAAAAGAGGCAAATTCATAGAGACAGAAAGTAGGTTAGTGGTTGTTAGGGCCTGGGGTTAGAAAACTGGGGGCCATAGTGGGGTGACTGCTAAAGCGTATGAGGTTTCTTGTTGGGGGTAACAAGTGTTCTAAATTTGACTGTGATGATGGCACAATCCCATGAATATACTAAAAACCATTTAATTTGACACTTTAAATGTGTGACTTATATGGTGTATGACTTGTACGGTAATAAATTATTACCAAAAAATGTTACCAGAATAGAAATAAAGTGTGTCTGTTTTTTGTTGTCATGCTTTTTTTTCCAGATCACTGTAAAATAAATGTAATACAATTTTTGCCTACAGGTAAGGATAATCGATGCTGTCAGGTACAGTGCTTGATCACACTTGGAACAAGGTGGTGGATCCAGAGTCACAGACTTGCTGGTGAATAAAAATGCATTTGAAGTTTCACAAAAATATGTATTTTTCTGTTATAAGATAGCACCTGTCACAGAACCAAATACCAACTCCCCACTCCTTAAGTGTGCTCCTTCAGCATTCTGCTAGAGAACACTAAAAGGTGACGAAAACTGCTTTAAAGATAAAGTGGCTGCCCTTAATCAAGTAAAAGTCCAGAATGATGCTCTCATATCACAGCAAATTCACTCTGCCACTTTTTGCAAAATAATGTGTTAAGGAAAAGCCACATATGAGATTTTATTTAAACCTTCCTGCAGTCATTTTGCTTGTGTTTTCTGCATTCCTACTCCCAGCCATGAATTGACACAGTTTCATGGATAAACCTCAGATCAGTCCCCACTAGGATAAGGCAAAGCATGGGGTTACAATTCCCATGGGGCATCCAAGTTCCCACATCTGCCCCATGGAGTACTGTGGGACAAGAAAGGAGGAAGCAAGAGGCACTGTCTAGGGAAATTTCTGCAAGAATACGACTGACTCCTACCACAATCCACAAGACACTGAATGGAACTTTTCTCCGCTCCCATAGATTTAACAATGTTCTACAGAATGCAACCCATCATATACCTGAATGCCTTTTGTTCCTCCATTTCTGAAGACAAACTCTCAAACGAAAGTTGGACATGACTGCAAAGTATTTTGTAGGGCCCACACGTGAGCCAGCACAAAAGAATTCCCTTTTAACCTTTAAGTTTAGATTTTCTGTGAAAAGCACTTAAGTAGGAAACTCTTTCTTAAATTGTGATCAGAAAATGAACATATGATAGTGCTTCTAATCTTCATTCCATTTGGCACAGGGTTCTTAATGTCCTGTGCCATGGACGCTTTGGCAGTCTGGTGAAGCCTTATGGATCCCTTTCAGGAATTATATTTTTAAGTGCAAAAATAAAACATATGATTACAAGTGAAGCCACTTATACTGAAATAGTTATTAAAATATTATAAAATGCTAATTCGTGATATAGTGATACATGTGCCTTTTGTTACGGCATTAAGTATCAAGAACTGGTGGTAATGTGGCCAGGCACGGTGGCTCACGCCTGTAATCCCAGCATTTTGGGAGGCCGAGGTGGGTGGATCACAAGATCAAGAGATCGAGACCATCCTGGCCAACATGGTAAAACCCCGTCTCTACTAAAAATAGAAAAATTAGCTGGGCGTGGTGGCATGCTCCTGTAGTCCCAGCTACTCAGGAGGGTAAGGCAGGAGAATCGCTTGAACCTGGGAGGTGGAGGTTGCAGTGAGCCAATATCACACCACTGCATTCCAGCCTGGCGACAGAGTGAGACTCCATCTTAAAAAAAAAAAAAAAAAAAAAAAATTTAGCCAGGCCATGGTGGCGTGCGCCTGTAATCCCAGCTACTTAGGAAGCTGAGGCAGGAGAATCGCTTGAACCTGGGAGGCAGAGGTCGCAGTGAGCCAAGATCTCACCACTGCACTCCAGCCTCGGGGTGCCAGAGAAAGGCTGTCTCCAAAAAAAAAAAAAACTGGTGGGAATGCCAATAACTGCCCAAATTTTGAAGCAGTGTTTAGAATAAACAATATTTCAAGATATCTGCAACAGCTGTGATACAATATGAAAATATCTGTGAGTTATTGAGGACAAACTCAAAGGTGGGGCCAATAGTACTATGATTTGTCACCTGCATTCATTAATTGATGAAAATGCTAAATATCCATGGTTAGTCAAAATAAAGATGTACTTTTTCTCCATCCAAGAAGTCACCTTGAATTCTATCCACCGATTTCTTGGAGATCTGAGAACCCAGGTAAAAAATCCATGTACCAAAAAAAAAAAAAGTAATAACCTAAGGGATAAACCTTTCTCAGAGGAATGTGAATTTTAAGATGTCTGTAGACATTATTTAGGATGTTTTCCTCATAAACAACAAAAATACAAAGGGTTGTAATTCTAACGCTTTGTACCAAGTACATAAGAAAGCTAATGTTAATAAACAAATAATAAGTAACATTAAATGTTAATAAATAAATATACCTGGGGTAAATGAAACAACCCATGTTCACTTTTATTCTGGACATTCTCTTGACATAAATCCTGCTGTTAGACTTGGCTGACTGCCTAGAATTTTTCTGGACTAGGCCTTAACTATGGAAGAGAAAGCAAATTTTATACTATCCTCAAAATTTATCCTCTACCTACACCCTACACTTCTTGAGATTGTTCTCAGATTTCTTAATCAATATTGAAGTAAAAATCTCCTGTGGCTATGAATCTTGGCACACTTAATAGTATCCATGGAAACATCCTAATTGAAAACATTCAGTTCCCATTGGATCATCTCCTATCCCACGAAGCATTTAAGACAATTAGTTTAAATCCTCCTACATACTTGACACCCTATAAAGAATCTTGCAGTGATAGGTAATATAGTGTATGGTATGGGGGCAAATCTATAATCTGAGCTCTCAAAATAATTCTAGAGAATTGCTTATGGGCACTCAAAACTCTGACCTAGGGCATTTTACAACACTTGTTAACTTTAGCATTTTGTTTGTAATATAAACAGCAATGTGAAGTTAAGGTAAAGCCTATCAGAAATTTCCTTTTTTACTGAATTAAAAATGGATCATTCATTAACTTACACCACAGAAAATAAGGTGTTAGAAGCTAGGAGCCACTTGGTTTCTCACCTTTCCTCATAATTTTGCCTCATGTGTTATTAAATGCCCCATAATTTCTAGTTAGAATCAACATCGCTTTTCCTAGTTTAGAGATCCAGTGCTACAAATAATAAATGCAGGATCATGAAAAGATCCAGCTCTATTATTCTTCTCTTGTGCAAGGAACATCTGTTTTATGTTAACAATCGTTGCTAGGATGAAAGAGGGTAAAGAATCAGATGCTGACATTAAGAAAAGCCGTTTTATCTTTTTATACTTCTTCCTTACCTGCAAAATGGAGGCTGGGATTCTGTGCCCCTCTTCTACCAAGAACTTCTGAGGATTACTGTAATTGAATCCAAGCCTTACGTTCACCACTTCTGCATCCCAGCAAAACTGCTCCTCCTTTTAGAGCTCAGAGCATCCTTTTGAAGTCAGCAGGAGTGGCTCAACAAAAAAAAAAAGAAGAAGAAGAAGAAGAAAAGAAAACACAAGGGCACAGAAGGAGCATGGAAACCAGCCAAGACTGACAGAATTTCAATAACCTGGGATTTGAAAAGCTGTACAAATATATTTATTATCAAGATGTTTCAACTTATTATTATTAGCTTACTTTTATTGAGTAAAAGGTCTTCTGTGCTCATGCCAGATGGCCGGGAAAGTATTAGGAAATCATTTCTGAAGGATGGTGCTCAGTAATCCAAAACAAGCCAAAAGTTGAACCTCCTGCTATTTGTACAACCCATCATCCACACAAAGAGCAAAGAAAATGAAGTGTCCTTCTTTCTTTCAGTTTTCTACCCTGATTGGGTTATAATTATGATGTAAGAAAATGACCCCACAATCCCAGTACTAAATATTTGTAGCAATATTTAACTGAACTTAGAATAGAGGCTTTCAGTTCATCCCTACTCTGTAAGAAGAGTAACTACCCAGGGACCACCATGATGTGGGAAGCTAAGGCATGTGGAAAGGCCAGGGTGGATGAGATACCACATGGAGAGAGACTGGCCACAGACACTGAGGAACTATTCACAAGAGTGAAGAAGCTATCTTAGAAGTAGAACCTCCAGTCCCAGTGCCCAACCAATGTCACCTGGGGCAGAAATGAAGAGCTCAGCTGACATCTTCCCTAATCCCTCACTGACAAAACTATGAAAACGGTTATCCTAAGCCACTAAGTTCTGGGGTGGGCTCTTAGGCAGCAGGATATAACCAAAAGGGGCAATCATCACATCTTTTTATTTTTGGGAGGGGGACAGGGTCTTGCTCTGTTGCCCAGGCTGGAGTGCAGTAGTGTGATCACGGCTCACTGCAGCCTCAATCTCCTAGGCTCAAGCAATCCTCCCACCTCAGCCTGCCGAGTAGCTGGGACTACAGGAGTGCACCAACATGCCCATCTAGATTTTTAAAATTTTTTTAGAGGTAGGGGTCTTCCATTGTCACCCAGGCTGGTCTTGAACTCCTGGACTCAAGTGATCCTCCTGCCTTGGCCTCCCAAAGTGCTGGGATTATAGGTGTGAGTAACCGCATCCAGCCTTGTCATTACATGGCCTTTGATACCACCAGAGAAGTAACAGTAAGGGAGCCTAAGCATTCTTCAGACAAGAATAGAAAGTGAATGAAGGTCCTTCCAGCTGGCTCAGGACCTCAGAATCACCCATCCTTAATACTCAGGCAAAAGTTAGTTTCAACATGAAGTGAAGAGCCTCACTTCTGGCTAACTCATCCCAATAGGAATCATTAAGGCCCTACAGGCACTAATGGCAAGAGACTACCTCATTCAAGTAAAGGTGTCCCAAGAGCAAGAAGCCAAAAGAAGGCCCCTATAGTAACTGCTGAATCTTCAGGTAAAAGACCTCTTGCCTCTAGGAATTCTTCCCAACTGTATGAACTACAGAGAAACCCCGCAAATGGTCTGGCAGATACCTAACTGATAATGGGTATGCAATCTATCCATATGCTAATCTTTCAAGAGCAAGAGACTCAGGCTCATCCTGGTGTCTCCTATTACAGCCCATCTGAACCAAGGAATCTGCCCACAGTTTCAAGGCCTTTTCAAATTCATCAGGGAAAAAAAAGAGATACCCAACACCACACAGCAATAAACTAGGTGGGTTACCACCTAGGCAATTTTATTATTTGAGTATTTTTGAACCTGTAGTTATTTATTCAGCTCCAGGCACGCTATCTACAGTTTACAGTGCTATTAAAACTAGTTCTAATATATATTCCTAACTCAGAGGAATGATTGGCAGTAGGTGAATTCTTGAAGAACACTGAGGAATGTTACTAAAAACAGGGACCCCCCTTCTACTCTGCAAAGTGTTTTACAGTTTTGTCTCAAAGCACCCTTTGGAGAGAAGTCAGTTTTGTTATGTTCACTTTACAGACCAAGGAACATGGGCCTCTAACTGCTGGAATTTATTCCAATTTATAGGTATTTATACCTATCAAGCCAGGTATGAAAACATGGATGATCTGAGCGACTATATCCAATTGGTAGACAACCAAAGTGAAAAACATAAGAAACAATTTAAACTCTGGTCTGCCACCCTAGAGGAATAATTTCACCTCTCTTTGTACTCACCCCCTCCAAAATACCCCACCCCCAGAGGTAAAGATTATCCAACTAATGGTTATTTTTGTTTACTTTCAGAACAAAAATGCTTCCCTTACCAGGATTTAGAGTTGTAATATAGTAATTCATGCCAAAATCCAGAAATTGCCCTGTTAGTATATAGCAAATAATATTTTTTTATCATAGTTCTGATCTGGGAGCAAAAGTCAAATGATCTTACCCCAGGAAGTTGGTGTTTATTCTAAAATATTGTGATGGCATATAAAATGAGGTTACCAGGGGGTGGAGAAGGAATTGGGGAGTTATTGTTTAGTAGATATGGTTTATGTTTGGGATGATGAAGAAGTCCTGGAGATGGACGGTAGTGATGGTTGCACAACATTGCGAATGTACTTAATGCCACTGAAGAGTACACTTAAAATGGTTAAAACTTAAGTTTTACAGTAAACTTTAAATTTTTTTAAAGAAATAAATGCCTGCATGAGAAAATAAAACTCATGAATGGCTAAATCATGCATTACTATTTCCATGGTGGAAAATAAGTTGAAAGAAAGGTTAAAACAGTTTGGATTTCATGTTAGGCATATTCAATCCGAATGACTGTGAAAGCCTTTTCACTCATAATTTTTCAATCTAAACACTGTTGTAAAAGGCTTCACAGTATTGATCACTCTGATACGTCATATCTAAAAATAGTTTACACTTAAGAAAACAGTAATTTAACCAAATTATCAAAATTACAATCACCAATGAGGGGTTGAGACATCATGTGCCTCCTGATGCATTACCTGAGAAGGACATGTCACTTATGCAGTATTCCAGACAACGAAAAGCTTTTAAGATCTGTTCCAGATCAAAGGAAACTAAAAAGTCATGACAAATAAATTCAATACGTGATCCTGGACTTGATACTGTATCAGGAGAAAAAAAATATTCCACTGAAGAACATATTGGGGATAATTAATGAAACTGGAATACGGACTGCATACTAAAGTACTGATATTAAATTTCCTAAATTTGAATAACAGTGTGCTTATGCACAGTTTTCAAACTTAATACTTCAGTGGGAAACTGGAAAATCATACCTTGACTGGATATTGCAAAACTAAAGAATAAAAGAACATATAAATGCTGTAATCTAGTTAGTGAAAGTGTTTCTCAAACAGATATGGGTTAGCAATTCTGAAACTATGTGTATACCAGATTTAAACAAATAAATATATTAAGTTTAAACTATTAAGGCATAGAAGAACATGATGTATGTGATCTAATCTCAAGTGATTTAGTATGTGGCAATCAATATATAAATACAGATATATAAAATACATATACATATATGAATAGACAGAAAGAAAATAGGGCACATGTAGCAAATGTTAAGTAAATCTAGTAAAGGGTATACAGGATTTCCTGGTACTATTCTTGCATCCCTATTTTCTGTCAGTTTAAAGTTACTTCAGTATAAAAAGTTTAGTCTGGATCCTTGAATTAACATGACAGAAAACTGCCTACACAACCAGAAATGCCCATATTGGGAAGAAAAGCATCTGCTGTGCTAAGCTCCTGAAAGTTGAGGAACACAGCTACTAGCGTTGTATTAACCAATACAATAGGATTTCAGTGTAATTGATATTTGCTTCTTGTAGGCCATAGCTTTATTTCTGTTAATCAAATATTTGTCACAAATACTCTATGATATAGTGTTCCACCAAAGAATGAAAAAAATCAATAGACAAAAATCTGAGGATAAACAGGATATCTGCGTAGTCTCAAAGCATATCCCCCAAGATATTTTAACCTCAAAGAGAAAAAGTAATAATTTTACAGTAGAAAAACCCTGCAGACAGCAACTTAAACAAGGAATCAAGGTAAATGCCACCAGTAACAAGACACATAAACATCATTAACTCCTTGATATGATGCACTGAAAAATATGCATCATTATATTATTGCCAAAAATGCACAACCTTATCCATAAGAAAACATCAGACAAATACAAATTGAGGAACATTCTACAAAATATTGATCTGTACTCTTCAAAGGTATCATTAAAGATTAAGAAACTATTACAAACTGGATGAGACTAAGGAGAAATAATAACTAAATGCAATATGGGATCCTGGAGAGGATCCTAGGACAGAAATAGACCACCAGTGGAAAAACTGATGGAGTTCAAATAAGCTCTGTAGTTTAGTTAATAATACTGTACCAAGATTAATTTCCTATTCTTGATCCCTTATATAAAATGCTAACATAAAGGGAGCAGGGTGAGGAATATAAGGGAATGCTACTACTTTTGTAACTTTTCCATAAGCTCATCCCTTGAGTGACTGAATGAATATTCCTACTAGATTGATGTACAGGTTAACCTCCACTCCTACTGAAAATTCCACTATAAACAATAATACCTGGCTTGTTTTTAAGACTTAAACCTACAAGCACAAGGGAAAGGAAAAAGAGAACAAAATTAAAGTGGCTGGGAAAACGGATGGACATAGAGTGACTACAGGAAGAAGGTTAATTTATACAACAGACTCTGGGAAAGGACCCAGCTCCTTCTGAGGTGTAGACAGAGCTGGAAGCAGGAGGATAAGAGCATTTCAAAGCTAAAACACCAGTACTTTACGTGGCACTAAAAAAAATGCCAAATAAGATATGACACAGTAGTCTACCACTTAGCATTTATCTTAGGCTTATTAAAGGAGTTCTTTTAGACTTTTCATTTATCATTCATATACACATAGAAAGGGAAACAAGAAAAATTAACTGCTCAAGGTTTTCCTAAAAATTCCTCACATTTAGAATTGAGTATTTGTCCATCTTTTTTACTCAGACTGGTCAATGTCCATATTTTTCCACAGTGTTGTCTTCTATGCCATCAACAGCATTTGGTGATACAGCACTTCTTAAAAGAATCCATAAAAAGAAACTGGAACCATCAGTACTCAACTTTGAAATTATGTAAAGCTAGCCTATTTTTGACTGCCACTTTGGGATGGCTGCTAAACACTTGGGAAACATCCAACTTACTGCCTCTCTCACTTCCCCACCTTCTAACTATTTGGTTCCTATGAGTCTCCAACAGCCCCACTTTAGTCTCCAATATATTTTCTCAAGCCACTTATACCCAGTCTGCAAGTTTTGATGCATATAAGACATAATCAATTGTGAAACATTTTAATCTTAGATCAGGGAGCAAAAGTCTGCCTCAAAAATAGATTAAACAAATCAAGACAGTGTGGTACTGACACAGTCTAGACATAAACCCTTACATTCCTTACATTTAAATACATAAGGTCAATTGATTTTGCACAAGGGTTCCAAAACAAGTCATTAGGAAAAGAATAGTTTGTTCAAAAAATGATGCTAAGAAAAGTGGATATCCACAGACAAAAGTATGAAGTTGAACTCCTACTTCACACCACATACAAAAATTAACTCAAAATGAATCAAAGACTGACATATAGGAGCTAAAACTATAAAACTCTTAGAAGAAAACACAAGTGAAATCTCTGATCTTGGATTAGGCAACGGTTCCTTAAATATGACACCAAAAACACAAGTGACAATAGAAAACAATAAATAAACTGAACTTCATCAAAATTAAAAGCTTTCATCTTTCAAAGGACACCATCAAGAAAGTAAAAAGACAACCCACGGCCGGGCGCGGTGGCTCAAGCCTGTAATCCCAGCACTTTGGGAGGCCGAGATGGGTGGATCACGAGGTCAGGAAATCGAGACCATCCTGGCTAACCCGGTGAAACCCCATCTCTACTAAAAAATACAAAAAACTAGCCGAGCGAGGTGGCGGGAGGCTGAGGCAGGAGAATGGCGTAAACCCGGGAGGCGGAGCTTGCAGTGAGCTGAGATCCGGCCACTGCACTCCAGCCTGGGCGACAGAGTGAGACTCCATCTCAAAAAAAAGAAAAAAAAGACAACCCACAAAATGGAAGAAAATTTTTGCAAATCATTTATCTGACAGAGGACTAAAATATGTATTATATGTATTGTATCATATGTATTGAATCGAGAACATATAAAGAACTCTTACAATTCAATATTTTATAAAGATAAATAACCCAATTTAAAATGGACAAAGGATCTAAATACACATTTCTCTAAAGAACATATACAAATGGCCAATAAGCATATGAAAAGACATGCAACATTATTAGTCGTCAGGGCAATTCCACTTAAAACAACAATGAGATACCATTACACACCCACTAGGATAGTCATAATCAAAAAGACAGACAATAACAAATGTTGGTAAGGACGTGGAGAAATTGGAACCCTCATATATTGCTCATGAGAATGTCAAATAGTACAGCAGCTTTGCAAAAGAGCTTGGCAGTTCCTCAAAAGGTTAAACATAGAGTTACCATATGACACAACAATTCCACCTCTAGGTACATATTCAACAGAAATAAAAACATATGTCCACACAAAAACCTATATACAAATGTTCAGAGTAGCATTATACATAATAGGCAAAAAGTGGAAATTACCCAAATGTCTGTCAACTGATGAATTGATAAATAAAATGTAGTATAGCCATACAATAGAACTGGCAATAAGAAGTGCTGATACATGCTACATTTAAAACATGCTAAGTGAAAGAAGACAATCACAAATGACCACACACTATATGATTTCATTTCTATGAAATGTCTGGAATAGACAAATCCATAGACAAAAAGTAGATCCATGGCTGCCTAGGAATGGTGGAACTGGAGGTGATTGCTAGTGAATATGGGGTTTCCTTTTCAGGTGACAAAAATATTCTGGAAATAGTGGTGATGGTTGCACAATTCTGTGAATATACCAAACCCATTGAATTGTACACTTTAAATAGGTGACTATATGGTATGTGAATTACATCTCAGTAAGACCGTTACTTTAAAAAGTGAGAAAACAGGCCAGGCACGGTGGCTCATGCCTGTAATCCCAGCATTTTGGGAGGCCGAGGCAGGTGGATCACCTGAGGTCAGGAGTTTGAGACCAGCCTGGCCAACATGGTGAAACCCCATCTCTACTAAAAATACAAAAAATTAGCTGGGCGTGGTGGCACATGCCTGTAGTTCCAGCTACTCAGGAGGCTGAGACAGGAGAATCGCTTGAACCCAGGGGGCAGAGGTTGCGGTGAGACTAGATCACGCCACTGCACTCCAGCCTGGGGGACAGAGGGAGATTCTGTCCCAGAAAAAAAAAAAGTGGGAAAACAAGAGACAAAGGAGAAAACCTTTTTAAAAATAATAATAATCGCAAGAATGTTCTAGATTTGATTATGGTGAGTGTATTAAATCCAACCTGATGAATGTAGAAGATGTAATCTTAACCATATGCAAGATTTATTAAATTAAAATATTACAATCAGTCCAGGTGGCTTAGTTCAGATTATTAAACTGTCAATATTTATATGTTGGCTGAAAGTCCAAAAGTAGAAAGTAATATAGTTAAAAATAAAGAGGGTTATAATTACTAGGAAATATAATTCCTGATCTAGCAAAGGAAGCACACTAACTAACAAAATGATAAAATTCATTACTCTCCCTCATTTGGAAAGGGTTATGATTATTATGAAAACCAATATGGGTATGGGAAGAGCTGAAATCAAGTATATTTGCGACATGACATAGTACATGAAACCAAGCTTATGACAAGACAAACGTTTAGTGGAAAAAAGAAAAATATATTGCATACCAAAAGAAAATTCATATACATATGAACCTGCACATAAATCCAATCTGTTTATATATTTTTTGAGACAGGGTCTCACTCTGTCACCCAGGCTGGAGCACAATGGTGTGATCACATCTCCCTCCAGTCTTTACCTCCCAGGCTCAAGCAATCCTCCCACTTTAGCCTCCCAAGTAGCTGAGACACCAGTGTGCACCATCACACCTGGCTAATCTTTGTAGAGCTAGGTCTCACTGTGTTGCCCAAGCTGATCTTGAACTCCGGCTCAACTGATCATCCCACCTTGGCCTCTCAAAATGCTGGGATTACAGGCATAAGCTACGACACCTGACCAATCTGCTATTACTATTGACGACCATCTGCCATTCTAGATATAGAAGAATATAGAGAACGGATTGGCAAACTTTTTCTTAGGGTCTGGGGGCTATATGGTCTCTACTACAACGACTCAACTCCGCCACTGTAGTTCAAAAGCAGCCATACCAATATGTAAACAAATGAATGTGGCTGTGTTCCAATAAAACTGTTTATGGAAACCGAAATTTAAATTTCATGTAATTTTCACATCACAAATTATTCTTTTTATTTTTTCCCAACCATTTAAAACTGCAGAAACCATTCTTAGATTATAAAACATACAAAAAATGGGTGGCAGGATGAATTTGGCCCACAGGCTGAATTGTGTCAACTCCTGATAGAAGAATGCTTTCAATATGAAGAACACTTCAACATACCACTAAGCAAGTCTTCCAATACAGAAGAATATTTACTCACCAGAAACAGAAAGGCATGCTAACAAGTACGCCTCATCTGGGAAATAGTCACAAAAACTGTCAAGAATGTTTATAGGAATAAATGAGTTAATACATAAAATGTTCTAAAAGTAGTATTGGACACCCAGCAAACCACTCAACACTTTATTCTGATATTATTAGTAGCAAGATATCCATACTGACTCCAACAGAAAAGACAAAGGCAATGGTTCCATTTCTGCAGTAGTACCATGCATATCAGAATTAGAGCTGCAGATTAAGCATCCCTAATCTGAAATCCAAAATGCTCCAAAATGTGAAAGTTTTTGAGTGCTGACATGAGGTCACAAAAGAAAAAATCCATACCTGACCTCATGTGACAGGTCATAGTCAAAACACAGTCGAAACTTTGTTTCATGCACAAACTTATTTAAAATATTGTATAAAATTACCTTTAGGCTATGTGTATAAGGTATATATAAAACACTAATGAATTTCGTGTTTAGACTTGGGTCCCATCCCCAAGATATCTCATTATGTAAATGCAAATATTCCAAAGTCTGAAAAAATCCAAAATCCAAAACACTTCTGATACCAAGCATTTCAGATATGGGATACTGAAACTGTATTACTTTTAGGTCTCAAATTTCCAGCTGTGGTATTTTCTTAAGAGGGTCTCTCAAATTCTCAAAGCTAGAATAAATTTCATTTCAGTAGCAGGAAGCTGTTATTTACTCATTACAATTAAATCAATACTCATTTTGATAAGTAGAAGAAAGGTGAGACGATGATGACAAAATGTTTGAGAGTTACTGCTCTAAGAAATTGCCCAAAGGATTTTTCAAAGGAAAAATTAAGATTTGCGTCAGATTCTATCCTTGGCTACATGTGTGAAGTCAATACTAAAAGCAACATGGAAATCTGACCTTTCCCAAGGAACTGTTCCACCTAAGAACCTACAAGAAATTCAGATTTGATTAACAGCTCAGAGCTCATCTCTTCCACCTGACCGCTTTCTACTTCTTGGTTTATAAGTAAGAGGTGCTTAGGAAGAACCATGTGTTCAAGAATGGGAAAATTATCCCTACCAGCCCCCCAGCACAACCTTGTGCTGCACACCCTGACACAAAGAGTAGAGAAGTCGTTTACTTATTACAGTGAGAGGTGGCTTCAATCATCATATTGACCTGACCTGCAAAGGAAGGCTTGTAATTCATAATTAAACAGAACACCACTGCCTGCCTTTTCCAGATAAAATTACATTTTGAGAGAGAAAAAAATTAATACTCATTTTGATTTCACAACTTTAAACAAAGGAATGTTGGGAAACTATTCTTGACAAGGCAGCCTACTATACATTCACCCAACCACCTGTCACTAACATCATTCTCAAACACAAAGAGCTATTTTTATGTAGTACATTACCGAGGTAGATAATATCCCATTGCCATAGCAACAAGTTTTCCAGAAGATATGTTAACCCATGAAGAATGCAAAACAGAACAAAGCTATTTCTTTGCATTTGCCTTTAAAATATATGAAGAGGATTGTAAGATTTTTAAGGCATGGTTTGCTCAATAGAGCCTTAGTGGATTTGAGCAATGTATAAAGAAATCCCAGGCCGGGCACGGTGGCTCAAGCCTGTAATCCCAGCACTTTGGGAGGCCAAGACGGGTGGATCACGAGGTCAGGAGATCCAGACCATCCTGGCTAACACGGTGAAACCCCATCTCTACTAAAAAATATGAAAAACTAGCCAGGTGAGGTGGCGGGTGCCTATAGTCCCAGCTACTCGGGAGGCTGAGGCAGGAGAATGGTGTAAACCCGGGAGGCGGAGTTTGCAGTGAGCCGAGATGGCGCCACTGCACTCCAGCCTGGGCGACAGAGCGAGACTCTGTCTCAAAAAAAAAAAAAAAAAAAAAAAAAACCTTATGCCATTGACCACTGCCTATGAAAAAAGAAAAAAAGAAAAAGAAAACAAATGGAACAAATCCTGAATGTATACCTATACACATACAGCTATTTTTTAATCTTTTTTTATTTAAGAGATAGGGTCTCACTCTGTCACCCAGGCTGGAGTGCAGTGGTGCAACTGCAGCTCACTGCAGCCTCGACCTCCCAGGCTCAAGCAAATCTCTTGCCTCAGCCTCCCGAGTAGCTGGAATCACAGTCATGCACCACCACACACCGCTAATTTTCAAACACATTTTTGGAGAGGCGGGTTTCTCACTATGTTGCCCAAGCTGGTCTTAAACTCCTGTCCTCAAGCAACCCTCCTACCTCAGTCTCCCAAAATGCTGGGATTACAGGCATGAACCACCATGTCTGGCCTGGCCCACATATAGCTATTTTTATGGCATAACTTTAACGTGTATGACATGATGCTTTGATATACATATCCATAGTGAAATGATTACTACCAGCAAGCAATCTGACATACTCATCATCTTCCATAGTTACCTTTGTGGGGAGAAGAGGTAAGAGCACCTAAAATCTACTCCTAGCACATTTTCCATATACAATACAATATTATTAACTACAGTCCTCCTGCTGTACATTACATCTCTACACTTACTGGGCCTACATCACTGCAAGTTTGTTCACTTTGACCTACATCGCCCCATTTCCTCCCCATTCCCACCCTTGATAACCACGGTTCTATTCTGTTTCTATATATTTGACTCTTTCTTTCAGGTTCTAGATAAAAAAGATTATGCAGTATTTTTCCTTCTGTGTCTCACTTATTTTACTTAGCATAAGTTCATCCATGTTGTCACAAATAGCAGGATATCCTTTTTTAAGGTTAAATAATATTCTGTCATCTGTGCATGTGCGTGTGTATGCCATGATATTTTTAGCCACTCATCCATCAACAGTCACTTAAGTTGTTTCCATATCTTGGCTATTGTGAATAATGCTGCAATGAACACAGGAGTGTAGACATCTCTTTGACACACTGACTTCATTTCCTTTAGGTACATACCCAGCAGAGGAACTGCTGGATCATATGGTAGTTCTACCTTTAATTTTTTCAGGAACTTCTATACCGTTTTCCATAATGGCTGTACCAATCTACGAAAGTATAAAAGGGTTCTCTTTTCTTCACACCCTAACATTTGTTATCTGTTGTCTTTCTAATAGCCATTCTAAAAGGTGTGAGCTGATATCTCATAGTGGTTCTGATTTCCATTTCCCTGATGATTAGCGATATTGAGTATCTTTTCATAACCTGTATGGCTTCTTTGGGAAAATGAATAATCAAGTCCTTTGCCTATTTTTTAATCGGGTTATTCGTTTTCTTACCATTGAGTTCTGGGAGTTCCTTATATATTTTTGACATTAACTCCTTATATATGTTAATATCCTTTGATATTAACATATATATAGATATATAGATATATATATCTGTGTGTCACAAATATTTTCTCCTAATCCATAGGCTGTCCTTTTATTTGCGGATTGTTCCCTTTGTCATGCAGAAGTCTTTTAGTTTGATGTAGTACCACTTGTTTATTTTTGCTTTTGTTGCCTGTGCTTTTGGTGTGATATCCAAAAAATCACTGCCAAGGCCAATATCAAGGAGCTTTTCCCCTATGTTTTCTTCTAGGAGTTCAATGGTTTGAGTTATTAACATTTAGGTCTTCTTTTCCATTGTGAGATTTTGTTGTATATTTTAAAAACATATTTTGAGTTGATTTTTGTATATAAGCATCCAGCTTCATTCTTTTGCCTGTGAATATCCAGTTTTTCCGATATCATTTATTGAAGAGACTATCCTTTCCCCACTGTGTCTCCTTGGTGGCCTTGTCAAAAATTAGTTGACTGTATATACTTGGGTTTATTTCTCGGATCTCTGTTCTATTCTATTCATCTATATGTCTGTTTTTATGCCAGGATATACTATCTTGATTTCTACTGCTTTATAATGTATTATAATCTGAAATAAGGAAGTGTGATGCCTCCAAACTTGTTTTTCTTTCTCAAGATTGTTTTGGCTGGCCGGGCGCAGTGGCTCACGCCTGTAATCCCAGCACTTTGGGAGGCCGAGGCAGGTGCATCACGAGGTCAGGAGATCGAGACCATCCTGGCTAACATGGTGAAACCCTGTCTCTACTAAAAATACAAAAAATTAGCCGGGCATGGTGGCGGTCACCTGTAGTCCCAGCTACTCAGGAGGCTGAGGCAGGAGAATGGCATCAACCCAGGAGGCAGAGCTTGCAGTAAGCCAAGATTGCACCACTGCACTCCAGCCTGGGCGACAGAGTGAGACTCCATCACAAAAAAAAAAAAAAAAAAGATTGTTTTAGCTATTCCAGGTCTTTTGTCATACCATATGAATTTTAGAACTGTTTTTTCTATTTCTATGAAAAATGCCATTGGTATTTTGAGAGGGATTGCATTAAACCTGTATATTGTTTTGGGTAGTGTGGACAATTTAACACTATTAATTTTTCCAATGCATAAACATGAGATATCTTTCCAATTTTTTGTGTCTTCAATTTCTTTCATCAATATTTTATAATGTTGAATGTACAGATCTTTCACTTCCTTCATTACATGTATTCCTAAATATTTTATTATTTTTATGCTATCATAAATGGGACAGCTTTCTTGATTTCTTTTTCAGATAGACTATTACTGGTGCAAAGAAATGTAACTGATTTTTGTATGCTGATTTTGTATCCTGCAAGTTTACCGAACTCATTTTTTAGTTTTAAGAGGACTTTTGTGGAGTCCAGGGTTTTCTACATATAGGATCATAACATTTACAAAGGGATAATTTTACTACTTCTTTTCCAATTTAGATGCCTTTTATCTCTTTTTATTGTCTGGTAGCTCATGTTAGTACTTCCAGTGCTGTGTTGAATAAAAGTGGCAAGAGTGGGCATCCTTGCTTTGCACCGGATCGTACAAAAAAAGTTTTCAGTTTTCCCCCACTGATTATGATATTAGCTGTGGACTCTACATAAATGGTCTTTAATGTGTTGAGGAAATTCCCTTTTAAACCTATGTTGTCGAAAATGTTTATCACAAAAGGCTGTTGAACTTTGTCAAATGCTATTTCTACATGTATTGAAATGATCATGGGTTGTTCTCTTTTTTTTTTTCTTTTTTCTTTAGAGACAGGGTCTCGCTGTGCTGACAAGGCTGGAGTGCAGTGGCACAATCAGTGCTCACTGCAGCCTCAAACTCCTTGGCTCCAGTGATCCTCCTGCCTCAGCCTCCCAAGTAGTAGAGACTACAGGTACATGCCACTATACCCACCTCATTTTTTTAAATTTTTTGTAGAGACAGTGTCTCACTATGTTGCCCAGGCTGGTCTTAAACTCCTGGCCTCAAGCAATCCTCCCACCTCAGCTTCTCAAAGTGTTGGGATTATAGGTGTGAGCCACCACACCTGGCTTGTTTTTTATCTCTTATTTTGGTAATGTGGCGTATTACAGTGATTGTTTTTTTTTGTTTGTTTGTTTGTTTGTTTTTGAGACAGAGTCTTGCTCTGTCGCCCAGGCTGGGGTGCAGTGGCCGGATCTCAGCTCACTGCAAGCTCCGCCTCCCGGGTTTAGACCATTCTCCTGCCTCAGCCTCCCGAGTAGCTGGGACTACAGGCGCCCGCCACCTCGCCCGGCTAGTTTTTTGTATTTTTTAGTAGAGACGGGGTTTCACCGTGTTAGCCAGGATGGTCTCGATCTCCTGACCTCGTGATCCGCCCGTCTCGGCCTCCCAAAGTGCTGGGATTACAGGCTTGAGCCACCGCGCCCGGCCACAGTGATTGTTTTATATATGTTAAACCAATCTTGCATCTCAGGGATAAGTGTCACTTTGGTCATGGTGTATAATCTTTGTGAGGTGTTGTTAAATTTGGTCTGCTAGTATTTTATTTAGGATTTTTGCATATATGTTCATCAGACATACTGACCTGTGGTTTTCTCCTCTTATGGTATCTTGGTATCTTTTGTCTGGCTTTGAAATCAGGGTGATGCTGGCCTCAAAAAAATGAGTTTGGAAGTATTCTCTCTAATTCTGTTTTTTCGAAGAGTTTAAGAAAGATTAGTATTATCTCTTCTTTGAATGTTTGGTAGAATTCAGCCATGAAGCCATCTGGTCCCAGGCTTTTACTTTTCAGGAGCACATATAGCTATTTTTGGGTAAGGAAGAATTGCTACAGAAATCGTATCCTATTGGGAAGGAAAAAGCAAAACTAATGCTTAGCCATACCCCCAAACATTATAAAACACTCTCTACTGCCTTGAATTTATCTCCATTCCCAGAGCAACCTTTCCCACCATATGTAGCTACTCCTAGCAGAATCTGTAAGAGGGTCACTCCATTGTTGTATGTTTTCCAGTGTCATGAATAAGGACAAACACTCCAACTCGTGGAAAGCCTCACTCTGACCAAAAAGCATACATACAGGCTGGGTGTAGTGGCTCACATCTCTATTCCTAGCACTTCTGGAGGCCAAAGTGGGAGGATCACTTGAGCCTAGGAGTGAGGCCAACCAGGGGAATATAGTGAGACCCTGTCTCTACAAAAAACTTAAAAATCAGCCGAGCATGGTGGTACATGCCTGTGGTCCCAGCTACCTGGGGGGGCCTGGGTGGGAGGACCACTTAAGCCCAGGAGGTAGAGGCTGCAGTGAGCTGTGATGGTGCCACTGTGCTCCAGCCTGGGTGACAGAACAAGATCCCGTCTCAAAATAAATAAAAGTATACACACACACATATACTTCCATATCCAAATGCAAACAGACAACCCCACATTCCTCAAGGCTTCCTTGGAGAAATAGGAAGAATCTCAGATTAACCAGTCACTCCTATTCAACCCTCTCTGCATGGAGGTCTGTATTCCCAGGCTCTTTCTGGCACAAAAAGACTTTCATTGCTCCTATCACTGGCCATGGCCCATCCTCCCTAGGATCCAGGGTAGTGTTTCCCACTCCTGCTCATAGCCTGTGCTGGTTGTTGCTCTATTTTCCCCCTAGAACCACTCTCAGTCCTTTTCATCCACTCAGCCCAAGAGGCTAATCTCGATAAGCTTCAACACCCAGGCTCTGTTGCCTCTGGCTTCTAGTTGGGCTAGAACAATGAAAGGCACTGCAGCAAATCAGAGGGCAGGAAACAGAAATTGGTTACTTCTCCCCCATCCCCTCATCCCATTAGCCCCTCTCTGACCATAGTTCTAGCAAAGGCTGTATTCTTTCATGACTATTGTTCCTGTAGAGGGAGTACTTTTCACAGCTCCAGCAACGACATTCCCTCCCTTTGCCCCTCTAGGTCTAGGGATGGCAATAGCTTCCTGCTGCTAGTTCCTTCATGCCTCAACATTCCTGTTTTCACCAAAACCCTTTGAGTATGCCATTTCCTGTGGGCCCCTGAGTGATACACAGCCTTACCCCAATTTCCGATGGCTTCCTTGGTTTCAAAGTTTTATCAGTTATCCTTGGCCCTAGACTGTCTATGTTCTGCTTCACCATGCCACAGAAGCTTCTTAGAAATGATCCAAGTCCTTTACTCAGACACATGCCCATGGAATCACCTCGTTTAAGCAAGAATTCCAGCATTTACACAGAATCGCTATGAAAGCAATAGCCTCTCAATTGAGATATCATCAGGAAACTCCTGTTTTTACATCCTTTTTCAGTCTGTCTCCTCAATTAAGACTGAGATTCAACCCATATATATTATGAAAAGTATTTCAAGAAGTCACTTTTATCTATGTGACCCTGCGCAAGTAAGTGAACCTCAGTGCCTCAGCTTTTGCTTTCTTCAAAATGGGGATGATACAATAACTATCTTATGGTTTAGTTGTGAGAATTAAATTACAAACATTTTACAAAGTATATGATAAAACCAAATACATGGTATTCAGTGAATAAATGTCGGTTGCTACCATGGTTGTTATCATCATATATGTAGAACTAAATTGTGCCCCCAGGAGACATCTGACAATGTCTGGAAACATTTTTTGTTGTCACAATCACAACAATAGCTACTGGCATCTTGTGGGTAGAGACCAGGGATGTTACTTGACAACCTACAATGCACAGGACAGTCCTCCACAACAAAGAATGATACAGCCCCAAAGTGTCAGTCATGCTGAGACTAAAACATCTTGATCCAGAACAAAGAATAAAAGAGACTCAAACATCCGCATGCTAAATTTTACATGCTTTACTCAGTATTGGGACTATAAGGGTACCAGAGAGTACGCAAAGGAGAGGAGTTAAAACATTTTAAAATAATTTTAAAGAAAGCCAAAAAAAAAAAAAAACTCAAAAAGCAGAGCACACCAAACACCTCCAAGGGCAAAAAACTGTTGCTGTATCATCATCTGTTTTTTACAAGGCTGACTCTGAAGTAAGGGAGAGACAAAGAGATTACCGTATTAAATATGTTCTTTTGAAGGCATGGGGCAAGCATTACACATCTCAGAAGGTCTGCACTTAAGAAACAACCTTTTTTTTTTTTTTTTTTTTTTGAGACAGACTCTCGCCTCTGTCGCCTAGACTGGGGTACAGTGGCACAATCTTGGCTCACTGCAACTTCTACCTCCCAGATTCAAGCAATTCTCCTGCCTCAGCCTACCAAGTAGCTGGGACTACAAGCACATGCCACCAAGCCCGGCTAATTTTTGTATTTGTTGCAGAGACAAGGTCTCCCTATTTTACCCAGGTTGGCCTCAAACTCATGGCCTCAAGTGATTGGCCTACCTCAGCCTCCCAAAGTGCTGTAATTACAGGCATGAGACATGCACTTGGCCAAAAACAACAATTCTTAATTGCTGGCATTTATGGGATTCACTTTAATTAGCTGGAAAATTAACACAGGTGAAACATATAATTACCTACCTCCAGGAGACGGAATCAAAGTATTTTTCTTGTAAACCAGTGGCAAAGTGTTACAAATGAATTCAGTCAAAGTGAACATTTCCTACTAGCCTAGTGTTAATAATGTCCTTTCCTGGTTCTGAATGATATTATGAGGATGGCTGAGTTTCTCAAGTCTGTTAAAATGACTTTTTTCTTCAGGTCTATGTTCTAGTCCAAGTCTCTGAAGTAGAGATAGCAGTAGTAAATAAAACAGGCCAAACAAGCAGCTGGCACTGGCCCCAGAGGGGCTTGTCCTTCCTCCTTTGCAGTGAAGCACAGCTGAGAGGGCCAGATAAAATGGTCAGGAGCAGAGCTCAGAGCGGGGACTATAGGAACTGTCCCTGGTGAGGTCTCAGAGGAAACAGCTGAGCATCCATTCACTCTGAGCTTCCTGCAGGACAGACTGGAGGAGGAGGGACTACAGCAGCCTGAGGGACTCTCACTCCTGACCATGGACTTGCCAGCAGCACTGCTGTCATTTGACCGAAAACAGTGAACCCTGTTGCCTAGGCAACATGGCAAAACCCCATTTCTATAAAAAATACAAAAATTAGCTGGGTGTGGTGGCATGCACCTGTAGTCCCAGCTACTTGGGAGGCTGAGATGGGAGGATCATTTGGGCCCAGGAGGCAGAGGCTGCAGTGAACCAAGATTGTGAAATTGCACTACAGCCTGGGTGACAGAGCAAGACCCTGTCTCAAAAAAAAAAAAAAAAAAAAAAAAAAAACTGCTGTGGTTTTTTGCTTACATGCATAATAGAAGGAAGTGCTCAATCTCAGTTGGGGGAAGGGCAGTTAGTAAAAAAAAAAAAAAAAAAGATGTAGTTCTTTTCCACATCTAAATTCACAGACCCCTGAACTGACCCAGGCTGAGAAGGCCTGCTTTAGAGCACTGCGTGCAGGAGTAGCCAGGCAGGGCATTCACATCTGCTTTTCCACTTTTTTTTCCCCTGCCTCCTACTAGTTAAGAGGAAAAACAATTGCCTAAAGACTAAAATTGAAAATACCTAAGAAGTTACATATTTGCCAGTTCTACTTAGGATGAATTATGCATGAAAATGTTTCTTAAAAAGATAAAGGAATTCTAAATTAGTGGCTGAGCAAAACATATGTATATTCTGGCCACAAAAAGGCTCAACAGAATAATTTTCTACTTCAGACAAATCCTGGAAAGCAAGTGTGGTGAAAAGATCCCAAGGTGTCCCCCGCAAAATTCTCACCTCCTGGTATCTGTTCTTTTGTATAATCCTCTCCCCTTGAGAGGAGACAGAACTTGTGACTTGCTTCTAACTAATGGACTATGACAAAGGTGATGGGATGCCACTTGTCTGAGCTGACTGGAGAGAGACACTCTCCTGCTGGCCTTGAAGAAGCCAACAGCCATGTTGTGAATTGACTATGGAGAAAGCCATGTGGAGGGAACTGCAGGAGGCCTCAAAGTTGAGAGCCTCAGTTCTAAAATCACAAGGAACTGAATTCTGCAACCAAGAGTTGGACCTCCACAGAGGTCTCCAAGCTCCAAACACCTTGACTGTGGCTTTATGAAACTCTGAGCTGAGGACCCAGCTGAGCCATGTCCAGACTCCCGAGCCACAGAAACTGGGAGATAATAACTGTGTGCTGCTTTAAGCTGCTAAGTTTGTGGTAATTCATTAAAGAGCAATAGATAATGAATGCAGCAACCAAGAGAGGGGGTGACCATCCCAGTTTGCCTAGGACTGTCTGAAGACTGAAGTTCCATGCCCCAGGAAATCCTTCAGTCCTGAGCACCCCAGGTTGGTTAGTTGCCCACCAATAGATAAGTATGAATAATAGAATGCCATAAATACAAAACATGAGAAACTTGCCTATACGAAACAAATAGAAAGTTTGAAAAACCCTGGAAAGGAACCAAACCCTCTTTTTAAAGTTATAAATAGGCCAGGCGCGGTGGCTCACACCTGTAATCCCAGCACTTTGGGAGGCCACGGTGGGCAGATCAGCTGAGGTCAGGAGTTCAAGACCAGCCTAGCCAACATAGCAAAACCCCGTCTCTACTAAAAAATATAAAAATTAGCCAGGCATGGTGGCGGGCGCCTGTAGTCCCAGCTACTCGGGAGGCTGAGGCAGGGAGAATTGCTTGAATCTGGGAGACAGAGGTTGCAGTGAGCCGAGCTTGTGCCACTGTACTCCAGCCTGGGTGACAGAGTAAGACTCTGTCTCAAAAAAAAAAAAAAAGTTATAAATAATTAGCAAAACAACCCAAGATTTCCTCAAAACCAATTATCTACACCCTTAAAATAGACAGCCCCTACTTAGGGGTGTGAAACCAGAACAATGTTCAAATCCATCTTGTATTCCTGGTCTTCAGTTGGTTACTTTTTCAATCTCCCTACAGGTTTCCCAACTATTCTAAATCAGTTCTCAAGCATGTCTATCTCCAGGACAGCCAAAGGCTTGACAGTATTGAACCATTATCAGTCTTGCCATTTGACCATAGGCCACAGGTACCTTTTCTGGCCAACCTAAACCCCTGCATGTTTCCATTCCCTTCTTCCCACCCTGGTTCCTTCCTTAAAGATAAGTCCTATGAACCATATGATGTTTGAGACTTGCTTCAGGATGACAAAGGGGAGAGGGAACAAAGATAGAAATGTAGATGGAATAGAATTAACCACACATTGACAGCTGTTGAGCCTGAGTGGCAAGTGCAGCAGGGTTTAATGCATTATTCTATCTACTTGCTTATTTAAGATGTTCCATTTTTAAAAAGATGAAAAATGGCAGGGTGTGGTGGCTCACACCTGTAATCTCAACACTCTGGGAGGCTGAGGCGGGAGATCACTTGAGCCCAAGAGTTTGATACCAGGCTGGGCAATATAATGAGACACCATCTCCACAACAAATTTTTAAAAAGAAAATTAGCCAGGCTTGGTGCTGCACACCTGTATTCCCAGCTACTCGGGACCTGAGGCAGGAAGATTGCTTGAGCCCAGGAGGTTGAGGCTACAGTGAGTCATGATCAGATTGCTGCATTCCAGTCTGGGTGATAGAGCAAGACCCTGTCTCAAAAAAAAAGAAAAAGAAAAAAAAAAGAAGAAGAAAAAAGAAAGCCCATGAAAGTTAATTAATTAGCTCAAACATCCCCTAGCACACTCAAGAATGTAAGTGTGCATTCTGCTATCTATGAAGGTGTTCCAAATTTTCATACACGTTTCGAACAGTCCCCCAGTCATGTGACATTCTATATAAATAAGGAAACATGCCACCTACTTCCCTTTGGCATAAGGGTCTCTACTGCACTGTAACAATGAGTCATTATAAACGTAAGTAGTAAAGATTTTTTAAAAGGAAACATAAATGAACTGAAGTTACATGTGTCAACAAGATGAATTCCAAAAACATAACAATGGGAGGAAAAGCAAGTTGCAGAAGGTTACACAGAATACAATATTCCTTAAGTTAAAAAGACATCCAAAATAATATATTTTTTAGTGATTTATATATACACAAATATATATATCCACATATACATACAATAAAAGTAGAAAGAAATCTTCAAGTCATTCACACCAAGTTCAGGACTCTGGTAACCTCCAGGGTAGGGAGGGAAGGGAATGGGACCAGAGAAGGGGACATAGGAAGCTTTCACTCTAGCTGGGCTGTTTTACTTATACGGAGTGGTGGATATACAGTTATTTCTTGGGTAACTCTCTAGTTTTACATGCCTGAAATATTTTATTACAAAAGAGTCAACAAGTAACTATTATGCAGAGGTACTCCTTTTAACCTGGCAATGGTTTAGCTCTGGTACTTCCTACATCTGCTGGCATTCATTCTCTTTTAGAAAAAAGTAACACTGTCAATCTAAAACAGCATATAGTTAATCCTAGTTATGTGTGTGTGTGTTTGTTTTGGTCTGTTTGTTTGTTTTTGAGATGGAGTTTCACTCTTGTCCCCCAGGCTGGAGTGCAATGGCGTGATCTCGGCTCACTGCAACCTTCGCCTCTCTGGTTCAAAAAATTCTCCTGCCTCAGCCTCCTGAGTAGCTGGTATTACAGGCATGCGCCACCACACCCAACTAATTTTTGTATTTTTAGTAGAGATGGGGTTTCGCTATGTTGGCCAGGCTGGTTTCAAACTCCTGACCTCAGTTGATCTGCCTACCTCGGCCTCCCAAAGTGCTAGAATTACAGGCATGAGCCACCGTGCCCAGCCCCTAGTTACTGTTTTAATATGCTGGCCTCTATTTCCCTAAAGTATAGTTATAAAATTATACGATCTAAAGATGTAAAAATATAAAGTTGTTTCATTTACATTTTTTAAAAATAGTTCTAGCTAATAATCTAGCAATGAGCGAAAGTTCACAAGAATTTGTCTTTTACCTATAATTTTCTTTAATGATTAAACAGTTGCTTCAAAAAATCAGAAGACAGCCTTCAGAAAAGACTTCTCCCAAAGGTGAGGGCATGCGCACAGATTTTTAAAATATTTCCTACTTCCCACAGCTTTGTTTTACTTATTTACCTCAATCAAAGCTGCTTAAACAATCAGACAACACTTATCAGGTTTTTTTTTTTAACCATTCACTGATTTCCCTTGATATGGAAGCAATAGTGTTTTATAATTATTCCCCTTAATGTCCAAGAATTAACTACCATAAAAATGAAAACCAACATGGATGAAGCTGGAAACCATCATTCTCAGCAAAATAACACAGGAACAGAAAACCAAACACCGCATGTTCTCACTCATAAGTGGGAGTTGAACAATGAGAACACATGGACACAGGGAGGGGAACATCACACGCCAGGGCCTATTGGGGGGTGCAGGGCTAGGGGAGGGATAGCATTAGGAGAAATACCTAATGTAGATGATGCGTTGATGGGTGAAGCAATCACTAAGGCACATGTGTACCTATGTAACAAAACTGCACATTCTCCAAGTGTATCCCAGAACTAAAGTATAATAAAAAAATTAATACAGATGAGATCTGGAGCATATGTGTATAATTACATAAGTCATGTATGTTTTACATGAGCATACAAAAAAATGTAAAAAGATATGCACAAAATTGACTTTTTTATATATTCTTCTGTTACTTGGCTTTGAAAAAATAATGTTCTCATTTTTGAATTTTAAAAGAAAACTCCAATAAGATGTGTATATGTTAAAAATATTTTAAACGAAAACCAATTTTAATGATGACTTCGAATATACACAGCATTCCAAGAGACTGACACTATCCTAAAAGATAGATATTATAAAGTGGTCTGTTAATTCATTACATCAAATACAAAACTTGCTGCTTTAAGGTAGATATTTTATTTATTTATTTATTTAATGAGACAGGGTCTGACTCTCTCACCCAGGCTGGGGTGCTGTAGTGTCATAATGGCTCATTGCAGCCTCAGACTCCTGGGCTCAAGGGATCCTCCCACCTCAGCCTCCAGAATAGCTGGGACTACAGGCATGCCCCAGAGAGAGGTAGGTAGAGGGGGTGTGTGTGTGTAGACGGGGTTTTGCCATCTTGCCCAGGCTAGTACTGAACTCCTGGACTAAAGCAATCCTCCAGCCTCAGACTCCCAAAGTGCTGAGATTTACAGGTGTGAGCCACTGGACCTGGCCATAGCCTATTTTAAAAGGTCTTTTGGTCTCTTTATAGAGTATTTATTTCCCTGTGCTGACTTGTTTTAAGAGCAGTATTCTAGCACTAGGTGGAAAATGGCAGAATGGAACACTTTTAAATTAGAAAAAGAAAATATGTCTATGAACAGGTAATGGTTTTGTTTAGTATTTCAAGACAGAGCAACAAATGTTAGAGTAGTTGGTTTCCCAGGTTATGAAGTATTTTGTTGGTATTCAAAGGCCAGCATTTCACTAGAAGGCATAGTGCGTGGTGAGAATCAGGTCGCGGTTTGACAACGTATTTGGTTTGGGTTTGACAGGCTTATTTTACTTTATTTTGATACAGGGTTTTGCTCTGTTGCCTAGGCTGGAGAGCAATGGTGCGATCATAGCTCCCTATAACCTTGAACTCCCAGGCTCAAGCAATTCTCCTGCCTCAGCCTCCAGAGTAGCTAGGACTACCAGCGCATGCTACCATGCCCGGCTATTTTATTTTGTGTAGAGACAGGGTCTCACTATGTTACCCAGGCTGATCTCAAAGTCCTGGCCTCAAGCAATCCTCCCATCCTTGGCCTCCCAAAGCACTGGGACTACAGGCGTGTGCCACAGCACCAGGCTGACATTTTATTTTTGGATATTATATTTCAAGTCTTTTCTCAACCAAATAAAAACTCTGAAGTGTAAAAGCATTTGCATGGGAACATAAGCTCCATGAAGACAGAGATTATGTTGGATTCACTATTATAACCTCAGCACCTAGGATAGTACCTGACACACATCAGAAACTCATATGTTTTCCACCTAATGCTGGAATCCTGCTGTTAAAATAAGTCAGCAAAGGAAAATAAATACTCTGTAAAGAGACCAATTCATTGCTGATGGGAATGCAAAATGGTACAACCACTTTGGAAGGCAGTCTGGCAGTTTCTTATAAAACTAAATATACTCTTACCACACAATCTAGCAATCAAGCCCCCTTGCTATTTACCCAAATGAGTCAAAAGCTTATATCTTGCATGTAACAAAAAAGCCTACATACAGATGTTTATAACAGGTCTATCCATAATTGCCCAGACTTGGAAGCAACCAAGATATCCTTCAGTAGGTGAAACTGTAGTACATCCAGACAATGGAATATTATTCAGCACTATAAAGAAATGAGCCACCAAACCATAAAAAGACATGGAGGAATCTTAAGTGCATATTACTACATGAAAGAAGCCAATGTGAAAAGTCTACATACTGTATGACTCCAACTATATGACATTCTTAAAAAAGCAAAACTGGCCGGGCGCGGTGGCTCAAGCCTGTAATCCCAGCACTTTGGGAGGCCGAGACGGGCGGATCACGAGGTCACAAGATCAAGACCATCCTGGCTAACACGGTGAAACCCCGTCTCTACTAAAAAAAAATACAAAAAACTAGCCGGGTGAGGTGGCGGGCGCCTGTAGTCCCAGCTACTCGGGAGGCTGAGGCAGGAGAATGGCGTGAACCCAGGAGGCGGAGCTTGCAGTGAGCTGAGATCCGCCACTGCACTCCAGCCTGGGCGACAGAGTCTGAGACTCTGTCTCAAAAAAAAAAAAAAAAAAAAAAAAAAAAAGGCAAAACTATGGAGACAGTTAAAAAAAAATCAGTGATTGCCACATGTTAGTGGAGAGGGAGGGATGAATCGATAGAGCACAGATTTTTAGAGCAGTGAAACTATTCTGTATGATACTACAATGGTAGATCCATGTCATTATACATTTGTCCAAACCCACAGAATGTACAACACCAAGAGTGAGCCCTAATATATAGACTTTGGGGAATAATGATGTGTCAATGTAGGTTCACTGATTGTAAAAACTCTATTATTCTGGTGCCGGATGTTGAGAGTGGGGAAAGCTACTGGTGTGTCAGGGCAGGGGATATATGGGTACTCTGCTAAATTTTGCTGTGAACCTAAAACTGCTCTGAAAAAAAAAAATAGCCTATTAAAAAATATGTTAAGGCCGGACACAATGGCTCACGCCTGTAATCACAATACTTTGGGAGGTCAAGGTGGATGGATCACCTGAAGTCAGGAGTTCGAAACTAGCCTGGCCAACACGGCAAACGGCTGTCTCTACCAAAAATGTAAAAATTAGCCAGGCGTGGTGGCATGCGCCTGTAGTCCCAGCTACTCGGGAGGCTGAGGCAGAAGAATCGCTTGAACCGGGGAGGCGGAGGTTGCAGTGAGCTGAGATCACATCACCGCACTCCAGCCTGGGCAAAAGAATGAGACTCCATCTCAAAAAATAAATAAATAAATAATAAATATTTTTATAGACCATTTACTTGTGGTAAGACTGCAAGATTCTCATTCTTCCTGGAACATTATTATGGTAATCTTAATTGTACGCTTATTAAGAGGAAAACCTGGTTGTTACCATAGAAAATACCAGGGCTGGTTAGTGCCTCCAAGATTTGAGCAGTTATACCTGTCGGGGCACTTAAATCTCAACTTACAGGTTCCTGTTTAACAGGGAAAGGATAAAAACATCTATGTTTGTTTTAAAGAATGGCTAATACACCGATGGGGTAATACAAATTAAAGTGGATGGAGCATACACACACCACCACCACCACCAAAGTGATGGGTGAAAATTAGGGGTCTGCTGGTTGCTGACTTTGTTTGACTCTCTTAGGATTACATGTCCGGGATGCCTTCAGTGTTCATTTTCACCTGTACCAAGAATAATGAGTTATGGTAATTTTGTTGGATTGAAGGGGGATGATGTGTTTTGCTTTGCTAGGCTGAATAAGGGAGCTTCAAGCTCTGAGAGATTTACTCCAAGCAATACTGTAGGGATGTCCCCTTTGGCCAGTATCTGAAGCAGATTTCAACTGGACATCAAAAATATAATCTCATTCACGCACAGGCACTGTGCCTTGGGTCCTTTTAAAACCATATGTACCTCAAGAAAGCATGGGTTCTAACATCAGGAAATCCTTCTTCCCAATTCCTAAGGAGGCATCGACCAACATATTCAGATTTACTATGCCCACCTCCTCTTATCCGATGCATTACTGACAACAAAATAAGCCTTAATAGGTACCCAGCTGTCACTTACTTGCTGCATAGCCTCAGTCAATTATTCCTCTTTCAGCTGGGAAGCAGTTACAGCATTGAATAAACGTGTTATGCTCGGGAGTATTCTGAGGGCCTCAAGTAATAGTCATGGTTTGTGTTTTAAGACACTGATTTTCTCTTTACCTGATCCAGCTCAACTACTCGTCAGCAATGGCAGAACTGTCCGTATATCAAGGACTTTTTTAGGGACAAACAGCCATGCTAAGTTCTGTGAATACTAATTATATTTTCAGAAATCCCAAATTCAAAAGGGTGAAAGATTACAAAGTGTTTAAAGTTACGCTCACAAACACAGAGCAGTACAAACACTCTAGCAATATAAAACGCAGTCTTAAGTAATTTCTTTAAAAATACGTATGAACACAATGACATTGCAAGTGAACCATAAAACCCTCAGTTCTCCTTTGAAACTAGATTTTAAAATACCACTCACCACTCTAAATATTCCATTGGTGTTAATAACATTCATACTATTGCTTTTAGGGAAAGCTTCATTTGACGTTTTGAACCTGATATTAACAATCTTATCACCATGAAGTGCTGGTGACATGAAATGACAGACAAAGGCTTATCAATTAGTCTTTCTCCAAGCTCCAAGGAAAGCACAAAACAAACACAGCGTCTGGTATGTATCATCCCCTAGTCCTTTTCCAAGTATAGAACAGTCAAAAGGTGGTAGCTATGACACCCCTTACCTTTCAATTCTATTTCAAGTCCAAGTAATGATAGATGGGAAACTACAGCTGTTTCCCATGGTGGACTTCTGAAGTCCACCTCTAGCCTCAAATGGGAAATTTGGTTTTGACTTGACAAACGTCCTCTTGCAGTCCCGTGTCCCTGTTCTGCAACTTGTCATTAAGGTTTTTGATTTAATATTAATATTTAGAAATATGTTATGGGCAATTACATATTGTAGATACGTATATATCACAACTACATACAGAGGACAACATTCAGCCCTGGGCCTCCAACCCTACAGACACACACACCCCTCAGGTTCAAATCCCAGCAAGGCACCCTGACAGCCCACTCAGGAGAGGGAGGGGCAGGAGCAGCGAGCAGCGAGCAGAGGTTAAACCAGGCAGCAGCCAAAACAAACACCACTTCCAGAACAGGGCAAACTTTGGGTCTGGGCGGCTGCAGAACCCCAGAAATGGCCGGGGGAGGGGAGGGAATGTCAGACAGTCTCAGGGAAGGAAGATGGGGAGCGCGCACCCAGCACTGACTGGGCGAGGAGCTGAGCTGCGGAGGAGGCTGGTGTCCCCCGGGTACAAGGGCGTCGCCGCCATCCCCGGCTGCAGAGTTCTCTGACAACTGGCCGAGGCCTCCGGGTCCCTGGGGGCAGCCCTGTCGCCCCACTCGCAACCTCCGCCCCCGCAGACACTGCCCCACAGACCCGCAGGGACAAGAGGCGGAGGGACCCACCTGGTGCAGCGTCTCGGCTGGCAGCTGCGACGCCCGAAACAGGTCAGCCACTGGGCCGGCGGCTGCAGTGGCCGTGCCAGGGGCGACTCTGGCGGCCTCGGGAGGCCCAGACCCGGGGCCCCCGCCCGCGGCGCCGGCACAGCGCGCGAAGAGCTCGGAGTAGCACTGCTGCTCGCCCTCGCTCAGCAGCAGCGGTGGCGGCCCGGAGCCACAGCCCCCACCCGCCGCCGCCGCCGCTGCCGCCTCCATGGGACCAGCAAGGGGGCGCGGCGGAGCCCTGTCCCTAGCTGGGGTGCCGCTGCGTCCGCCACAGCCACCGGCTCCTCGGCCTCAGCCGACGCCGCCGCCACCCCCACGCCCCGCAGCTGCCGCGCGGCCGCTTCCTCCCGGCGCGCGCGGGCCCCGCCCCCGGGCTTGAATGTTGTGCCTCAGCTGCGCGGCACATGGAGACAGGCGCGGAGCTGCCCAATCACAGCCTGAGATCTCACCGCGGCCCCGCCCCCGCCTCCCGCCTGCCCCGCCCAGCGCCAGGTAACTAACCCAGCGCGCTGCCTGCCCTCCGCGCGTCACCTGCTCCGCTGCCCAGGAAGGCGAGCCCCGTGCCTTTCCAAGCCTACCCTGCAAGGGAGCGGAGTCTTTGGCCATCCGCCCTGGTTGGGAAGGGCGCATCTAGACCCAAATGGAGAAAAGCTCTTTTCGGGGAGCGGGGAAGGTCGTGGTGTTTTTTCGCCAGAAGGCTGGGGCAAGTGTGGTGCCCACACCACGCCATGCCCTTTCCAGAAAACGGACAAGGCATGGGAAATTAGGTTTCCTTTCTTCCATAGCAGTGGTGCTTATGTCCTAAACAGCTGGAAGACACAGACGTCTGTACAAACAGGGTCCCACTGACGCCAAACTGTTCAGTGGGTATTGGAGTTAGGCCACCTCTTCAGACATGGCTCAAACCAGGAGTTGAGACTTCATAAGGAATAACATCGGTTACTCGTAAATACTAGAGGAGTAAAAGACCCATTTTGCAGATCATTTTGTCCAAATCCTGCTTTTACATATGAGGAAACTGCCATGTTCACCTTCATTCCTTCAAAACTAGTTGAATATCTCGTATGTAGCAGATTTATATGCTAGGGCCTGAAAATACAAACCTCAGTAACAGAGGATCCTCACTCTCCACAGGAAGCACTTATTTTGGTAGTAAAACAGGAATTTTTTTTTAAGTACAAAACTTTTTCAAGCTCATGCCAAAAATCAATGCGAGAACCCACATCTTTCCATCCCTGTCCATGTCCTCCTCTCTCTCCATTCCTCCCTATCCTAAAGCATACACACTGTATTTTTCAAATGTGCTTGCTTCCCCCTGGCTAGTACTCTAGCCCCTTTTTTTTTTTTTTTTTTTTTTGAGATGGAGTTTCAGTCTTGTTGCCCAGGCTATAGTTCAATGGCACAGTCTTGGCTCACTGCAACCTCCACCTCCCGGGTTCAAGCAATTATCCTGTCTCAGCCTCCCGAGTAGCTGGAATTACAGGTGCCTGCCACCATGACTGGCTAGTTTTTGTATTTTTAGTAGAGACGGGGTTTCACCATGTTTGTTAGGCTGGTCTCGAACTCCTGACCTCAGGTGATCCACACCCCCCCCACCTCGGCCTCCCAAAGTGCTGGGATTACAGGCTTGAGCCACTTGAGCCCTCTAGCCACTTTTAAAAGAAAGTCCAGGCCGGGTGCGGTGGCTCATGCCCGTAATCCCAGCACTTTGGAAGGCCAAGGCAGGCAGATCACCTGAGTCCAGGAGTTCGAGATCAGCCTGGCCAACATGGTGGAATCTCACCTCTACTAAAAATACAAAAACTAGCTGGGCCATGGTGGTGAGTGCCTGCAGTCCCAGCTACTTGGGAGGCTGAGGCAGGAGAATCACTTGAACCTGAGAGATGGAGGTTGCAGTGAGCCAAGATCACACCACTGCACTCCAGCCTGGGCAACAGAGCGAGACTCCGTCTCAAAGAGAGAGAGAGAGAGAGACCAGAAAAGAAGCCACTGGAAAAAAAAAAAAAGTCTGCCCCACCATTGCACTGGAAGTTCCAGCATCAGGTCCACATATCTGCATCTCTTTTCCAAAAATTATCTTTTTAAATGTCATTTTTCCTGGGAAGACCTGCAGAAATATATGCATGAAGCCTCACTGGGAAACACTAACCCAAAAGAAAACATCAGTCTAGGGTTAAGCACTAATAAAAAATATATTTTACTACAAAGAAAGCTACAAAACATTGATTTAAAAAATTGAAGAGGACATAAAAACATGGAAAGGCATCCCATGCTCATGGATTGGAATAATTAATATTATTAAAATAACCATACTACCCAAAGAAATCTACATATTCACTGTGATCACTATCAAAATACCAATGACATTCTTCACAAAAATAGAAAAAAAAAATCCTAAAAATTGTATAAAACCACAAAACAACCTGAATAGCCAAAGCAATCCTGAGCAAAAAGAACAAAGCTGGAGGCATCACACTACCTGACTTCAAAATATACTACAAAGCTATGGTAACCAAAACAGCATGGTACTGACATAAAAAGAGATACATAAACCAATAGAACAGACTGGAGAACCCAGAAATAAACCCACACATTTACAGCCAACTGACTTCCAACAAACCACCAAGAAAATACATTGGGAAAGGACAGTCTTTACAATAAATGGTGCTGGGAAAACCAGCTATCCATAAGCAGAAGAATAAAACAAGACCTTTCTCTCTCTCTCAGCATATACAAAAATCAACTGAAGATGTATTAAAAACTTAATTATAAGACCTAAAACTGTAAAACTACTGGAAGAAAACACTGGGGAAATGCTTCAGGACATTGGTCTGGACAAGGATTTTATGGCTAAGACCTTGAAAGCACAGGCCAAAAAAACAAAAATAAGCAAATGGGAATGTATTAAACTGAAAGGCTTCTGCACACCAAAGGAAATATCAACAGAATGAAAAGACAACCTGCAGAATGGGAGAAAATATTTGCAAACTATTCATCCAACAAGAGACTGATATCCAGAATATAGAAGGAACTCAACTCAACAGCAAAAAATAATAATAATCCCATTAAAAAGTGGGCAAAGGATCTGCATAAACATTTCTCAAAATAATACAGATAGCCAACAGGTATATGAAAACATGCTCAACATCATTTATCATCAGGAAAATGCAAATTAAAACCACAGTGAGATATCATCTCAGTCCATATATAAGAGAAAAGGAAAGTCTTATACACTGTTAAGAATACAGATTAGTACTGCCCTTATAGAAAACAGTGTGGACGTTTCTCAAAAAACTAAAAACAGAACTACTATATGATCCAGCAATCCCACTACTGGGCATTTATTCAAAGGAAAGGAAATCAGTAATTAAAGAGATACCTGCACCCCCATGTTTATTGCAGCACTATTCACAATAGCCAAGATATGGATCAACCTAAGTGTCCATCAACAGTGCGTGGATAAAGGAAATGTGTTATATATACACAATGGAATACTATTCAGCCATAAAAAAGAATGAAATCCTGTCACTTGCAGCAACATGGATGGAACTGAAGGTCATTGTGTTAAGTGAAATAAGCCAGACACAGAAAGACAAACATCACATGTTCTTACTCATATGTGAGAGCTGAAAAAGTTGATCTCATGGAAGTAGAGTGATAGCTATCAGAGCCTGTGAAGGGTGGGCTGGAGGATGAAGGGAGGTTAGCTAATGGTTACAAAAATACAGTTAGAAGGAGTAAAATCTAGTGTTTGATAGCATAGTAGGGTGAGTATAATTAACAATTTATTGTATATTTCTTTTTTCCTGAGACAGGGTCTCAATCTGTCACCCAGGCTGGAGTGCAGTGGTACAATCACGGCTCACTGCAGCCTCGACCTCCTGGGCTCTAGCAATTCTCCTACCTCAGTCTCCTGAGTAACTAGGACTGTAGGCGTGCATCACCATGCCCAGCTAATTTTTGTACTTTTTATAGAGACAAGGTCTCGCTATGTTGCCCAGGCTAGCCCACTCTTAGGGCTCAAGTGATCCACCTGCCTCAGCCTCCTAAAGTGCTAGAATTACAGGCATGAGCCACCATGCCCAGCCTATTGTACATTTCAAAATACCTAGAAGATTTGAAATGTTCCCAACACAAAGAAATGATAAATGTTTGAGATGATGGATATGCCAGTTATTCTGGTTTGATCATTACACATGTATCAAAATATCACATATATCCCATAAATATGTACAATTAATATGTATCAATAAAAAATGTTCATACATTTTAGAATTTGCTTTAATAAAGAGATATATAAAACTTTCACCCCAAATAGTTTTATTTTTACTAAAAACAGAAGACAAAAAAATCTCAAGAAATACCACTGATGATAACAAATATACTTTGGTATTATGGTCAACTAAAGAACTAAGGTCAGGAAGAGAAGCGAAGGGGAAAAAATCATGAAATTGTAAATACAAAAAGAAGGAAAGGAAAGGGGAAGACAGTGAAGAGAGATACATAAGAAGAAGAAAAATGAAAAATGATGTCAACCTCAGTGATAGCCAGAGTAATATTTACCTTTTGGAATCTAGAAAAATGGAACAGAGAAGAGGATCTTCTCCAGAAGGAAGAAGTTCTCACCTCTTCATTAAGCTTTCTTTATACTACGTCTTGCATCCAACCTGCCAGGAGGGAACTAAAACAACAGAAAGCTTCAGAACGGGAACGAGAGTGCAGAAAGGATAGGTAAATTAGGAGCAATAAAGACTAACTTCACTTGGGAATTTCCATTTCAAAATCTCACCACCTGGCTGGGCGTGGTAGCTCATGCATGCAATCCTAGCACTTTAGGAGGCTGAGGCAGGAGGATCACTTGAGCCCAGGAATTCCAGACCAGCCTGAGCAACCTAATGAGACCCTGCTTCTATTTAAAATTTAAAAAGAAAAAAAGAATTTAAAAAAGGAAAGAAGATCAGGCACGGTGGCACATGCCTATAATCCCAGAACTTTGGGAGGCCAAGACGGGCAGATCACTTGAGGCCAAGAGTTCAAGACCAGCCTGGCCAACATGGCAAAACCCTGTCTCTACTAAAAATACAAAAATTAGCTGGGTGTGATGGCTCACGCCTGTAATCCCAGCTACTCGGGAGGCTGAGGCACAAGAATCTCTTGGACCTGGGAGGCGGAAGTTGCAGTGAACTGAGTTTGTGCCACTGCACTCCTGCCTGGATGACAGAGCAAAACTGTCTTGAAAAGAAGGAGGAAGAGGAGGAGGAGGATGAGGAGGAGAAGAAGAAGAGGAGGAGGAGGAGGAGGAAGAGGAAGAAGGAAGAAGAAGGAAGAAGAAGGAAGAAGAAGAAAAGAAATTTCACCACCTTTGTAGTTTCCATAGCTGTGATACCTTCTCAGGAAAACTGGAAGCCCGATGTTTATTCTCTTCCTACCTTTGTGGTTGTACTCCGGTTTCCCTGAGAATGGCCCACCATTCTAATAAAGGCTAGAAGGGGACATAACTCTGTGTGATAAACACGAAACCCTCCTTTACCCTGTGACTACTGTCAAAGGAAATGTGAGCTATAATAATCCCTAATATTCATGCAGTGGAGAAAAAAAGCTGCAAAGCTTTTTAAAGCACTTTTATACCTATTGTCTCATTTAAGCCTCATAGTAACTTTCTGAGGTAGGTTGGGAAGACATTTTTAATCTCCATTTTGCAGATGAGAAAATGGATGCAGAGACGGCGTGATTTGTCTCACTGAATACCAGATTCAGAACTGATCTTTATGACTCAACTAAGTATAATAAATTTGACATATTTATTAAGCACCAGATATGACAGAGACAGGTAGAAAGTCTCACATCTGTGCCTATCAATCTATCAGCGAGACAATCAACATTTATTGATAGAACAGAGAGTATTTACTGTAACCCTACCAGAGTACTAAGAGGAATTTTTCTTTAATACAAGATGTGTTTCTTTCAAGGAGTTTGAAGCCTCACTGGAAGAGACAAAACTAACACAACAAATAAAAACAAATGAAAGACAATATATAATTAAGTGCTAAACAGTGTGTTCTGGGTTAACCGCTGTGGGAGTTGAGAGAAGAGAGAAAATTCATGAGCCAGAGCTCAGCGAGGAAGGCTTGATGAGGGGGGCTGAGATGGCTGTTGACTGAGACTGGGTGGAACTGGGGAGGTAAAAGGACATGACAGAAAGGGAGGAGCCCCAGAGACTTGGCAACCAGGAAATAATGAGTGAGGGATGGCAGGCTGGGTCAGAAGAAAGGGCAGCTCTGAAAGTCTCCAGTATGTAAGAGAGAAGCTGCTCAACAAAAGATGTGGGGCACAGCCAAACGGGACCCAACAGCAGTAATACCCAGGGCACAGGAAGAAAAAAAAATGGCATTTGTAAAAATGTGTTAATATCTAAGGAATGCCAAGTACTGTTCTTTATTTCTACAAGTTTTTTCAGTAGAAGAAATAGTTATCAAACTTCAAAATAAACACAGATAAGAATTTAGAAACTAGAAGCACTCATGTCCCTTAAGGTTGACAGTAAACAAGAACTTTTTAGAAGGGAATATCTTTATACTTTTTTGTGGTTCAAAGCTTACACACTTGTTTTGGCTCCATGTTGGCCGGAAAAGCCAGAGGGATCATATTTTCAGAAATAGTCAAGAGATATCAAGAGATATCCTTTTTTATTCTTTCTCATGGAATCCAATTACTCCCATTGCAGAGCTATTCTTTACGTTATGTTCCCCCCCCCCCGAAAATTGGTACTGAGGAGTGGAGCATTGCTATAAAGATACCTGAAAATGTGGAAGTGACCTTGGAACTGAGTAATGGGCAGACACTGGAAAAGTGTGAAAGGCTCAGAAGAAGACAGGAAGCTGTGGGAAAGTTTGGAACTTCCTGGAGACTGATTGAATGGTTATGACTAAAATGCTGATAGTGATATGGACAGTGAAGGCCAGGCTGATGAGGTCTCAGATGGAAATAAGGAACTTATTGGGAACTACTCTTGTTACATTTCAGCAAAGAGCTTGGTTGGATTGTGCCCCTGCCCTAGGGATCTGTGGAACTTTGAACTTAAGAGAGATGATTTAGGGTATCTGGCAGAAGGCATTTCTAAGCAACGAAGGGTTCAAGATATGGCCTGACTGCTTCTAACAGCCTATGTTCATATATGTGAGCAAAGAAATGACCTGAAACTGGAACTTACATTTAAAAGGGAAGCAGAGTGTAAAAGTTTGAAAAATCTGCAGCCTGGCCATGTGGTAGAAAAGAAAAGCCTATTTTAAGGGGAGGAATTAAAGCAGACTGCAGAAATTTGCATTAGTAAAAAGGAGCCAAGTGCTAATACCTAAGACAATGGGGAGAAGGCCTCAAAAGCATTTCAGAGACCCTCATCACAGCCTCTCCCATCACAGACCCAGAGGCCTAGGAGGGAAGAAAGGTTTCCTGGGCCAGGCCCAAGGCCCTGCCACCCTGTGCAGCCTTGGGCCATTGCTCCCTGCATCCAAGCTGCTCTTGCTCCAGCCCTGGCTCAAAGGGGTCCAGGTACAGCTCAGACTGCTGCTTCAGAGGGTGCAAGCCACAAGCCTTGGCTGCTTCCACGTGGTGTTAAGCCTACAGGTGTGCAGAGTGCAAGAGTTGAGGCTTGGGAGCCTCCACCTAGATTTCAGAGGACGTATGGAAAAGCCTAGACTCCAGGCACAAGACTGCTGCAGGGGCAGAGCCCTCATGGAGAACCTCTACTAGGGGAGTGCAGAGTGGGAAATGTGGAGGTGAAGCCCCCACACAGAATCCCCACTGGGGCACTGCTTAGTGGAGCTATAAGAAGAGGGTCACCATCCTCCAGACCCCAGAATGGTAGATCCACCAACAGCTTATACCCTGCACCTGGAAGAAGCACAAGCACTCAATGCCAGCCCATGAAAGCAGCCATGGAGGCTGAACCCTGCAAAGCCACAGGGGTGGAGCTGCCCAAAGCCTTAGGAGCCCACCTCTTGCACCAGTGTGTCCTGGATACAAGACATGGTGTCAAAGGAGATTAGTTTGGAGCTTTAAGATTTAATGACTGCCCTGCTAGGTTTCAGACTTGCAGGGGGCCTGTAGCCCCTTTCTTTTGTCCAATTTCTCTTTTTTTGAATCGGTGTATTTTCCCAATACCTATCTCTCCTTTGTATCTCAGAAGTAACTAACTTGTTTTTTATTTTATAGGCTCTTAGGTAGAAGGGACTAGCCTTGCTTCAAATGAGACTTTGAACATTGGACTTTTGAGTTAATACTGGAATGAATTAAGATTTTTCAGGGACTATTGGGAAGGCATGATGGGATTTTGCAAGGTGAGAAGGACATCAGATTTGGGAGGTGCTAGGGGCGAAATGATGTGGTTTGACTGTGTGCCCCCATCCAAATCTCATGCTTAATTATAATCCTCAGTGTTGGAAGTGGGGCCTGGTGGGAGATGATTGAATCATGGGGATAGATCCTTCATGAATGGTTTAGCCCCTTCCACTCGTTGCTGTTCTCATGATGGTGAGTGAGTTCTCATGAGATCTGGTGGTTTAAAAGTGTGTGGCACCTCCCCACAACACCTCTCAGTCCTGCTTCTGCCATATAAGATGGCTGCTCCACTTTGTCTTCCACCATGAGTAAAAGCTCCATGAGGCTTTCCCAGAAGCAGATGCTGCCTGTACAGCCTGCAAAACCATGAGCCTATTAAACCTCTTTTCTTTATAAATTACCCAGTCTCAGGCATTTCTTTATAGCAGTGTGAGAATGGACTAATACAATCATGCTGTGCTTGCAGGTTTGTAGTCTAGGATCAATAGGCTATACCATATAGCTGTCAACTTAAATATCAAAGAGAGGCTCTCTAAAAGAAAATGATGTTTATGGCCAGGCACGGTGGCTCATGCCTGTAATGCTAGTGCTTTGGGAGGCCAAGGTGGGTGGATCATTTGAGCCCAGGAGTTGAAGACCAGCCTGGGCAGCATGGCAAAACCCTGTCTCTACAAAAAAAAATAGAAAAATTAGCTGGGTGTGGGGCATTGTGTCATGCACCTGTAGTCCTAGCTACTTGGGAACCTGAGGTGGGAGGATCGCTTGAGCCCAGGATGCTGAGGCTGCAGTAAGCTGTGGTTGTGCCACTGCACTCAGGCTGAGCAACAGAGGGAGACTGTCTCAAAAAAAAAAAAAAAAAGAAAAAGAAAAAAAAGAAAAAAGAAAGAAAAGAAAATGTTGTTCATTTGGGAATAGGGCATTGCAATGGGAATATGTATGCCACAGTAAACTTGTGCATATTCATGGAGGTAAAGGAAGACAAACATTTTTCAAGGAAAAATGAAGGTTACATAATTTTTTTGAAATGGTTATTTTTGGCGACAAGGATCAATAACAAGGGTGGCACCAGTTCAAGGTTAGACAGGCAGTTGCTGGGCAGATGCCTTTACAGAAGGTTGTGATGATATTCGTGCAAGTTTGCAGTTTTTGCAGTCTTTTGTTGTAATTTTGTTGTCAGGCATAAAAGTGTGAGAACCCTCTCTTCATAGCCTTCCTCAGCTCTATGTATCAGATTTTTTTTTTTAACGCAAGTGACTCCATTTTGATTCTGACAACTTTCACGTAGCCTAGGTGTGTAGTAGGCTGTACCATCTAGATTTGTGTAAGTACACTCTGTGATGTTCACACAACAACGAAGACACCCAACAACGCATTTCTCAGAACGGACCCGTCAGGCTGGTCTTGAACTCCTGACCTCATGATCCACCTGCCTCGGCCTCCCAAAGTGCTGGGATTACAGGTGTGAGCCACCGCACCCAGCCGACAATTAAATCTTACAAATTACTGTCTCAGCCAGGCATGGTGGCCTGTAATCCCAGCAATTTGGGAGGCCAAGGTTGGTGGATTGCTTGAGCCCAGGAGTTCGAGACCAGCCTGGGAAACATAGCGAGTTCTCATCTTTACAAAAACTACAAAAATTAGCCAGGCATGGTGGTGTGCTCCTGTAGTCCCAACTACTTGGGAGGCTGAGGTGGGAAGATCACTTGAGCCTGGGAGGTCAAGGCTACAGTGAGCTGAGATGGCACCACTGCACTCCAGCCTGGGTGACAGAGCAAGACCCTGTCTAAAACAAACAAACAAACAAATGACTGCCTACCATAAAACTAGTTTGGAATTTTGGTAAAGTTATATCTTACACCCACCCTTGTGTGCATGTGTGTGTGTGCGTGTGTATGTGCATGTGCACCCATGCAGATGTGTGATTATGTGCCCTCTTTCTTCCTATACCAACTGTATCCTCTGAAGTCCAACAAACTGAGAAAGTGGCTGCTCTCAAGTAACAAAGAATTGTTCCCAGCAGCCCTGCTGCCCTCTTATGTAAAGTATCAGACAGTTCACTCCTCTCCGTGGAATTAAGGCTTTGGTATCCCTGGGAATGGCTGAGCAGAAATGTTAAAAACTTTCTGTGCACTGGTAAAGCCCAATAGTTAAGTGAGACAAACTGGAACCAAGAGTTCTCACTACTTGTTAACCTTGGGAAAGCAGCTTCCTGCTTTGTTTCGCAGAACACGGTTTTGGATAATTATTATCGCGACCACATCTTTTTATAGTGCTTTAAAAAATTGTCCATAATACTCAAATGTATCATTAGAGCTTTATTTTTAGAGCTTTTTTTATTTTTTAAAAGACTAAGAAAGAATTTTTCAGTTATTCAGCATTTTAGTCATCATAGAGTTGAAAGCAAGGATTATAATTGATGAAATTGATAGAATTCTGAAAATCAAATTTTCCAAAGCTGGTTATGTTTCTGAAAAATGGAATGTCCAGCAAATGAGTCAGGGTAGGCTAACTGCTGTAACAATCCCCAAATGTCAGTGGGTTAACATAATTCCGGTTTATTTCCTGCTCATGTCACCCCTGTAGAAAGGGTAGTTTTAGTCATTTTCATTCAGCGACACCGTCTGCTGGCTCCTCCATCCCCTAGGTTCTCAAAGTCCTCCGCTAGATCTTCTGCATCTAGTGGTTAGAAAAAGAAAGCAAGTGGGAACTCGGACGAGCTGGAAAGATGAGGGTTTATGGGGGGGTCAGGCTCAGAGGTGGCACAAATCACCTCTCTGCTTTCCATTGGTTGGAAACCAGTCATATGGCAAATAAGGCTAGGAAATATCATCAAGCTGTGTACCCAAGAAGAAGTAAGAAGTTTAGGGAATATCTGGCCAGACTCTGCCATAATGACCATGAGAAAATTTCAGACCTAGGGTAGGCACTGTTGTTTTACTGCCAAGATTCCCTTCACCAGATGATGGACATACCAGTGAGTGCTGTCTGCTAATGGTTCACAGCTGCTCCCTTCTTTGGACACTATCCTCAGCCAAACTAGTCACTTCAGGGAGGTTACACCTCCATCACCTCCCATGAAACAGCCCGCAGGCAAGGACTGACTGACTCCCATACAAGGCCAGCTCCTTGACTCAAAGTGGGACCGACTCTGGTTCTGATCATGCTCCAGAGTGGCCCGTGGGTTCAGGCTAAGGGAAGTCTCCAGCAGAGACCACTTCCTTGCGTAGCTCCCTCTCCAGCCCTGTCCTGCTTCCCTCACACCTCTTCTTCTGAGAGCACTTCCCCATCAAAGCACCAACACAAAAAATCCCCATCTCAGTTTCTGTTCCCAAATAATCCAACCTGAGCCAGGATTTTATATCAGAAAGTAATATGATCCATATCTCACAAAAAAAACATGTGCAGCACAAGCCAACCTGTAAATACTTAAGTGCTTTCAGTACAGTCTATATAACATTATGCTTAATAAACAAAGACTGCTACCCCAGCACTGCAAACAGGATCCTTTTACGGTGAATATAGATTGTGGTCTCATTCTTCATTTTTCTTTCCTACCCTATTCTACTTTGACCAAGTTGATGTGGCTACTGAGTCATCTGGGATTCGATTCTCTGCCTTGCAAGGCCACAAATGCATTTATCACTTCCTTGGGGGTGACACAACCCACAGAACAGTGCAGGTACATAAATCACAATTCCAGTTAACTGATTTACATCGACAGTGATGCCTGCTCTGTGAACTATAACTCTTGTATACATAGCATTCCTCTTCTTGCTACATAAGTTCTCTCTGGAGATAAATTTTAAATAAGAAAACTGCCTTGGCAAGTGACACTGGTGTAAAGAAAAAAGAAAAAGAAAACTGCTTCTTAATACAGAGCCATAGAAACAAACAAAGGAACTAAATGAGGACGATGAGGCCAGTACACCCTTTTTCACGGTTAAGAATATTTCCAAGTAGCATTTTGAAGACAAAGAGCATGTCTTACTCATCTGATACGTAATAAATAATTGTTGATTTACTTTCTACCAAAAAGATGTATGCACTCACATGTTCATCGCAGCACTACTCACAGTAGCAAAGACATGGAATCAACCTCAGTGCCCATCAATGGTGGATTGGGTAAAGAAAAAGTGGTACGACCGGGCGCGGTGGCTCAAGCCTGTAATCCCAGCACTTTGGGAGGCCGAGGCGGGTGGATCACGAGGTCAGGAGATCGAGACTATCCTGGCTAACATGGTGAAACCCCGTCTCTACTAAAAATACAAAAAACTAGCCGGGCGTGGTGGCGGGCACGTGTAGTCTCAGCTACTTGGGAGGCTGAGGCAGGAGAATGGCGTGAACCCGAGAGGTGGAGCTTGCAGTGAGCCGAGATCACGCCACTGCACTCCAGCCTGGGAGACACAGCAAGACTCCGTCTCAAAAAAAAAAAAAAAAGAAAAAGAAAAAGTGGTACATATATACCATGAAATACTATGCAGCCAGGCCGGGCGCGGTGGCTCAAGCCTGTAATCCCAGCACTTTGGGAGGCCGAGACGGGCGGATCACGAGTTCAGGAGATCGAGACCATCCTGGCTAACACGGTGAAACCCCGTCTCTACTAAAATACAAAAAAAAAATTAGCCGGGCGAGGTAGCGGGCGCCTGTACTCCCAGCTACTCGGGAGGCTGAGGCAGGAGAATGGCGTGAACCCGGGAGGTGGGGCTTGCAGTGAGCTGAGATCCGGCCATTGCACTCCAGCCTGGGCAACAGAGCTAGACTCCGTCTCAAAAAAAAAAAAAAAGAAAGAAATACTATGCAGCCATTAAAAAGGATGAAATCATGTCCTTTGCAGCAACATGGATGAAACTGGAGGCCATCATCCTGAGTGAATTAACACGGAAACAGAAAATCAGATATCACATGTTCTCACTTATAAGTGGGAGCTAAATCTTGGTACACGTGAACATAAAGATGGGAACAATAGACACTAGGGACTCCAAAAGGAGGGGAAACCAGAGGTTGAAAAACTATCTATTGGGTACTATGTTCACTATCTGGGCGATAGGATCAATAGAAGCCCAAACCTCAGCTTCATGCAACATACCCTTGCAACAAACCTGCACATGTACCCCCTGAAATTAAAATAGAAACTTAAATTTTTTTAAATGATGTCGATTTAAATCAAACGAGGAATCAGAATTACCTGGAAAGTACTAAAAACACGGTGGTAAAGTATCCTTCCGAGATTTCCCCTCATAAAAGGTTTATGTATTCCTTTGCAACTAAATCCCCTCCTAGTTTAAACCTACTTTCATGACATAATTTCATTCCCAATTTCATGTCTTTTTTTTTTTTTTTTTTTTTTTGAGACAGAGTCTTGCTCTGTCGCCCAGGCTGGGGTGCAGTGGCCGGATCTCAGCTCACTGCAAGCTCCGCCTCCCAGGTTTAGACCATTCTCCTGCCTCAGCCTCCCGAGTAGCTGGGAGTACAGGCGCCCGCCACCTCGCCCGGCTAGTTTTTTGTATTTTTTAGTAGAGACGGGGTTTCACCATGTTAGCCAGGATGGTCTCGATCTCCTGACCTCGTGATCCGCCCGTCTCGGCCTCCCAAAGTGCTGGGATTACAGGCTTGAGCCACCGAGCCCGGCCCCAATTTCATGTCTTATTTCACATTTTTACTCTCATTTATTTAATTCTCTTCTCTAGGAGTTCCAGTCACTGAAAACTTAAATTTTAGTTTAGCTGCTTCCTGGTGACTTCTGAGCAAATACTATAATCTCATGAATAACAGTTTCCAAAGTGACAATGTAGATTTGGTTGTGTCTTGGAAAAGTCCCTCTTCGTCTACTCTAATTTACATATTATAGCAGAATCTGGTGGAAAAGATTAATTTCATATTCAGGCAGCTGTCCAAGCAGTGTGAGTTCAAGGTGCCCAAGATGTGGAATTGTATTAGTTGTCTCTTGCTGCATAACAGCAGCTTGAACAACAAACATTGATTATCTGTTTCTGAGGGTCAGAAATTCAGGAGTGACTTAGCTGGGTGGCTCTGTTACTGGAAAGGGGTCCCTACCAGACCCCAAGAGAGGGTTCTTGGATCTTGTGCAAAAAAGCATTTGGGGCACATCTATAGAGTAAAGTGAAAGCAAGTTTGTTAGAGAAGTAAAGAGACAAAAGAATGGCTACTTCATACGCAGAGCAGTGGCATGCGCCGCTTGACTGAGTATACTTATGGTTATTTCTTGATATATGCTAAATAAAGGGTAGATTATTCATAAGTTTTCCAAGAAAGGAGTGGGGAGTTCCCACTCCTGCTCCCCTCCCCCACCACTGCAACTAAGGGTTCCTCCCCCTTTTAGACCATATAGGGTAGCTTCCACATGTTGCCATGGCATTTATGAACTGTCATGGAACTGGTGGGAGTGTCTTTTAGCATGTTAATGTATTATAATTAACATATAATGAGCAGTGAGGATGACCAGAGGTCACTTTCATCACCATCTTAGTTTTGGCAGGTTTTGACGGCTTCTTTACTGCATCCTGTTTTATCAGCAGGGTCTTTGTGACCTGTATCTTGTGCCAACCTCCTATTTCATCCTGTGACTAAGAATGCCTAATCTCCTGTGAATGCAGCCCAACAGGTCTCAACCTTATTTTACCCAGCCCCTATTCAAGATGGAGTCTCTCTGGCTCAAATGCCTCTGACAGCTTTGGCTCAGGGTCTCTCAGGAGTCTGCAATCAAGCTGTTGACCAGGGATGTAGTTATCTGAAGTACTGATTGAGGCTGAAGGAGCTATTTCCAAGACAGTTAACTCACATGGCTATTGGCAGGAGACCTCAGTTCCTTCTTATGTGGGCCTCTCCACAGGATGCCTGAGTGGCCTCATGACATGGCAGCTGGCTTCCAAACCCAGAGCTAGTGATCTAAGAGAAAATACTTCTGCAACCATATTGCCTTTTACGACCTAGTCTCAGAAGTGACACACGAAGAAATTTTATGGGTACGTTTTAAACCATAACACTGATTCCTAACTTCTCTCTTCACAGAGTTTCTCTCATATTTGCAAAGTGCTTTTTAATATTATTTTGGGGTCAAATTAATGTCAATCTATTCATAAACTTAGAACAGACAGGATTTTTACAAATTCATGAGCATTTTTTATTTTATTAACTTTTTGCAGTAATTTGAGATTCACAGAAAATTGCAAAAATAATACAAATTACCCCTGTGTACCTCTAACCCAGAATTTCCAAATGTTACCACATTTGTTTTATCAACAAACGTTTATTATTTCTCTCTCTCTCTTTCTCTCTCTCTCTCACTCTCTCTCGACAATTGAAGTGAGTGACTGAAGCATGAGTCTCAATCATCTAGGTATATTAAGCCACTTTAGAGGGCTTCCGGGAAAAACACCAGCCACAGACACATTGGCTGCTGTTTTTCTGAAGTTTTCAGGTTTTGTGTTTTTACATTTCCTTAAAGGGAGGACAGGTGTGTAGGAACAGGGGCAGGTAAGCAGTTAGGCAAATACTATATTTCATATAAGATGAAGTGAATATCTGAAAAGAGAAAGGGAGTAAAGGAAGAGTCAATTATGCAGACGTCTCTGGGTAGGCGGAGGAATGAGCCTTGTCTTTGTTCTGCACCTGGGAAGATAAGCGTGTGATGACATTATCAGTGCAGAATGGACCAGACTAGTTTTATGAGGTAGACCTAAAGTTATCATTGGCATGTCCTTCTTTCTGGGAAGTCAGCAAAGAATTTACTTATGAATAATCTGTGGAGGCCATCCTTCACAGATACGTGAGGCCTTTTATCTCTCCATGGGGATCTGACTGCTGCATTAATGTTAATAACAGCTATTCATTTGGGAGAGGGTGTTGCAATGACCTTTCCTGTTGCACAAGGAGGATCCTGAGATTTTTTAAATTTTCCTTTCCACTTTCCATCTATTTTCTTTTTCTGAGTCATTTGAGAATAAGTTGCAGACATAATACCCTTTTACCCCCGAGTACTTCAGTGTACATTTCCTAAACACAAGGATATTCTCTTGTATAATGACAATACGATTATCAAAATAAAAGAAGTCACTATCATCTAATCTACAAATTTTATTCAATTTTTACCAATTGTCCCACTAATGTACTTTCAAGTAAAAGGGGGAAAAAAAAAACAAAACTTTTTTTTCCTCAATCAGGATCCAGTCCAGGATACACTGCACTTAATGGTCATGCCTCCTTTAATCTGAAGCGGTTCATCAGTCTTTCTTTGTCTTTCATGACCTTGACATTCTTGATGTCTACAAGTCATTTATTATGTAGAGTTTATCACAGTTTGGGAGCAGATGGTATTCAATTTGCTTACAAACCTGCATCTTCATTCCTCTGTAAGCTTTGTAAATCTTCCTGAGACTCATAAAAATAAGCAGTCCTAAATATTTTTTAAAAATTGCTTTTGGCTGGGTGCAGCGGCTCACACCTATAATCCCAGCACTTGGGGAGGCTGAGGTGAGTGGATCACGAGGTCAGGAGATCAACACCATCCTGGCTAACACAGTGAAACTCCGTCTATACCAAAAAAAAAAAAAATACAAAAAATTAGCCAGGCGAGGTAGCCGGGCGCCTACATACAGTCCCAGCTACTCCGGAGGCTGAGGCAGGAAAATGGCATCAACCCGGGAGGCAGAGCTTGCAGTGAGCAGAGATGGCGCCACTGCACTCCAGCCTGGGCGACAGAGCGAGACTCCGTCTCAAAAAAAAGAATTGTTTTTTGAGACAGGATTTCACTGTATCACCCAGGCTGGAGTGCAGTGGCACAACGTTGGCTCACTGCAACCTCCACCTCCCGGGTTCAGGTGATCCTCCCACCTCAGCCTCCCTAGTAGCTGGGACTACAGGCATGTGCCACCACACTTGGCTAATTTTTTTATTTTTGGTAGAGATGGGGTTTCACCATCTTGCCCAGGCTGCTGAGCTCAAGTGATCCTCCCACCTCAGCCTCCCAAAGTCCTGGGATTACAGGCATGTGCCACTGCGCCCAGCCTAAATAATTTTCGTCTATCAATGGCTTGTGAACTGATAATTTTGAGAATTAGTAAATAAAAGGAAATAATCAAACACTGACCTTGCCTTCCATATCAATCTTTACCACTGGAGAACCAAATGTAAATGAGGTAGGTGAGTGGGGTTTCTCTTTTTTTTTATTTTTTTTTTAGAGACAAGGTTTTGCTCTGTTGCCCAGGCTGGAGTGCAGAGTCACGATCATAGCTCCCTGTAACCAAAATCCTGGACTCAAGCATCCTCCAGCCTTAGCCCATGTAGCTGGGACTCCGGGTGGATGCCACCTGGCCCCTAATTTTAATTTTAATTTTAAATTTTATTTTAATTTAAATTTTTTTATAGATACAGAAGCTCCGTAGGTTGCCCAGATTGGTCTCGAATTCCTGGCCTCAAGCAATTCTTCCACATTGGTCTCCCAAAGCACTGCGATTACAGGCGGGTTTGTCTTTATGTGTTTTAGCAACTAAGTACCAAAGGAATGACAGAATTAAAATATCACCATTTTGCAATTCCTAATGAATAAATAGATCCAAACATTGATCATCAATGGCTGCTAACATCTCAAAAGGAGTCAGACATGTGCTTCTGGCCAGACACACCCAAAACTACTTATGAAGTACAACTGCCAAAAAAGCAAATCTGAATTTTAACGAGTCTCTCTAAATCAGCACTGTCCAATAGAAATATGATGCAAGCCACATATGTAATTTTAAATCTTCTAGTGGCAACCATTTAAGGCAACTAAAAAGAAATATGTGAAATTAACTTTGATAATTATCTAACTCAAAATATCATCATATCAACATGAAATCAACATGAATTAATCAGTAATTAGATAGTTTACATTCCGTTGAAACCTGATGTGTATTTTACACTTACAGTCATCTCAATTTGGACTGGTCACATTTCAAGTGTTCAATAAACACATGGCGCCAGTGGCCACTGCATAAGACAGTGCAACTCTAGACAAAACCATCAAAGTGCAGGAAATACAGAAGGCAGAGAAACATGTTAGACACCACCACAGAGAAGTAAACAGCCAAAGCAAACTGTGGGATTCTCTACAAGAAAATTTTATTTATTTAACAAATAAATCACAAGTGGGGAAAAGGAAATGGATGGGGAAATTCTACGTGAGAAGAGATTTAAGATGGATATAATCCAATCATGATCTGTGGATCTTGTTTGGACCCGGATTCAAACAAACTAACTTAAACAAATGTATGGCGTTTATAACACAAATGGAAATGTGAACACTGACTGGATATTTTGTGATAGTAAGTAATTATTATTTAATTATTCAGGTGTGATCATAGCCTTGTGGTTTTTAAAAATGAGTTCTTATCTTTTAAAGATATGTTCTGAAGTATTATGGATGAAATTATACAGTGTTTCAGATTCATTTCAAAATTATTAGGAGCTTTCCATTTCTATTAAATATCCAGAAGAGGCATATCCATAGGGAAAGAAAGCAGATTGGATGTGTTTCTTTGTTTGAAGACAGGATCTCACTCTAATGCCTGGGCTGGAGTGCACTGGTAAGATCATGGCTTACTGCAGCCTCGAACTCCTGGGTTCAAGTGATCCTCCCACCTCAGCTTTCCAAGTAGGTGGGACTATAGGCGTGCACCAGCATGCCTGTTTAATTTTTGTAAAAAAAAATTTTTTTTTAGAGACAGGGTCTTGCTATGTTGCCCAGGTGGGTCTCAAGTGCTCCTCCTGCCTTGGCCTCCCAAAGTACTGGGATTACAGGTGCAAGCCAGCATGCTGGGCCTGAAAGCAGATTGTTACCAGGTCTAGGAGGAGTGGGGAATGGGGAGTGACTTCTCAGTAGGTATGTAGTTTCCTTTCAGAGTAATGAAAATATTCTAGAATTAGATAGTGGTGATGGTTGCACAAGATTGTGAATTACTAAATGTCACTTAATGTACACTGGTGAAATGTTGAAAATGGTTAATTTTACGTTAGGTGAATGTCACCACAATAGAAAATTGTTTAAATGATATGATTGAAAGATAAAAACTATAAGGGGCAGGGGAGAAGAACATGTGGGTTATGGACGAAACATTGAGTTTGAGCTGATAATTGTTGAAGGTGGGTGATAGGTACCTGGGGGTTCATTCTACTATTCTCTTCATTTCTGTATATATCTAAAATTTCCAATAGTAAAAAAATTAAAAATAAAATCTGTTAACCATGAGGGACACTTGAATATGAACTGAGTATTCAATTATGTTAAAGAACATTGTTTATTTTTAAAGTGTAATAATGTCATAGTGTTTATGAAAAAGAAACCCTTGGCCGGGCCTCTTGGCTCACGCCTGTAATCCCAGCACTGTGGGAGGCTGAGGCGGGCTGATCACGAGGTCAGGAGATCAAGACCATCCTGGCCAACATGGTGACACCCCGTCTCTACTAAAAATACAAAAAAATTAGCCAGGCGTGGTGGCGGCACGCCTGTAGTCCCAGCTACTTGGGAAGCTGAGGCAGGAGAATTGCTTGAACCTGGGAGACAGAGGCTGCAGTGAGCCAAGATCGTGCCACTGCACTCCAGCCTGGGTGACAGAGCAAGGCTCTGTCTCAAAAAAAGAAAAAGAAACCCTTACCATTTGCCAATGCATTCTGTATTATTTATGGGTGAAATGACATGATATCTTGAATTTGCATTAAAATACTCAAGCACAAAAGAAAAAAGCAGAAAGGGGATAGTTTGAAAGACAATTTTGAGAGTACTGACCACTGTTTTAGCTGAGTGATAGGTACAAGGAGGAGTATTATATCAATCTCTCAATTTTTTTCTGTTTGAAATTTTTTGTAACAAAATATTTTAAAAATATATCAACCCCTTCTTCACAATAGCAAAGACGTGGAACCAACCCAAATGCCCATCAATGACAGACTGGATAAAGAAAATGTGGCACATATACACCATGGAATACTATGCAGCCATAAAAAACGATGAGTTCATGTCCTTTTCAGGGACATGGATGATGCTGGAAACCATCATTCTCAGGACACAAGAACAGAAGATCAAACACTGCATGTTCTCACTCATAAGTGGGAGTTGAACAATGAGAACACATGGACACAGGGAGGGGAACATCACACACCAGGGCCTTTTGGGGGATGGGGGGCTAGGGGAGGGATAGCATTAGGAGAAATACCTAATGTAGATGACGGGTTGTTGGGTGCAGCAAACCACCATGGCACGTGTATAGCTATGCACATGCACCTGCACGTTCTGCACATGTATCCCAGAACTTAAAGTATGAAATATATAAACTTTTATCAGCAATCCCTTTGCATCCCCATTTGTTCATTCCAATATGTAAGCCCTCAATGCAACTCTGGTATCTAAGTGCTTTTGAATGTTAACATTAAACAGAAATTTAAAACAAAAGAATAATATTAAGGCATGCCTTTCTCTTTAAAAATAGTGAAATACCTGGCAACTAGTCCAATTTTTTTGTTATTTTAGAATGAAGCTTCATGAGAAAGTTCAGCACATCTGGATGACAATGGCTGCTTTCCTTTCGCACGGGAAGAAATAAAAGTGTATGTTCATTTTGAAGAGGATGTTTATTTCACATGTGATGTATTATCTTCGTGAGACTCCACCCTTTAACTAAAATGGGAGTTACGAACAAGAGAACTGCAAATAAACTGGATTTTTTTTAAGCTTCAGAACCTCTTGGAAGAATATGTGTTTGTAAACAGTTTCTGTATTATTACACATGCCAGTCAGGTAACTATGAAAATAGTAACACTGGATTAAAACACTAAAAAGTTGATCACCTCTGTAATTATTTCCATTTTAGAACTAGAGTACTGTACTTGCATTGACAGAAAAAGGCTTAAATGCACAATGAGGCTTTAATCCAAGGCCTGTGCAACAGAAAACTTGGAAATATTTTGTAGTTCATAAAACTCATCCTAAATTTTGACTGAAACCAGCTGTTTCATTTAAGCCAACAGAGTTTTTTTAAAAAAAACAACTATGGTTTCTGGAGCCAGATCCCACATAGCAATACCTCAACAGACTTCTGATCCTTTAGGAAATCACTATTAGAAATATTTTACAAGCATGTTATGTCTCCAAGGATTGTTTTAAAGAATTGGCTTAAACTGCATATTTAGCCAAGTATATAAGAGTTCATCAAATATATAGCATGATTTACTGAGACAGTTATAATCAAAAAGAGGGACAATAACAAGTGTTGGTGATGATGCAGGGAAACTGGAACTCTCATACACTGCTGGTGGGAATATAAAATGGTGCAACCACTTTGAAAAACAGTCTGGCAGTTCCTCAAAAATTTAAACGTAGAGTTACTGTATCACCCCGCAGTTCCACTTCTAGGTATATACCCAAGAGAAATGAAAACATGCATCCACATAAAACTTGTCCACAGATGTTCATAGCAGCATGACTCATAATAACCATAAAGTAGAAAAACCCAGATGTTCAACAACTGATGAGTAGATAAACAAAATGCGATATAGGCACATAATGGAATATTATTCAGTGAAGTTCTCACACATGCTACAACACAGATAAGCGTTGAAAACATACCAAGCAAAAGAAGCCAGACACAAAGGACACATATTGCATGAATCCATATTAATATAAATAGACTTGTTTATGAACTGTCCAGAATAGGCCAATCTAGAGAGACAGAATGATTGCCTGGGGCTGGGTGGGGGTAGGTTGAGGAAAAATGGGGGCTTCTTTTTGAGGTGATGAAAGTGTTCTAGAATTATTAGTGATGGCTGCACAACTTTGTAAATATACTAAAAACTACTGAATTTTACACTTTACAATGGTGAATTGTATGGGATGTGAATTACGCCTCAATTTTTTTAAAAGTGTTTTTAAATACAAAGCATGCCACTACCACATCCCTATTTATTTCCTTGTATAAGCAAATGAAGAGCACTGTGTAGTGGGTAAGAGAACAATCTAGTTTCTCTCTTTTGCCGAAGTCATGCTTGGAATTTAACTCTCCAGACATATCAATCTACACTGATCCAAAGAGGTGACACTTCACACGAGGTGTTGCCATCCTTTCGTCACTTCATTGCATTGTGAAAATGCCATGATCGTATTGGACTTTGTCAATTAAAAGCAAACATGAAGACTCTGCAGTGAGAGCAGTAGGAGTAAACCTTCTCAAATGGTGCCCTTTCTAAATCTTGTCTTTCTCTGCCTCTCTCTTAGCCTGGATCAGGGCCCCCAAAAGAATTCCTTGTCTCCAGAGAGTAGACCCATATGAGGCATCTTCATCTGAATATCCAGTTGGGGAGGGCAGTTCTCCAGCCTTTTCCCAGCCTTCCTGACAGCCATTTCTCTTTCCCACCCTGTGTTGGGAGTTGTGTTTCACTTGATAACCCCTATGGTGGGATATGTTTCAGATACATCTCTAAAATTTTCTGTATAAACCTGATTTTTATAAAAATAAGTGAAATTTAAACAAATTCAGGACAAGATTTAAAATAAATCTTATTATGAATCATTTTAGCAAATGACTAATCACTTCTATTTCTTTGTTGGGTCGTATATCTAGTTTACTTAAAGAACAGGAGACATTCTATATTACAGATACATATATAAGTGTGTGTGTCTATGTATAATATATATTTATATAACTGTATAATATATATTATATATAAATATATAAATATATATTTATATAACTGTATAATATATATTATATATAAATATATAAATATATATTTATATAACTGTATTATATTAATATATATTTATATAACTGTATAATATATTAATATGTATAATATATTTATATATTATATATTATATAAATATATGTGTGTATATATATTTTATATATATATAATTCATTAGAGAAAAGCTTCCTGAGCCCAGAAAATAGTTAGGTTCAGATCTTAAACAGTGAAATTAACGTAAAGCTTTCTTTTTAGCAAGTTTCAAAACCACACATCCAAATCTTAGTACGGCTAAGTCTAGGTAGGTTTTATTTATTTATTTATTTATTTATATTTTTTAACTAAATGAAACTTCTGTCTCATATCAGCTTATATAAGAATTAAGCAGGGTATATATACATGTAAAATAATAACTACATTTAAAAAAATAATAATTGTGTTGCACAAATACCATCAACAGAAATGGGTAAATAAATGTGATATACATGTACAGTGGAAGAATATTCAGCCTAGAAAAAAGAGAAAATTCTGACACATGCTGCAACATGGATGAGCCTTGAGGACATTCTGCTAAGTGAAAAAAGCCCATCACAAAAAGACAAACACTGTATGATTCCACTTATGAAGTACCTAGAGTAGTCAAATTCATAGACACAGAAAGTAGAATGACGGTTGCCAGGGGCTGGGAGGAAATGGGAAGTTACTGTTTAATGGGTACAGAGTTTTAATTTTGCAAAATGAAAAAGTTCTGGAGAACTTTTTTTTTTTTTTTTTTTTTTTTTTTGAGACGGAGTCTCGCTCTGTTGCCCAGGCTGGAGTGCAGTGGCCGGATCTCAGCTCACTGCAAGCTCCGCCTCCCGGGTTCACGCCATTCTCCTGCCTCAGCCTCCCGAGTAGCTGGGAGTACAGGCGCCCGCCACCTCGCCCGGCTAGTTTTTTGTATTTTTTAGTAGAGACGGGGTTTCACCGTGTTAGCCAGGATGGTCTCGATCTCCTGACCTCGTGATCCACCCGTCTCGGCCTCCCAAAGTGCTGGGATTACAGGCTTGAGCCACCGCGCCCGGCCGAGAACTTTTTTTAGTAAATATACTTAACACTACTGAACTACACTTAAAAATAGTTAAGATAGTAAATTTTATGTTATGTATATTTTACCACAATTAAAACATTTTTAATTAAAAAATAAATGTCTCGAAACACACCAATTCTTACTTAATAAAATCTTTTCAAAAACATACTTCCTACCCAACTTGTGGGATTATGATTTTGGCAAATCATAATGTTGATGGCAATGGTTCTTCCTCCTATTGTCAAGGCTTTCCTGTCCCCAATCACTTTTTAAAATTGATACATAATAGTTGTACACATTTATGGGACACATAATATTTTGACAGCTGTATACAATGTGTAATGATCAAATCAGGGTATTTAGGATATCCATCACCTCAAACACTTATCATTTCTTTGTTAGGAATATTGCAATTCTTCTCTTCTGGCTATTTTGAAATATACAACATATTATTGTTAACTATAGTCATCCTACTGTGCCATCAAGCACTAGAACTTATTCCTTCTATGTAACTGTATGTTGTGTACCCATTAACTGATGTCTCTTCATCCCCTACTACCCTCTTCCCTTCCCAGCCTCTGGTAACCACCATTCTACTCTCTACCTCCATGCAACCATCTTTTTTTTTAGCTCCCACATATGAGTGAGAACATGCGATGTTTATCTTTCTGTGTCTGGATTATTTCACCTAACATAATGACCTCCAGGCTCATCCATGTTGCTGCAATGACAGGATTTCACTCTTTTTTAAGGCTGAATAGCATTGTATTATATGTACCATATTTTCTTTATCCATTTATCCATTGATGGACAGTAACGTTGATTTTGTATCTTGGCTATTGTGAATACTGCTGCAATAAATATGGGAGTGCAGATATCTCTGTGACATACTGATTTCCTTTCTTGTAAGTATATATCCAGCAGTGGGATTGTTGTATTGTATATTTCTATTTGTAGTTTTTTGAGGAACCACCACACTGTTTTCCATAATGGCTATACTAATTTACATTCCCACCAACAGTATGAGAGTTTTCTTTTTTCCACACTCTTGTTAGTGTTTGTTACTTTTTGTCTTTTTGATAATAGCCATTTTAACCTGGGTAAGACAATATCTCATTGTGGTTTTGATTTGCATTTTCCAGATGATTAATCCATTTTGAGTTGATTTTTGCATATGATGGGAGTGGGTTTAGTTTTTTTCTTCTGCATTTGGATATTCAATTTTCCCAGCACCATTTATTCAAGAGACTGTCCTTTCCCCACTGTATGTTCTTGATGCCTTGATGTAAATGTGTAGATTTATTTCTGGACTTTTTTATTCGATTCCTTTGGTCTATGTGTCTGTTTGTGTGCCCCTACCAAACTGTTTCGATTACTATAACTTTGTAGAATATTTTGAAGTCAGGTAGTGTGATGACTCCAGTTTTGTTCTTTTTGCTCAGAATTGTTTTGGCTATTTGGGGTCTTTTGTGATTCTATACAAATTTTAGAGCTATTTTTTTCTATTTCTGTGAAGAATGTCATTGGTATTTTGATAGAGATTACATTGAATCTATAGATTGCTTAAGGTAGTATGGGCATTTTAACAATATTAATTCTTCCAATCCATGAGCATGGGATGCCTTAATGTGTTTTTTGTTTGTTTGTTGTTTGTTTTTTGTCTTTTTGAGACAGAGTCTTGCTCTGTTGTCCAGGCTGGGGTGCAGTTGCATGATCTCATTTCACTGCAACCTCCGCCTGCTGGGTTCAAATGATTCTCCTGCCTCCACCTCTTGAATAGCTGGGTCCCCAAGCACATGCCACCACACCTGACTAATTTTCATATTTTTACTAGAGATGGGGTTTCACTATGTTGGCCAGGCCGGTCTCGAACTCCTGATGTCAAGTGATCTGCCTACCATAGCCTCTTAGAGTGCTGGGATTACAGGCGTAAGGCAACACATCTGGCCTAAATTATGATTTTCACAGAAACTTCATTATGTTTTCAATTATCATCACAATCCTAAAGTTTATGCATTCACTATAAAGACTCTATTAGTCAGTTCCTTTTGCTAATATTCAGTTTCTAGAGTACATTTGATGTCAGCTAATATATTTTTATCGTTTACATACTATTACTTACATTCGCCCAATTTGGATTTTTTGTTGTAACCATAGTGCCCCATTATATTCCCAGTTTTTAAAAATGGATCAACAGTTCATTGTAGTATAAAAGCGGTTAAGAAAAAGTTATCTAAATACTGCAGTGTGGGATAATTCATAAATATAAATAATACATAAGAAGTCAGTGTGAATATAGAGTATGACTCTCTTACTGGGACAAAAGAATATGTAATAGTGATAGCAGAGAAAAAAGGAATAGGAATGAGAAATACAATAATTATATGAGAATCAGATGCTATCTATAGATGCCTGTGCTTCACTTATTATGAAACTGTCAAATAATGGCAGGAAGCCACCACAGCCTTTTTATACTTTTCAAAAACAATGCACAATGACCTCTCTGGTGAACCCACTGAGATTTTCCAGAATAAGCTAAAAATTGTGCTTTCCAGGATGCTAAAGGTTCAAGTTGTACTGCTGCCAAGAACTTTGTAAAACCACTCACAAAGTTAATAGAAATGTTGTGCAAGAAGGAAAATTGAATGGTCTGTTGGCAAAACTCTCCTACCAAATGATGGTGTTGTACATCATCTAATATCAATGGCATTCTGCAAAAACAAGTACTTATTATGGTGTTTATGTGAGCAGATATTTTACATTACAGCTAAAATATGTTTGCTTTTGGCATATGTAATGAGCATACATGAGTGAGATGTGCTCAGTGTTTTCTTCTGTTGATCTCTGAATACCCAGGTTACAAAAGTGATTTTTTATTTAGGTAAAAATTATTCTGGGAGCCAGTACTGGGGTAGCACCCGCTACGCAAGCAGCAATGCCAAGCTTTGCTAGGTGAGTCAGATTGATGGGAAGTGATAGAAAAATAATTGCAACTGCCTTAAGCCATCGAGTGTTTATTCGCTCACACAATTGAATTCAGATACTCAAGCAATATCATCACATTGGTTTTGTCTCCACCTTTCCTCTCTACCTTCTGCCATGTTAGCTTCAATTTCAGGCTCTGCAGAGTGTCTTCCAGCTGTTCCAGTCACATATGCTCTCATGTTGAAGTCCAAAGTGCCACATTTCCAATAGCCCCAACTAAAGTTTATGAGAATTTATTGGCTAAGTCCAATTGGGTCACATGCCCATCCATGAATCAGTTTCTATGGCCAAGGAAAGGCAATGCTTTGACTGGTCACACCTGAGTCATCATCCACCCCAGGAGAAGAGGTTGAATTCAACTCTCCCCAAAACAGAGTCTGACATGCAGGGAGGGCTGGTATCCCAAAGGAAGATCAAAGAATTATACCAAGAAAAAATTGAATGGATGATGGAGAAGGGCCAATAATAGATGTCAACTATAGTGTCTTAGTAAAATGACAGTTTTTTCACATTCCTTTATTCACTTAGGACAGCTGGATGTTAGCAATATGCTTCTTGAATCAGTATGGAAGTAATCTGACTAAATTGCCACTACTCAGAGTATGTTTCTTCAACATACTGTGAAAAGTCATAGGAGCATGCATAAGATGGCTTTTCCACACCAGAGTGCATTAACTATCAAGAAAAAGATGCTGACACTGCGTACAAGCGTGACACTGATAATGCCAGCAAGGACCATTTCCGCATGTCGCAGTGCTTGCTACTTTCCAAAGTGCAATTCAGTGGTGCATTTATTAATGTATTTGATACACTATATATGTACATATTTCTGAGGCACATGTGATATTTTGTTACATCCATAGAATGTATACTGATCAAGTCAGGACATTTAGGGTATCCATCACCTGAGTATTTATTATTTCTGTGTGTTGGGTACATTTCAAGTCTTCTCTTCAAGTTATCTTGAGCTATCCAATACATTGCTGTTAACCACAGTCACCCTACTCTGCTATCCAGCATTAGAAGTTATTCCTTCTATCTAACTGTATAGTTGTACCTATTAACTAATCTTTCTTCATCAGCCCCCATCCCATACACCCTTCCTACTCTCTGGTTTCTATCATTCAACTCTCTATCTCCATGAGATCAACTTTTTCAGCTCCCACATATGAGTGACAACATGCGATATTTATCTTTCTGTGCCTATTTCACTCAACATAAGGACCTCCAGTTCCATGCATGTTGCTGCAAATGACAGGATTTCATTCTTTTTCATAACTGAATAGTATCCCATTTTTATATATATCACATTTTTTCATCCATTCATCTGTTGATGAACAATTAGGTTGATTTCATATCTTGGCTATTGTGAATAGTGCTTCAATAAACATGGGGGTGCAGGTATCCCTTTGATATATTGATTTCTTATTTTATTTATTTTCTTATTTATTTATTTTAGAGAAAGGGTTTCACTCTGTTGCCCAGGCTAGAGTGCAGAGGCAAAATCATAGCAGTTGCAGTCTCCAACTCCTGGCCTCAAGCAGTCTTCCCACATCAGCCTCCTGAATAGCTGGGACTACAGGCACATGCCACCACACTTGGCCAATTTTTAAATATTTTTGTAGAGACAGGACTTCAGTATGTTGCCCAGATTGGTCTTGAACTCCTGTCCTCAAGCGATCCTCCTGCCTCGGCCTCCCAAAGTGCTGGGATTACAGGTGTGAATTACTGCACCCAGCCTGATTTCTTTTCCTTTGGAAAAATACCCAATAGTGGTCTTGTGTTTAACACATTGAATAGTCTGAATTTATCACTTGAGAGCCAATATACTGTGGTTTATAATGTTCAGCATACAATATTGGACATAAATATTTCTAAAAATATTTTTAAAGAAATCAGACCAAGATCCAAACAGCTCAATCACAAGGAGTTTGGCCCTCTTTCAACCTTTGATGAATTTCTTCATTTGTGGAGAAAGAAATCACTGCTGTATTTTGGGGCTACATTTTGAAATCACGTTCGGTTCTAGTTAAGCAAGGCAGATTGATCTCATATATGTATACATCTTAGGCACCTCTTCAAACCCCACTAGAAAGACTGAAAGGAAATTTTTTAAGGCATAAACTCACAAGGAAGCAAAAAAAAACCCATCAAAATGACAGCAGATGAGATATGACAACAAAATTTTGAAAGCTGGAAAGTAGATGGCCAAGTGGCAAATAACACAATAAAGCAGAAAAAAGCTAAGTGCCTGCAAGGTGGGAAGCCAAGAAGAAGCAAGGTGATTCGTGTCACAGAACCCCAGAAAAGCTTAGGAATTAAAAGGAGAGAGCCTGCTGAAGGTGGGTTGCAGGGTGGAGCCAAAAACAGAAGTGGTGGAAATTCTTTAAAAGAACAGCTAGACCTCAAATCTTCGTCCCACCACTACATAGTCCTAAACACAGGTGAATGCGTGTAAAAAATTTACTTGACTTATTAATGAAGAAACCTGCAGCATAGTAAAGCTGTTTCAAAGATCATCTGAGAAACTGAAATTTATATATTCAAACAAGAAAAACGTGCTGATATAAGCATGTTAGCATCAAAACCCTTAATACCCTACAGGGCAATAAAGCCATAACCTTTGGAGTTATCCTTTCTACTACTCTTGGTCAAAAATCTACACGTTTACTTGTAAGTTTACAGAGTATGAACCCTAATTAAAAGTGTCAAACAAAGATACATTCTCCTAGAGAATTAAATAAACCTTGGGCAGGCCTGTTGGATAGTGCTGTCATATGACACTTGGAAGACTTTCAGTCACCCTTTCGCCTTGTTATAGGTTTCACATTATTTTTTCTTGATAAGAGAAATAAACATCTCTTTGAAAAGCCGTTCTTACTTAGCGTTTTTTTTAGCTTGCAGCTGAACACAATCACAACTAATAAGCCCTCTTTGTCGCAGGGAACTTGGCTACTGAGAGAGCTCCTGAGTTTCAAATCGTACAATTCCCACCACAATGAGGGATTGATTTAGGCTCTTTCTAATCGTGAATTGGGATAGTAAAGGCATGTTGATACAAGCAGTAAGCTGTGTGGAAATAGTTTTCACTCTCAACCACAGCCCCTGAAATGGGTTTCAGAGCCTATTTTGGTGATTAAAAGTTAGATATTTACTTTGTTTTTGCATTCCTGCTGTAATAGTCTTTAAAATCTTCAAGACAGTGAATGCCTCTGGCTTAATGTGGTAAAGTTCACTTTTAGAAAGTACCAACATGAATTCACATTAACAATCCTCTAGATTTTATCTTCCTACCTAAATATGGTCAAGTCTCTTCAATTTTTAAAAACAAGTCTCTCCAGGTAACCTGGGGGCTTGTCTCAGTCCATTCCAGTGACTATTACAAAACAGTATAGACCGGGTGGCTTGCAAACAACATTTATTTCTTACAGTTCTGGAGGCTGGAAGTCCAAGATCAAGACAGGCAGATTTTGTGTCTGGTGAGGGCCTCCTTCCTGATTCATAGATGATGCCTTCTCACTGTGTCCTCACATAATGGAAGGGGCAAGTGAGCTCTCTGGGGTCCCTTTGATAAAGACACTAATCCTGTTCATGAGGGTTCCACCTCTATGATCTCATCACCTCCCAAAGGCCCCACCTCCTAATACCATCACCTTGAGAGTTAGGATTTCAAGTTAGGAATTTGGGAGGGATACATATATTCAGTCTACAGCAGGGCTCATGGGGCATTCATCATCTTCAGTGATGCCCATTGCGCTTGACTTCTCTTTTTCTTCATCCTCAGATATCTGTTCCTGGAGGACGGGAAGGAGCCTTGCCATCTCTGCATCCCAGCAGCCCCAGGAAGAGCTCCTGTGCATGGCAGATACACACTAACTGCTTGAAAACTAGCACCAATAAAGCAGACAGGGAAGAGCAAAAATCAAAGAAAGAAAAACCCAAAGTAAACAAAAGCAACAACAATCTCCAAATTTTAGAAACAGAGGCCCACAGGCGCTGTTGCTACCCTTCCTTCTATCCCTTACAATCTGTCTACTGTCTACTCTGCTCTATGACCTTTGCTAACAGCATGGATGGCATCATAACCATTAACTCAATGGTCACTTCTTATTTTTTATCCTGTTTGATCTCTCTCTGCCCATTTAGAATTGAGAAGGAATTATGGCCGGGCGCGGTGGCTCAAGCCTGTAATCCCAGCACTTTGGGAGGCCGAGACGGGCGGATCACAAGGTCAGGAGATCGAGACCATCCTGGCTAACACAGCGAAACCCCGTCTCTACTAAAAAAAAAAAACACAAAAAATTAGCCAGGCGAGGTGGTGGCGCCTGTGGTCCCAGCTACTTGGGAGGCTGAGGCAGGAGAATGGCGGGAACCCGGGAGGCGGAGCTTGCAGTGAGCTGAGATCTGGCCACTGCACTCCAGCCTGGGCGACAGAGCGAGACTCCGTCTCAAAAAAAAAAAAAAAAAAAAAAAAAAAAGAGAAGGAATTATTAGAGAGGATGAAAGATAATCTGAAAAGCACAGTGTCATGAAAGTCTACAGAAGAATTTTGAGAAAGAAGTGATAAACATCATCAAATATTGTAGAGAGGTAAGGACTAAAAATCATCCCATAGTTTTTGGCAGGTAGGGGGTCATTTGTCTGAAAAGAGAATGTAGCCACTTGGTATTCAACACTTCCCTAATGTTCTTCTACAGTAGTTTTTCACCATTCAACCATGGTTTGTCACTGTCTGCAAATGCAGAGGCCTGCTCTCCTCAAATCAAGGATGATGGCTAATTTTATTGGTTGATTGGTTGATTGCTAATTCCAAGAAGTTTATACCCAATAAAACCTTGCTTCAAGTTGTATTTAGGGTTGTTCCTGTTTTGTCTTTTTTGCCCACTCTTCACTTTTCTTTCTTTCTTTCTTCTTCTTCTTCTTCTTCTTTTTTTTTTTTTTTTTTTTTAACAGGGCCTTGCTCTATTGCCCAGGCTGTGGTTAGATAGAAACGATGCAATCTCAGCTCACTGCAGCCTCTGTCTCCTGGGTTCAAGCAATCCTCCCACCTCAGTCTCCCAAGTAGCTAGGACTACAGGTACACATCACCACACTCAGCTAATTTTTTAACTTTCTGTAGAGACGAGGTCTCACTATATTGCTCAGGCTGGTCTCCAACTCCTCGACTCCAGCAGTCCTCCTGCCTTGGCCACCCAAAGTGTTGGGATTACAGACATGAGCCACCAACGCCCTACCTCACTCTTCATTTTCTATATAGCAATGCACCCATTGACTTTTACAAAGCACCTCACAAAGACCACCAGAGCCACCCTTTGATGACACAAAGCTAAATTTATTCAACTTGCTGAGTAAGGGAGAGCCCTGAGTTTACAACATCTCAGTAGCAACTCAAAAGAAGGAAGTTAGATGACTGGGCTCAGATGGTTCTAAGGCTGGGCTGGGTAGAGAATGAACATATGTCAGATTTTGTAAACCACACAAGTTGCTGAATCTTGGAACACATGAGTTGGATGGGTTGGTACTAAAACAATTTGGGCTGAAGCAATTTTTGTTGTAAGTTTATGGCCTGCCTTTCTAGGACAGACCGTTATGTTATCCATTATAGAAAAGTATGCTATAAACGGTGTTCTAATATGACATTGAAAGGAGATGTGGCAAGCATTTTGCCTATTTCTAAGTTTTGCATATATTTTTCTTTAAAAAAAGTAAGAGATCTGGGAGCAACATGAAATGGCACAGGGATGACATATAGATTTCACTGATAGATCCAACTTTGCACCATTGGTGGTACGGTGTTAGGTTGAGAAGGATTTTTGAGGACCTTTTTGGGGTCTTAAAGAAAGAATCCCATGGCCGGGTGCAGTGGCTCACACCTGTAATCCCAGCACTTTGAGAGGCCGAGGCGGGCAAATTATCTGAGGTCAGGAGTTCGAGACCAGCCTGGCCAACTTGGTGAAACCCTATCTTTACTAAAAATACAAAAAATTAATAGGGCATGGTGGTGCGTGCCTATAATCCCAGCTCCTCGAGAGGTTGAGGCAGGAGAATTGCTTGAACCCGGGAGGCAGAAGTTGCAGTGAGCCAAGATCGTGCCATTGCATTCCAGCCTGGGCAACAAGAGTGAAACTCTGTCAAAAAGGAGAGAGAGAGAGAGAGAGGAAGGAAGGAAGGAAAGAAGGAAGGAAGGAAGGAAGGAAGGAAGGAAGGAAGGAAGGAAGGAAGGAAGGAAGGAAGGAAGGAAGGAAGGAGAGAGAGAGAGAAAGAAAGAATCCTATGATCTATTACATTATTTTAGGGTGCTTCCTGTCCTGCAGAAATTGGAAAGCTAAAAACTACATTTTCTAGGTTCTCCTGAAACTTGGGTTTCAGATGTGCTTTGGATTCTGCCAACCAGATGTCCCCAAGCCAGCAGGGCATGAGGCACCCCCAGATTTCATTTTGTTTTGTTTTTGTCTTCGTCTTTGTTTTTTGGTTTCTGTTTTTAGTCCAAGTTCTGGGCTTAACCCCAAGTTTGTGGCCTAGGCGTGGCTGTGCCTGTCTTCCTTGAACTACATGAGCCAAACCAAGACCCTGCCATGAAACCCCTTTGTTACATAAGTGAATCCTAGCTGAGCTTCTGCCACTTGCAGTCAAGGATCCTGAGTGACATATCTATTTGCACATAAAATCTTGCATGCAATTTCAGGCCCTCACAAAATCCATCCACAAACTTCAGATTAAACAGCCCTACTCTAAAGACTTAACTATTAAACAGCCCTACTCTAAGGACTTAATTATTAAACAGCCCTACTCTAAGGACTTAATCATTTTACTCTGGACGTGTCTCCACAATAAGGAAATCCAGTAGAAAGTTTATAAAATCCCTATTCATACACGTATAGTCAAATGGTTATAAATACTGTCACTTCTGGGAAAAAAATGATTATAAATAATACCTTTGGAAGGTCCAGGAAAAAAAAAATCAGTCTTTTCCTCCATTTGCTCACCATAGTACCTAAAATCCAGTCAGAAGTATATATTTCTCAGTGTTAAACAATGACACCTTATTTATACTTTTTTTTTTTTTTTTTTTTTTTTGAGACATGGTCTCACTCTGTCGCTTAGGCTGGAGGTCAGTGGCACAATCACGTTCACTGCAACCTCGACCTCCCAGGCTTGAGCAAGTCTCCTACCTCAGCCTCCCTGGTGGATGGGACTAAGAGCACACACCACCATCCTGCTTATTTTAAAATATTTTTGTAGAGACAAGATCTCACTTTGCTGCCCAGGCTTGTCTCAAACTCCTAGGCTCAAGCAATCCTCCCACTTTTTCCTCTCAAAGTGCTGGAATTACAGTCATGAGCCACCATACCTGGCCTATACTCTTTGTTTTTCCAACAAATAGGCACCACATACCCTGCACTACATGAAGAAGATCAGCTATGGATGTCTTTGTTCTTTCTCCACTCCCACTGCTTCATTTTGACTAGCTGAAAAAAAATTAAAAATAAACAAATAAAAATAAAAAGTTTTTAAAAGAAGATAGATGTGATTCATGCCACCATGGAGTATTAAGTCAAGTGGGTGAGAAGCACAAGTAAGCAGGGGGGCTCTTACTTAAATGCCCCTGAGTTGTCGTTATCATTTATTAAACTAAATAGAAATCTGTTTACAAAATACTCAATCAGTTTGACGAAGCTAAACATATGCCATCCCACAACAGGTGGCTCACACCTGTAATCCCAGCACTTTTGGAGGCTGAGGCAGGCAGATCACGAGGTTAAGAGATAGAGACCATCCTGACCAACATGGTGAAACTCCGTCTCTACTACAAATACAAAAATTAGCTGGGCGTGGTGGCGCAAAGACATCCATAACTGATTGTGATCACGTCGTTGTAAACACCACTGCACTCCGACCCACCTATCTTCTTCATGTAGTACAGTGTATGTGGTGCCTATTTGTTAAAAAAAAAAAAAAAAAAGAACAAATTCCTGTTGCACCCAACCATGTGGATGAGTCACAGACATAACAATAAGTGAAAGAAGACAGACACTAAAAAGTATGTACTGTATCATTCCATTTAAGTGAAGTTCAAGAATGTGTAAAACTAATGTATGGCAATAGAACTCAGGAGAGTGGCTACCTCTATGTCAGGGAGTGGCATTGACTGGGGAGGGAGCCATGAGGGAGCATTCTAGGTTGTTGTAAATATTCTACATCTTGATCTGATTGATTTTTTTTTTAATGGAGTCTCACTCTGTCCCCCCGACTGGAGTGCAGTGGCACGATCTCAGCTCACTGCAACCTCCGTCTCCCAGATTCAAGCAATTCTCATGCCTCAGCCTCCTGAGTAGCTGGGACCACAGGCATGCACCACCACACCTGGCTAATTTTTGTATTTTTGATAGAGACGGGGTTTCACCATGTTGGCCAGGCTGGTCTTGAACTCCTGACTTAAGGTGATCCACCTGCATTGGCCTCCCAAAGTGCCAGGATTACAGGTGTGAGCCACCACGTTCAGCCCTGAGTGATCGTTATATATGGATTTGTATATGTAACCATTCATTGAGCTGTATGTATTCGGTTGATGCAAAAGTAATTGTGGCTCTTGCCATTGAAAGTAATGGCAAAAACCTCAATTAATTTTGCACCAACCTAATGATTGGTGCATTTGGCTGGGGGGCCCTTTATCCTTCAGTAGCATTTCCCCTAATAAATCTCTTGCACATATAATTCAGTCTTGGTGTTTGTTTCTTGGAGGATCCAAACTGACAGGGCTCCCAAAAACAAGTGTTGCAAGAGAAAGGAAGTGGAACCTACCAATGCTTCTAAAAGCCCGGCCCAGAACTGGCCCAGGGTCACTTCTGCCACATTCTCTTGTTTAACTCAAGTCATGGGCAAGCCTGACTCAATGCGGGAGGGGACTGCCACAACATGAAGATTGGAGCCATCTTTGCTGACTAGCTGCCACAACTGTATGTATGTTATATCTCTATTTTTAAAGTTTTTTTTTTAAAAATATCCTGTCATCTGGATAGACCTTGGATTCTGAAGCTGCAGATGAAGAGTGTGCTGTGGTCAAACACCATAGAGGGAGACCTCTCGAGGACACCACCTGTGTTCTTGCCATGCGGCAGCATTGAAAAAGAGACATTTGCAAGTGCTGCTGATCACATTTGGCTTCTGTGAACTATCTGTACTCCATTAACAGGGGTCATTCATCTGTCAGCTCAGCCTGGTATGCCCATTGATGATGAGGCAGCATACACAGCCAAGGATAGGTTAAGGCAAGCACTAGTTGACTTCGGCTGATTTCATTTGTGAGCTCTTGTCATGAAATTTTTCAATTTAATCGTTATTTGAGTTTAATATAAATAGTAATCTAATCTAATTAAGTAACTGCACTGAATCAAATTTGGCAGTTAGAAAAGTAAAACATGGCCAAACACGATGGCTCATGCCTGTAATCCCAGCATTTTGGGAGGCCAAGGAGGGAGGATCACTTGAGCCTAGCAGTTTGAGACCAGTCTGGGCAACATAGAGAGAACTCATCTCTACTAAAACAAACAAAAAAAGTTAACTGGGTGTGGTGGCGCATGCCTGTGGTCCCCTCCCCAGCTACTCAGGAGGCTGAGGTGGGAGGATCACTTGAGCCCTGGGAGGTTGAGGCTGCAGTGAGCTATGATGGCACCAATGCACTCCAGCCAGGGCAACAGAGTGAGACACAGTCTCTAAAAAAAAAAGAAAGAAAAGGGCTGGGCACGGTGGCTCACGCCTGTAATCCTAGCACTTTGGGAGGCCAAGGCGGGCGGATCACCTGAGGTCGGGAGTTCAAGACCAGCCTGACCAATGTGGAGAAACCCAGTCTCTACTAAAAATACAAAATTAGCTGGATGTGGTGGCGCATGTCTGCGATCCCAGCTACTCGGGAGGCTGAGGCAGAAGAATCGCTTGAACCCAGGAGGTGTAGGTTGTCGTGAGCCAAGATCATGCCATTGCACTCCAGCCTGAGCAACAAGTGTGAAACTCCGTCTCAAAAGAAAGAAAGAAAGAAGGAAGGAAAGAAAGAAAGAGAAAGAAAGAAAGAAAGAAAGAAAGAAAGAAAGAAAGAAGGAAGGAAGGAAGGAAGGAAGGAAGGAAGGAAGGAAGGAAGGAAGGAAGGAAGGAAGGAAGGAAGGAAGAAAAGAAAAGAAAAGTCAAACACACCATTGTGGTTTATTTTTTAAAAAATAGATGGAATAAGTCTCAAAAAAGACAACAAATTTTCATATATATCATGCCTTATCAACAAATGTTTGTAGTCAAAAGACCAGAAACGCTAAGACAGAAAAGGATAATAAAAATTGAGGTAGGAAAGGCAGCTTTTACTAAAACACCAGAGTAAGTTAGTTAAACCACAGGATCATCAGGTTCAGATAGGATAGAGCCATAGTGCATGTTGGTTAATTCCCACCTGGAGTTCAAGTCCAGCAGAGCTTATGTCTTACCTAGAGGGACTTAGCCTGAAACAGAATTTTTTGCACTAGTTAGGTTGTCTGGGCAGACATCCTCTTCAGTAGGGTGGGGAGAAAAGAGGGGATCTTACTTTTAAAATTAAAATATAATTGATATAAAACATATAGTTTTTGTTTTGGTTGGTTGGTTGGTTGGTTTGGAAACAGAGTTTCACTCTGTCACCCAGGCTTCAGTGCAGTGGTGTGAACACGGCTCATGCAGCCTTGACCTCCCAAGCTCAATTGATCCTCCCACCTCAGCCTCCTGAGTAGGTGGGACCACAGGTGCATGCCACCATACCCAGATAATTTTTGTATTTTTTGTAGAGACAGGGTTTCCCCATGTTGCCCAGGCTCGTCTGAAACTCTTGACCTCAAGTGATCCGCCCACCTCAGCCTCCTAAAGTGCTAGCATTACAGGCATGAGCCACTGCACCTGGCCTACATAGATCTTAAGTATACAGTTCTATGGGTCTTGGCAATTATGTACTTGTGTAACCGATACCAAAATCAAGGCAGAATATTTCATTTTTCGTTTTCTGAGACGGGGTCTTGCTCTGTCACCCAAGCTGGAGTGCAGCAGCACCACCATAGCTCACTGCAACCTCTGCCTCCTGGGCTTAAGTGATCCTCCCACCTCAGCCTCCAGAGTAGCTGGGACTATGTGCATACTACCATGCCTGGCTAATTTTTTGTATTTTTTGTAGAAACGAGTTTCACCATGTTGCCCAGACTGGTCTCAAACTCCTGGGCTCAAGTGTTCCACCTGCCTTGGCCTCCCAAAGTGCTGGGATTACAGGCGTGAACCGCTGGGCCAGGCCGACATAGACTATTTCTTCCATCTTAGAGGTCCCTTTTGCCTCTTTCCAGTCAATCCCCACGTACCTACCTTCCCCACCCCTGCAAATCCCTCCAATTACTTTCTGGATTTTATCACTATAGGTTAGTTTTGCTTGTTCTAGAATTTCACTTACGTGGACTCTGACAGAATGGCTTTTTTCATTCAACATGATGTTTCTGAGACTCATTCATGTTGCTGCATGTGTCCTATTGATTTGCTTTTCATTACTCAGTAGTATTCCATTGTATCAATATACTGCTATTTGATTATTAATCCTCCTGCTGATGGATATTTGAGTTGTTTTCAGTTTGGGGCTCTTAGGAAGAAAGTTGCTACTGAACATTTTTGTGCAGGGTTGTTTGTTTGTTTGTTTTCTGTTTTTTTGTTTTTGTTTTTGTTTTTTTAAACAAATGGTTTCATGACTCATGAGAAAATACCTAGGCATGGAATTCATGGGTCCTAGGGTAGATGTATGTATAACTTTATAAGAAACTGACAAAAAATTGTTGTACTTTTTTTTTTTTTTTTTTTTTGAGACAGAGTCTTGCTCTGTTACCCAGGCTGGAGTGCAGTGGCACCATAGAACTCAGCTCACTGCAACCTCTACCTCCTGGGTTCAAGTGATTCTCCTGCCTCAGCCTCCCAAGTAGCTGGGATTACAGGTGCCCACCACCACGCATGGCTAATTTTTGTATTTTTAGTGGAGACGGGGTTTTGCCATGTTGACCAGGCTAGTCTCAAACTCCTGACCTCAGGTGATCCATGTTGTACCATTTTAAGCTCCTACCAGCAGTTCAAGAAAATTCCAGTTGCTCCACATTCTTGCCATTACTTGGCATTGTCAGCTTTTCAAAATTTTAGCCACATAGTGGTATCTCAACTGGGTTTTAATTCCATTTCCTCAATGACTAACAGTGATGAGCACTGTTACATGTACTTCTTGGACATTCCTGTGTCTTCTTTCATGAAGTGTCTGTTTTTAATGCCTTCTCTCTGCCCTTTTTTTTTTTTACGACCTGAATTAATTTCCCTTAAAGAAGCACTTCTCCAAGTTTGCTGCCTGGAAGAGTTCTGTGATGAAACAGATCAATTCAAGCAATACATTTAGCCAAAATAGCTTTCTATGCTGGTCCAATTTCACTGTTAAAAAGCAAATATGCTTGCTCACATAAATTGGTACAAGCTTCCCAAAGTAAAATGTTGACTCTAGCTTTTTACTTCCAACTTTGGGGTATGTATGTACTATAAGCAGTTTCACCACAAGCATGACCACTAGAGACTATGGTCTATTAATAAATAATGTTTAAAAAAAAAAACAATGTATTTGCTTTTAAATGAACTCCAGCCTGGGGCAACATTGAAAATCATTAGTATTTCTAGTCTCACAAAATGAGGCTGAGGCAACAAGCATAATCAATAATTAATAATTAATAATCAATGAGTCTTAAAAGACTTTAGAATGATTGGCATAAAATATACTGTACTGTAAGAGCTCATTAAGAGATAAATGAGAAAACTTCACTTTCATCCACTACAAAGTGTTTCAATAAAGAATTAAAATCTTACAGAGAGGAAGTCATGGTCTTATGAGGTAGGTTTACAGCAGTTCATCTAACTTTCATGTTGTCTATCACTGGTGACACCAGCTTCATCTTTGTACTTAAGGATTAATCAGTTTGAATGCTTGCTTATTCCATCTTTGCTGGTGAAGACTTATTAAATGGCACTTTTATATGCTGTAAGAAACTTAATATTACTGAATGTAATCATAAATATGACATTAGGGTGTGATACAATGGCCATCAGGTAAGTCTCATTCCACTTGACCGAAAAAAAATATCTTTTCTTCTCCTGCATCTATTGCATTATGCTCACATTTACAGCATTTCAAAGTTTTCTGATTTTTGTCCACTGTTCTTATATTTGGACTTTTATTTTCTGTGTTTGTGAGTACTGATGCCAATTTGTTCCTATTTCACAATAGCAAATTGCTTGATCTAGAGTATTTTAGGCATATTGTACTGAGTCACCTCAGCTAGAGCATCTCAAACCTTAATATGCATAGGAATCACCTGGACTTCTTGTTAAACTGCAAATTCTAATTCAGTAGGTTGAGGGTGGACCCTGATTCTGCATTTCTAATGCTTTCAGGGTACACCCATTCTGCTCACCAGGGATCCCACTTTAGTAGTAAGGGACTATAGAAAAATTGCTGTCACCATTTTGACTGATATTCAAATGTAATTTACCATTAAAACTTTTTTGAGACAGGGTCTTGCTCTGTCACCCAGGCTGGAGTGCGGTGGTGAGATTTTTGCTCACTGCATCCTCCACCTCCTGGGCTCAAGTGATCCTCCCACCTCAGCCTCCTGAGTACCTGGGTGCATGCTATCACACTCAGCTAATTTTTGTAATTTTTGTGGGGACTTTTACACCATGTTACTCAAGCTGGTCCCAAATTCCTGCACTCAAGTGAATCACCAGCCCCAGCCTCCCAAAGTGCTGAAATTACAGGCATAAGCCACCAAGCCCAAGCAAAACATTTTTATTGATACACAATAATTGCACTTATTTATGGGATAGGTCCATGATATTTTGATACATGCATACAACGTGTAATGATCAAATCAGGATGTGAATCACCTCAAATATTTATCATTTCTTTGTATTGGGAACACTTCAAATCTCTTCTAGCTATTTTGAAGTATAAAATAAATTACTGTTAACTGCATTAGGCTGTTCTTGCATTGCTATAAAGAAATACCTGAGACTAGGAAAAAGGTTTTATTGGCTCACAGTTCTGCAGGAAGCATGGTGCTGGCATCTACTTGGCTTCCAGTGAAGCCTCAGGGAGCTTTCAATCATGGCAGATGGTGAAGGGGAAACAAGCATGTCACATAGCAAAAGCAGGAGCAAGCAAGAGAGAATCGGGAGAGAGTTGCCACATGCTTTTTTATTTTCTTGGAGAAGGAGTCTCACTCTGTCGCCCAGGCTGGAGTGCAGTGGTACGATCTTGCCTCACTGCAACCTCCATCTTCCAGGTTCAAACAATTCTCCTGCCTCAGCCTCCCGAGTAGCTGAGATACAGGCACATACCAGTACACCTGGCTAATTTTTTTGGATTTTAATAGAGATGGGGTTTCACCATGTTACCCAGGCTGGTCTTGAACTCCTGAGCTCAGGCAATCCACCTGTCTCAGCCTCCCAAAGTGCTGGGATTACAGGCATGAGCCACTGCACCCGGTCAGTCACATGCTTTAAAACAACCAGATCATGAAGGGGATGGCCTAAGCCATTCATGAGGACTCTGCCCCCATGATCCAATCACCTCCCACTGGCCCCACTTCCAGCATTGGGGATTACAATTCCACATGAGATTTGTGTGGGAACAAATATCCACACTATATCATTAACTACAGTCACCCTGCTGTGCTATGGAACACTAGAACATATTCATTCTATCTAACTGCATTACAAGTTTTTAGCTACACGAATATTGCATCATGGCAGGTGATGTACTTTGCCTGCCTAACTGCCATCTCATCCCCACCTCCTCCACAAACCTTCTGTTTATTGATACAACTCCCATTTTATTTGGGAAACACTCTGACATTAGCTATTCTACTCCTCTTATCCACTTTCCCAGACCCCCTGCATCTAATAATGGCCACGTTACCCAACACTGGCCAAGAAGATGAAGGGAGGAAATCTCCTAGGACGCTTCTGGGAAAGCTTTTGTTTTCCTGCTGAAAGAGACTGTAATAAAAGAAACACTGCCCTCCCCCAACTTTTTTTTTTCTTAGAGACAGTATCTTGCTCTGTCACCCAGGCTGGAGTGCAGTAGCGTGATCATAGCTCACTGCAGTCTCAAACTCCCAGGCTCAAGTGATCCTCCTGCCACAGCCTCTCAAGTAGCTGGGACCACAGGCATGTGCCACCATGTTGGGCTAATTTTTTATTTTTTGTAGAGACAGGGTCCCACTATGCTGCCCAGAATGGTCTCAAATTCCTGGGCTCAAGCAATTCTCCCATCTCAGTCTGATTACAGGCATAGGCCACCACACTCGACCAGGTTTATATATATTTTTAAAAGAAAAGGCCACCCGTATGTTCTGAGGATCCTGGAAAACATTGGGATAGGTCTAGAAGTTAAAAACAAACAAAACAAAAATAAGCACCTATCAAAATATCACATTACTTTATCTTCTTAGTCCAATTGAAATACCTTTTTTTTTTTTTAAAGTTCTCAGATGTTTTATGGAATGGAGAAGCTCCTGACCAGTCTTCTGGCTTATGTTTTAAAAACTGTCACCAAAGAAAATGTTAGCTTTGCAAAGCCAACCACAAGCTGAAATGCAAGAAGAAATGAGAACTAAGAAATTTAGGGTGTTAAAAATAGAAATTATAACTAGCAATAGTATCACCCTGCTTCCTGGGCTTTACATTTTCATTTCTTTCACAAACATAATTATGAAAAATACTTGAACTGTTAAAATTTTTTGAGATGATTGATTTTCTGAATTTAAATGTTGTTATAACTCTTAATGGGTGCCCATTCTAAAGAAACTTGACAAAGTTTAAAATTTTCTACCTACATAGTGATTTCTACATTTAATATGTCAAGCTGAGTTTTGTTTCTGTTAGGGCTGCAAAGCTATATATATATATATATATATATATATATATACACACACACATATATACATATATATTTTTTTTTTTTTTGAGACAGAGTCTCACTCTGTTGCCCAGGCTAGAGTGCAGAGGCATGATCTTGGCTCACTGCAACCTCCGCCTCCCAGGCTCAAGCGATTTTCCTGACTCAGCCTCCCGAGTAGCTGGGATTACAGGCACCTGCCACCATGCCTGGCTAATTTTTGTATTTTTAGTAGAGACAGGGCTTCACCATGTTGGCCAGCCTGGTCTTGAACTCCTGACCTCAGCTGATCCACCCGCCTCAGCCTCCCAAATTGCTAGGATTACAGGAGTGAGCCACTGCGCCTGACCCAAAGCTATATATTTCTATTTTCAGTGTTAAGTAGTAGTAGGTTTCTTTCTCACAAAGTTTGCTATAAAATTTTCAGTATTTCAAGCTTGTTGTTTCACAAAGCAAATAAAATGGGGGAAGTTGGAGCAAGATGGTGGAATAGGACTCTCCAATGACTGCCCCACCACCACCTCTGCCAAAACATCAATTTGAACAACTATCCACGAGTGAAAATATGGGCCGGGTGCAGTGGCTCACACCTGTAATCCCAGCACTTTGGGAGGTCGAGGTCGGTGGATCACCTGAGGTCCAGAGTTCGAGACCAGCCTGGCCAATATGGCGAAGCCCTGTCTCTATTAAAAATACAAAAATTAGCTCTGCCATGGTGGTAAGTGCCTGTAATCCCAGCTACTTGGGAGGCTGAGGCAGGAGAATCATTTGAACCCAGGAGGCGGAGATCGCAGTGAGCAGAGCTCGCACCACTGCACTCCAGCCTGGATGAGAGCAAGATCCTGTCAAAAAGAGAGAGAGAGAGAGAGAGAGAGAGAGAGAGAGAGAGAGAGAGAGAGAGAAAGGAAAGAAGGAAGGAAGGAAGGAAGGAAGGAAGGAAGGAAGGAAGGAAGGAAGGAAGGAAGGGGAAAGAGAAAGAAAGGAAGGAAAGGAAGGAAGGAAGGAAGGAAGGAAGGAAGGAAGGAAGGAAGGAAGGAAAAGAAAAGACAAGACCTCCACGAGAGCTAAGGAAACCAGGTGAGAGTTCATAGTACCTGGTTATAGCAAAGTAAATAAACGTATATGCAATTTGAAGATATGTTTTGTTCTCTTCATACACACGATCCTACAATTATGTATAACTTATGGAAATAAAAGTAAATTTTTATCCCATGAGACAAATACAAATATGAATATGTATATGGAAACATGCGTAATTTCACTAGTGATTAAATTATCCCATGAGAAAAATGTTTAAATAGTAAATGTACAGATGAAAATGCTTGGTTTTTCTAGTGACTGAAAAATGTGTGTTAAACTCAGGAGTGTTGGCTTGTGTCTGTAATCCTAGCTACTCAGGAGGCTAAGGCAGGAGAATCGCTTGAGCCCAAGAGTTTGTCACCAGTCTGGGCAACTTGGTAAGACCCCATATCTTAAAATATGTATATTTAAACAATTTATCACAACATTCATCCAACAATTGCCAGCTACCAGACTCTAGAAATATGAACATAAGTCTGCACCCAGTGGGTCATGCCTGTAATCCCAGCACTTTAGAAGGCTGAGGTGAGAGGATCACTTGAGCCCAGGTATTCCAGACTACTTGGGCAACATGGTGAAACCCCAACCCTACTAAAAATACAAAATATTAGCCAGGTATGGTGGTGCATGCCTGTAGTTCCAGCTACTCGGGAGGCTGAGGCAGGAGGATCGCTTGAGCCTGGGCAGTCGTGGCTGCAATGAACCGAGATTGTACCACCACACTGTAGCCTGGGTGACAGAGCAAGACTGTCGAAAGAAAGAGAGAGAGAGAGAGAGAAGAAAGAAAGAAAAGAAAGAAAGAGGGAAAGAAGAAAGAGAAAGAAGGAAAGAAGAAAGGAAAGAAAGAAAGAAAGAAAGAAAGAAAGAAAGAAAGAAAGAAAGAAAGAAAGAAAGAAAGAAAGAAAGAAAGAAAGAAAGGAAGGAAGGAAGGAAGGAAGGAAGGAAGGAAGGAAGGAAGGAAGGAAGGAAGGAAGGAAGGAGGGAGAAAGAGAGGAAGGAAGGAAGGAAGAGAGAAAGAAAGAGAAAGAGAAAGAGAAGAGAAAGCCAGGGCACAATGGCTCACGCTTGTAATCCCAGCACTTTGGGAGGCTGAGGTGGGCAGATCACCTAAGGTCAGAAGTTCAAGACCAACCTGACCAATATGGTGAAACCCCGTCTCTACGAAAAATACAAAAATTAGCCAGGCGTGGTAGTGGGCGCCTATAATCCCAGCTACTCAGGAGGCTGAGGCAGGAGAATTGCTTGAACCCGGGAGGCAGAGGTTGCAGTGAGCCAAGATCATGCTACTGCACTCTAGCCCGGATGACAGAGCGAGATTCCATCTAGGAAGGCAGGCAGGCAGGCAGGTAGGCAAGCAGGCAGGAAGGAAGGAAGGAGAAAAGGAAGGAAGGAAAATATGAATATAAGAAAGATATAGTGCCTATCTTTGAGGATCTTAAAGTCTACCAAAAGGGAGATGGGCATGTTAACAAATGAGCACTAAAGTTATTTAGGTGCAAAATCAAAAATCTGGGCCAGCACTAAGGCTCACACCTGCAAGCCTAGAACCTTGGGAGGTCGAGGCGGGAGGATTACTTGAGCCCAGGAGTTCGAGACCAGCCTGGGCAACATAGCAAGATGTTAAAAATAAAAATTTAGCCAGGCATGGTGGCGCGTGCCTGTGGTCCCAGCTACTCGGGAGGTTGTGGAGGGAGGATCGCTTGAGCCTAAGAGGTGGAGACTGCAGTGAGCTGCAATCACGCCGCTGCACTCCAGCCTGGGTGACAGAGCAAGACTCTGTCTCAAAAAACTAAAACAAAAATAACTTCATGTGGCTCTATAACTTCCAAAGAAATGAATGTTTAATTCTATCCAAAGCAGAGAGTAGGCTTCTTTGAGGAGGTAAATCCTGTTGTGTCTCTAAAGATTTTCAAAGATCAATGGTGGGTTAGTCTGTGAGACTCAGAGTGGAGGATTATATTCCAGTTGAAGCAGCAGGAGCAATGATACAGGGTGTGAAATAGCAAGGTGCATTCCCCGTAAAAAAAAAAGCTCAGTGTGCCCATTCTGTATAGTTTTGAAGTGGGGAGAAGGCATATAGTGAGATAACACGTAGCAGGTAGTCATGTATTAGAGCTAAGGACTTTGAACTTTTTCTTAGAGGGACGCAGAAGCCATGGGCTGGCCGTTTTTATTTATTTCCTAGCCTAAATCATCCTGATTCTGAGCAGCTACTATGGTCTATGATAACTGCAATAGATTGTTTTCAAAATGGGTGCCATCATTCCCCTCCCTATATCCCTGCCTTGGGGGGTTCTCTTCACTCTGATTCTTGAGCTTGTCCAAGTGACTTGCTTTGGACAATGGGGAAATAACAAACATGACACTTGGAAAGTGCTTGCACTACAGTAATAAAGACACTATACACTATGATCCAGCAATAGGACTCCTTTTTATTTAATGAGTTGAAAACAGGTCCACAGCAAACCTTCACAGAAATAATAAGAGTATATAACGAAATTGGGAGAAACTAACAAACAAATGAACTAAACGTAAGACGTTGACTGGAAACTGTTTCACAGAAGTTCAAAGACTATACATGAAAATTTATTAACCTCACAGTTAATTAGTAAAAACCAAAATAAAAACACAAGATGATCCCATTTCACAAACATGAGATAGACAAAAATAATTCATTAAAACATTAGATCATTCCAATGTTGCCAATTATATGGAATAAATAGACACATGTGCAAGAATGGTGGAAGGGTCAACTCATACACTGTATTAGAAATTTCTGGTAATCTTGAAGTTTCCCAGAACCTACAACCCAACAAATTTTCTCTAATGTAGAAAAATTGTTATGTATAGGCACTTGCAAACTTGAGTATGATTCGAGCAACATTTTTCATAAGAGAAGAACATAAAATCAAAGGAAGCCAAAGACTATAATAAATGGAATGGATGAGCAAATTGGGTTGTCCAAGACTCAGACACCAGCGGGTGTGAAATATACTAGGGGGAAAGAAACAAAGAGATGCCAATCCATTTACTTCCTTTCATGGAAAGTGCAAAAGAGGCAACATTAAGTGAAACACTGCTTGGTGATAAATAGTGGATAGTAAAGCCATAAAAAGTATTCACAGAATGATAGATAGTGGTCACCTCTGATGACAGAAGGCAAATTAAGTCAGGGTAGAGCACCACAGGGAAACTATGAAATGCCCAATGTCTGTTCATTACTGTGAGCCTCCAGTCTAAAGAACTTTATATGATGTTTATTTAAATGTAAAACAAAACATTTTATGCATTTTTCTGAGTAAGATATAATTTATTATACATATAGGCCCGGCACAGCGGCTCACGCCTGTAATCCCAACACTTTGGGAGGCCGAGGCAGGTGGATCACCTGAGGTCAGAAGTTTGAGACCAGCCTGACCAACATGGAGAAACCTTGTGTCTACTAAAAACACAAAATTAGCCGGGCATGGTGGCGCATGTCTGCAATTCCAGCTACTCGGGAGGCTTGAGGCAGGAGAATCGCTTGAACCTGGAAGGCGGAGGTTGCTGTGAGCCAAGATCGCACCATTGCATTCCAGCCTGGGCAACAAGAGCAAAACTGCGTCTCAAAAAAAAAAAAAAGTGTATATATATATTACACATATATAAATAATGATTTAAGCACTAAAATTATAATTTATTATTTATTTATTTATTTATTTATTTATTTGAGACAAAGTCTCACTGTCGCCCACACTGGAGTGCAGTGATGCAATCCTAGTTTACTGCAACCTCCGCTTCCCGGGTTCTAGCGATTCTCCTGCTTCAGTCTCCCCAGTAGCTGAGATTATAGGCGTGTGCCACCACGCCTGGCTAATTTTTTTATTTTTAGTAGAGACAGAGTTTTGCCATGTTGGCCAGTCTGGTCTCAAACTCCTGACCTCAAGTGATCCGGCCGCCTCAGCCTCCCAAAGTGCTGGGATTACAAGCGTGAGCCACTGCACCTGGCTAAAAACTATAATTTAAAAAAAAGAAAGTGCTTGCACTTTCCTGGGACCCATGCAGTCATCACCTTGTGGACAAGGCCAGGATGCCCTTCCAGAGACATGTAACTCAGTCACCTTCATCACTCTAGCCAACAGCCAGCACTCACTCCGGATATGTGAGTGATGCATACTACACCAATCATTTCTATTAATGCAAAATCATTAGGGAAACTCAGAATGTTAGAAAGAAGAAGACATGTCACCCATAATTATACTACCTAAATATAACTACTATAAGCTTTTTTAGTATTTTTATTTCCAATTTTTTTTTTAAGTTTTTTGAGACGAAGTTTCACTCTTGTTGCTCAGCCTGGAATGCAATGGTGTAATCTCAGCTCACTGCAACCTCCGCCTCCTGGGTTCAAGCGATTCTCCTACCTCAGCCTCCCAACTAGCCAGGATTACAGGCGCCCACCACCATACCCGGCTAATTTTTTGTATTTTTAGTAGAGACAGGGTTTCACCACGTTGGCCAGGCTGGTCTCGAACTCCTGACCTCAAGTGATCTGCCCGCCTCAGCCTCCCAAAGTGCTGGGATTACAAGTGTAAGCCACGGTGCCTGGTCTATTCCCAATCTTTTTATCTGCCCAGATTTCTCTATATGGTTATAATTAATACATATGGACAGTTTTGCAGCCCGCTTTTTAATTTGTATTAAACAAGTATATTTTCGGCCAGGCACAGTGGCTCACACCTATAATCCCAGCATTTTGGGAGGCCGAGGCAGGCGGGTCACTTGAGGTCAAGAGTTCAAGACCAGCCTGGTCAACATAGCGAAACCCCGTCTCCTAAAAATACAAAAACTAGCCAAGTGTTGTGGCATGTGCCTGTAATCTCAGCTACTCGGGAGGCTGAGGCAGGAGAATTGCTTGAATCCAGGAGCAGGAAGTTGCAGTGAGCCAAGATCGTGCCACTGTACTCTAGCCTGGACGACAGATCAAGACTCTGTCTCTTTTTAAAAAAAAAAAAAAAAAAAAAAAAACGTGTATTTTCGTATATGTTACCATGTTTAATGGCTGGGTAATAGTCCATTTAATCTGGCAAATGAACTATAATTCCTTTGCTGTTGTTGAAAAATTAGGTATATGATGTAATCAACCTTTAAAAGTAGGCATCCCAGTCAGAGCAGACCTGGGGACCTGTGCGCCCTGCACCCAGTTAACTGCTGAAGGGGTTGGCTCAGGCTACCAGCCCCTTTGGTGAGAACTCTGCCTGGGGCTCTGCTGATGGTTCTGAATCATGGAGGTGAAGAAGACTTCTCTAGCTAGGTGACGTTCTTGTTGAAAATCATAGGCTACCTCAATCGGCTCTTCCTACAAACTGTCTTTAAGAGAGGTGCCTGCTCACACTGATCCAGGAGCTAGGGCGTAGCAGCTTCCATGGATAGGGAGATGGGCCCTCTTGTGACCTTTGTGTGGAAGGCAGTGTTGACTATGCTTCTGCACTGGCAGGCATCGCCTTCCACAATGAAGGGCGCTGGTTGAATGATCCAGCCACAAGACCCTTGTGGTGTTGAGATGGACCTACTACCTCAGAAGAGTGGCTCCCACAGCACTGGCAACAGCACTTGACATGGGGTTGTCCAACTGGAGCTTCACAATAACCAAATCTTTAGCTGTCCTCTTCATCTTCAATCTTCTCTCTGATCTTCAAGCTGGAGGAGTTGCAATGGCACTGGTCCTTGTGATCCTCCTCATCGCCGGGGGTCTCTTCATGTTCACCTTCAAGTCCACACAGCCCAATGTGGAGGGCTTCACCTTGGTGCTGGGGACCTTGTTCATTGGTGGCATTCGCTGAACCCTCACCCAGACATTCCAGCAGAAGGCTGATCTTGGCTTCCAGGACTCCATCGACAGCATGTTCCACCTGCAACCACTCATGTTTCTGGGGCTCTTCCCTCTCTTTGCTGTATGTGAAAGTCACCATTTGTCCACGTTGGGGGAAATCTTTCATTTCCAGGACACAGGGCTGCTCCTGGGGCACTTGGGAGCCTCTTCCTTGGTGGGCTTCTCACCTTCAGTTTGGACTTCTCTGAGTTCCTCCTGATCTCCAGACCCTCCAGCCTCACTGCCTCCATTGCTGGCATTTGGAAGGAAGTCGGCACTTTGCTGGGTGATCAGATCAGCCACCTGAACTGGCTGGAATTCCTGCTCTGCCTCTCAGGAATATCCTCAAAGCCCTGCACTCCAGAGGTGATGACAGCTCTGAACCCTTGAAGAGGCTAGGCTCCAGTTCCCACCTGGAGCCACTGCTCTGAAGCAGCCAGCAGGAGTAAGATGACAATGCCGAGGAGGAGTACTTTTTGGCCCAGAGGCAGCAGTGACCAGCCAAGGGGAGCAGCTTGAAAGCAGGCCACTCTCAACTAACACTTGGCAGTAGCTCAGGGGACCTGGGTGGCTGGCTCTTCATGGCAGCTGGGAGCAGTGGACCGGGAGTCACCCGGGCATGGCCATGTGGTGTGGCCAGGTCAGGGACTTGTAGCTTCTGCCCCTCCCTTTGGAACATGGTCAAACAGAGAGGGTGAGCACCAGGCCAGCTTGGGACCTGGCCAGAACTGGGCCCAAGCTGTGCTAGAATCGCAGCAGCAGACGGGAGTGGGCTGGTTCTTCTCAACTATTTCCCAGACTCTGACAGCCAAGACTCATTTCTGAGGCTTAGCAGCTTTCTAAGGGGACTGGGTTTGGACTGCAGAGCAATTGGGAAGGGGACCTGGAGAGGCTGGGGCCCTCATCACCTGGGCAGCATCTTTTCTCAGATAGCAAATTTATTTATACTTTGGAAATAAATGGTTCACAGTCCAGAGAAAATGAACAAAAAATCCTTCATAAGCATAAAGGTCTCTCCAACTTTAGGATTATTCCATATAACATTCTCATGAAGCAGAGCAATTGGATCAAAAGGTGTGAATATAATTGAGGACCAATACACATTACCAACCCACACAAAGGCTTTCCTACCAGTTTACACACCCATCAACATTGTCTGAGTGGTCATTTCACCAAAGCCTCAAAGGTCCCATGGGTTTCTGTAGTTGTTCATTTTGTTTTGTTTTCTATCTTTTTTAATTTGGGTGAGAAATTAATTCTGGTTTTCATTTTAATTATTTCTTCAATAATTAATAAGGTGAAAGTGTTAGAAAGTCACATTTTCCAGTGCCTATCAGAGCACTAGGCTAGTTGATTTAAGTTGTGTTAAAATAACTTTCTTCATATCCACACAATAGCTGCTTCTAAATTTCCATGTCGTGTCTAGAAATAGCTATCTGTTTGAATTTGTGTTTGCACAGCAATTTCAAAATATTGAGAAGATGTCAGTTGTCTATATTTAAGAATAAGCACATCCAGCGAAGATTATTCGGGGGAGACCTAAACTCCCAAGCTACCCATTGGTATTGCCAGGAAATCCACACCACAATATTGCTGCAATTTACAGATGAGTACCCTAAGCCTTGGAGGTTTTAAGAAACTTGCCCGGCTGGGCGTGGTGCCTAACGATTTTAATCTCAGCACTTTGGGAGGCAGAGGCGGGAGGATCACTTGAGCCCAAGAGTTCAAGACCAACCTGGGCAACATGGCGAAACTCTGTCTCTACAAAAAAATACAAAAATTAGCCAGGTGTGGTGCATGCACCTGTAGTCCCAGCTACTAACTAGGGAGGCTGAGGCAGGTCCATCCCCTGAGCCTAGGAGGTCAAGGCTGCAGTGAGCCATGATCACACCAATGCACTCCAGCCTGGGCAACAGAATGAGATCCTGTCTCAAAAAAAAAAAAAAAAAAAAAAAGAAGAAGAAGAAGGAAGAAAAAAAAAAAGAAAACAGAAACTTACTCAAGAGTCCCATAGATATATAAACCTCAGAGAATGTAAATAGACAATCAGGGCAGAGTGGATGGGGGTCCTCAGTTCACAGAACAAAAATCAAACTAAGAATGACATAACATCGTTACAAGATCTTTCTGGTACATCTCAAATTCAACCACTTCTTATATCTCTGCTGCTGCTACCCCACCCAAAGCACATCCTCGCTGGATTACCACAGTAGTCTGCAAACTAGTTTCCAAGTCCATCCATAATCCTCTACAGCTTACGTTCTACATGTCTCCTAAAGATGTTAGTAATCTTTTTTTTTTTTTTTTTTTTTTTTTGAGACGGAGTCTCACTCTGGCCTAGGTTGGAGTGCATTGGCGCAATCTCGGCTCACTGCAACCTCTGCCTCCTGGGCCCAATCAATTCTTCTGCCTCAGCCTTCTGAGTAGCTAGGACTACAGGCTTGTACCACCATGCCTGGCTCTTTTTTTTTTTTTTTTTTTTTTTTTTTTTTTTTGTATTTTTGGTAGAGACAGGGTTTCACCGTGTTGGCCAGGCTGGTCCCGAATTCCTGACTTCAGGTGACCCACCCACCTCAGCCTCCCAAAGTGCTGGGATTACAGACATAAACCACCGTGCCCGGCTGCAATCTTCTTTTTCCTTTTATTCATTTGGCAGCAAAGGGAACTTGTATAGGTGACTCTGGTCACTCTGGTGACTCTGGTCAGCTTCCTCTGACATCTTGTAGTTCCTCCCCGCCCCCAGTGGAAAAAAAGAACCGTAAGTACATGAGCCCAAGCTGACGCATTCCCCACCTGTAGGACTTGGGCTTTGCCCATGCCTGGGTAGGAAGAGCAGCCAGACCATCATCTCGGCCACCTGAAACAGTCTTCCCTCATTCTCCCTGCTCAATTTCCAGCCTGCCAGATGGAGGGGGGTGTTGAGTACCTGCTATGGGACAAACACCATGCCAGATAATAGGTTCAAGACCATGAACAAGGCCGGGCGCGGTGGCTCAAGCCTGTAATCCCAGCACTTTGGGAGGCCGAGACGGGCGGATCACGAGGTCAGGAGATTGAGACCATCCTGACTAACACGGTGAAACCCCATCTCTACTAAAAAATACAAAAAACTAGCCGGGCGTGGTGGCGGGCGCCTGTAGTCCCAGCTACTCGGGAGGCTGAGGCAGGAGAATGGCGTCAACCCGGGAGGCGGAGCTTGCAGTGAGCTGAGATCCGGCCACTGCATTCCAGCCTGAACGGCAGAGCGAGACTCCGTCTCAAAAAAAAAAAAAAAAAAAAAGACCATGAACAAGACACAAAAGATTCTAGAATTTTGGCACTTACTTTCTAGCAAGGAATACTGACAAAAGTAAATAAACAAAGAAAATTTATGCAGTGTGATAAGTACTACGAAGAAAGTGGAGTATGAAATTAGCCTAGAAAGTAATAGGGAAGGCCATCAACTGACTTAGATAGGGTGGTTGACAAAGGTCTCCCCGGGAAAATGACATTTAAACTGAGACTCAAAGGAAGAGAAGGAGGGATGGGGTTGGGGTTGTGGAGAGGCTGAAAGAGAACAGTAAGTTCAAAGACCCTGAGGTGGAATAAAAATGGGCAAGCTCAGTGATCTGAAAGATCAGAATGTTCTTGGTGCACAGTGAGCAAAGGGAAGTTTGATATGAAACGTCCCTGAGATGTAAGCAGGAGTCCAATCACGTAAGGCCTTAGAGACTATGATAAGGAGTTTGGACTTCATTCAAGGTACAATGGAAAGGCATAAGAAGAGTTAATGAAGAGAAGAATATTAATCAACTATCCCTTGATGTTTTATGAGAAATTGATTGGAATATTCATGAGTGGTGGTGGGAAGACCAGGTAGGAGCCTGTGGCTCTGATCAGGTGAAAGTTAATGGTGGCTGGGACTGGGCTGGTGGCCATGAAGATGGAAGGAATTGGAGGGCTCTCAAGATACATTTTAGAGGTAGAATCAAAAGAAATTGCTAAAAAGGAAAACCCACATTCACCAAATACTAATAGATTTGTTTGTGTCTTTAACAGTTAAAAAATCACTAAACACCTCTAGATCAAAATGGCAAAAAAAGAAAAAGAAAGAAATGTAAAGACTATTCTAGAAAGAAATATTGGTCAGGCGCAGTGACTCATGCCTGTAATCCTAGCACTTTGGGAGACTGAGGTGGGCAGATCACAAGGTCAGGAGTTCGAGACCAGCCTGGCCAAAATAGTGAAATCCTGTCTCTACTGAAAATACAAAAAAATTAGCCGGGCATGGTGGTGTGTGCCTGTAATCCCACCTACTTGGGAGGCTGAGGCAAGCAGAATCGCTTGAACCTGGGAGGTGGAGGTTGCAGTGAGCTGAGATGGTGACACTGAATTCTAGCCCAGGCGACAGTGCAAGATTCTTTCTCAAAAAAAAAAGAAAAAGAAAGAAAAGTTATACTGCCATTTGTGATTTAAATTTTAAGAAATCATTCTGAAGGACTTCGATGAAACAGGCACTTATAATTGGATGGCTGATGACTCACAACATGCATAATCATTAAAAAATAAACTTTTTGGCCGGGCTTGGTGGCTCACACCTGTAATTCCAGCACTTTGGGAGGCTGAGGTGGGTGGATGGCCTGAGGTCAGGAGTTCGAGACCAGCCAGGCCAACATGGTGAAACCTTGTCTCTACTAAAAAAACACAGAAATTGGCCGGGCGCGGTGGCTCAAGCCTGTAATCCCAGCACTTTGGGAGGCCGAGACGGGTAGATCACGAGGTCAGGAGATCGAGACCATCCTGGCTAACACAGTGAAACCCTGTCTCTACTAAAAAAAAAAAATACAAAAAACTAGCCAGGCGAGGTGGCAAGCGCCTGTAGTCCCAGCTACTCGGGAGGCTGAGGCAGGAGAATGGCGTGAACCCGGGAGGTGGAGCTTGCAGTGAGCTGAGATCCGGCCACTGCACTCCAGCCTGGGCTACAGAGCGAGACTCCATCTCAAAAAAAAAAAAAAAAAAAAAAACACAGAAATTATCCAGGTGTGGTGGCGGACACCTGTAATCCCAGCTACTCAGGAGGCTGAGGCAGGAGAATCGCTTGAACTCTGGAGATGGAGGTTGCTGTGAGCGGAGATTGCACCATTGCACTCCAGCTTGGGTGACAAAAGCAAGAGACTTCATCTCAAAAAAAAAAAAATTAAAATAAATAAATACATACATAAATAAACTTTTTTAAAAAAATCAAGCATGACTCCAAGGTTTCTGGTTGAATAATGAGTTGGTTGACATTGCCCTTTACTGAGATAAGGACAACTGTGCAGGGAAATAAGGTAAAGGTTGTGCACAGGGATTAAGAATTCAACTCTAGACATGTTAAGTTTGAGGTGGGCTTAGTCTTCTTGACTCTGGATAAGGTAAACACATGATGGTTCTTTATAAAAATAATAAATGTGACTTAAGTTGATGCAACAACAAATTAAGCACTAATGACAGTGGAGAACAATCTGTAAAAGACCTTCCAAAAGTGAAAGCACCCAAAACTGCTGTGTTTCTCAGAGAATTTATTTGAAACTTGCAAATAATAACACTATGAGATAGGTACAGGATTATTGCTCTTTTATTGTAGATGAGTAAACAGAGAGTAGAAATTTTAAAAACTCATCCAAAAAATACACACCTAATAAGGGGAGAAACTGGGATTATATAAATTGTAACAATCTATGGTACATGTAGGAAAAGATTATTTTTCTAAGACCTTGTGCCAGATAGTACGTTAGTCTCCCAGTTCCAAACTGGTCCTTGCCAGGGCTGGGACTCTGCATAACATTTCTGCTTTGCCAGCTGCTCTCTGCTAGGCTCTGCCAGTAGGGGGAGCTAGATAGAGACTGTAAGTCGGGAGAAGGGAAAATAGACTTGCTCCTCCCCATCTGCTTCCTACATCTTGACTGCAGCAGTTCCTTGCAGCAGGGGATGGCGCGCTCTCCCCCTGAGGTCTGGGTCCCAGTCCCGTCCTCGATGTTTCTAAGTTTTAATAATTCCAGCCTCTTCCTTTGCTCACTCAGCCTTCCTTTGCTACCCTAGAGTTCTGTTTTGAGTCTTTCCTAGATCAAGATCCTTTATATTAATTTTTGTTTAAGTGACTGATGTGGTTTCTGTTTCCTGACTGACCCATGGCAGATATAGGCCTAAAAAATGAAAATTCCCAGCCAGTGTCACTTATATACAAACGCTAAATCCTAAATGCAATTTTAGTAAACTCAGCAGCAAAACAGTTGAGGCTCATGACATGGATCATCCTGGTGAAGCAGGCCTAATTTAATATGTTAAATTAATGAAATTTAACATATTATTATGCAAGACACAGTCAGGAACAGGGGAGAGAATTATGACCTAAATTAAAGTCCTGTCCTTCACGGAGCTTCAGGGAAGCCAGATATTTCTTGAACAGTCACAAAAACACATGCTCTGTGAGAGCTATTTATTTATTTATTTATTTTATATATATATTTTTTGAGGTAGAGTCTCCCTTTGTCACCCAGGCTGGAGTGCAGTGGCACGATCTCGGCTCACTGCAACCTCTGCCTCCCGGGTTCAAGCGCTTCTCCTGCCTCAACCTCCCGAGGAGCTGGGATTACAGACACGTGCCACCATGCCCGGCTAATTTTTGTATTTTTAGTAGAAACGGGGTTTCGCCATGTCAGCCAGGCTAGTCTTGAACTCCTGACCTCAGGTGATCCGCCCGCCTTGGCCTCCCAAAGTGCTGGGATTACAGGCATGAGCCACCAGGCTCGGCAATTTTTATATATATATATATATATATATATATATATATATATATATATATATATATATATATATAAAATGTTTTTAGACAGCGTCTTGCTCTGTCATCCAGGCTAGAGTGCAGTGATGTGATCATGGCTCCACTGCAGCCTCCAGCTCCCAGGCTCAAGTGATCCTCTCACCTAAGCCTCCCAAGCAGCTAGGAGTACAGGCACATGCCACCACACCCAGGTAATCCATGAGAGTTTTTAATAGGGTATGTGACATGGTCAGGAAGGTCAAAGGTCAGAGAAGACTTCCCCGAAGAAGTGACACTTGGACAGGTATTTGAAGGACACATAAATAGCTATTCAGGCAAAGAGACAAGAGAAGAGCATGTGCAAAAGTCATGTACTACGCTGGGCACAGTGGCTCACACCTGTAATCCCAGCACTTTGGGAGGCCAAGGTGGGCAGATCGCTTGAGGTCAGGAGTTCGAGACGAGCCTGGCCAACAGAGTGAAACCCCGTCTCTACTAAAGATACAAAAATTAGCCGGGTGTGGTGACACGCACCTGTAGTCCCAGCTACTCAAGAGGCTGATGCAGGAGGATCACTTGAGTCTGGGAGGCAGAGGTTGCAGTGAGCCGAGACCTCACCACTGCACTCCAGCCTAGGTGACAGATTGAGACTCTGTCTGAAAGAAAGAAAGAAAGAAAGAAAGAAAGAAAGAAAGAAAGAAAGAAAGAAAGAAAGAAAGAAAGAAAGATAGATAGATCTCCACTGCAGTGTGCTCATCCGGGGTGCTTTTAAACATCTCACACTGCACAGCAGACTAATTATGTCAAAATTTGGGGGGAAGACTCAAGCATCAGCATTTTTTAAAATTCCTCAGGTAATTCCAATGGGTAGCCAAGGTTGAGAATTGACAGACTATTATTGTATTCAAAGTCCTATTCTAAATTCTAGTGGTGTTAAAATAAATAAATAAAGCATGCAATGTGTGCCTCAGCTGGGTGTGGTGGTTCACCACTGTAATCCCAGCACTTTGGGAGGCCGAGGCGGGAAGATCACTTGAGCCCAGGAGTTTGAGAGCAACCTGGGCAACATAGTGAGACTGCCATCTCTAGTTTTAAAAGTAAATATTCCTTTTGGTAGGAGATAGCTTAAATAAATAAATAAATACATATTTTTTAAAAGAAAAAAAATGTGCGCCTGTATACGGAGTTACTTCACTTATTAATAACATGCTATTTTTACATAAAGTAATTTTTCCTTGAGCATTTTAGTCTTCTCAAACAATTAAAGATGAACAGGTTGGTTAGACATTTAAATTTTTTTGAACCTTATTAATTACCCACTTCAACAGAACTAATGGACTTAAGATGCAAATGAAAACTGCAAGTTCAAAGCTATCAAAAAATTAATGATTGAACCTTTCTGTTGTTGCAGAAAGATGATTATTTGATAACACTCATGGTTATTTCAGAACCATAGGAGATGCCTGTTATAAAGAAAGATTCTAATCTCCAGTCCCTTCATCTAGAATTTTAAAATTGTAGTCCCTTTTTGGAAAAAGTTTTTATTGTGAAATAATTTCAAACTTGCAGAAAAGTTGCAAGAATAGTACAAAGAATTTCCATAAACCCCCTTCACCCAAACTTATCAATTGTTAACATTTTACCATTCTCTAGATAGACAGATGATAGACGAATGTAGATAGCTACAGTTTTGATTTATAAGAGAGTAAGTTTATCACGTCCCTTTACCCCCTAAATACTTCAGAGTGTACGTCCCAAAAACAAGAACATTCTCTGACATAATCACAGTTCAATCACAAGAATTTGGAAATTTAATGGTGCGATAACACTATTATCCAATCTACAGCTCATATTCAAAATTTTTAATTATATCCATAATGTCCTTTCTAGCACTTTCTCCCAGTCCGGGACCTAATCCACAAATACACATGGCATATATCATGTCATGGCTCTTTGATCTCCTTTCATCTGAAAAGGTTCTGTTAATATATTGCAGAAAATCCTTCAGCCTGGGTTTGTGTGATGTTTTCTCAAGAGTAGATTGACCTACCCCTTCTTCTTTTTTTTTTTTTTTTTTTTTTTTTTTTTTTTAGACAGAGTCTCGCTCTGTCACTTAGGCTGGAGTGCAGTGGCACGATTTTGGCTCACTGCAAACGCCGCCTCCCAGGTTCAAGCGATTATCCTGCCTCAGCCTCCTGAGTAGCTGGGATTACAGGCACCCGCCACCACGCCCAGCTAATGTTTATACTTTTAGTAGAGACAGGTTTTCGCCATGTTGGCCAGGCTGGCACATTTTTTTTTTTAAGCAGAGTCTCGCCTCCCTCTGTCACCCAGGCTGGAGTGCAATGGCACAATAACGGCTGAATACAACCTCTGCTCCCGGGCTCAAGCAATTCTCGTGCCTCAGCCTCTCCAGTAGCTGGGATTACAGGCACCCACACCCACACCTGGCTAATTTTTTGTATTTTTAGAAGAGACAGGGTTTCATCATGTTGGTCAGTCTGGTCTGGAACTCCTGACCTCAAGTGATCTGCCCACCTCGGCCTCCCAAAGTGCTGGGATTACAGGCATGAGCCACTGCGCCCGGCCGAGTTATACATTTTTGGATGGGGATACCACATAAGAGATGATGTGTTCTTCTCGGGGAACCACATCAGAAGGTTCATGACGTCAACTTGCCCCATTGCTGGTGATGTTTGCTTTGATCACTTGGCTAAGACGCTGTCTAGTGTCTGTCAGGTGATCATGATAAGGTTACTAATTTCCCTTTGTGATGTCATCTGTGGGGATCTACCTGCAGGGTCCAGACTAGGCTGAGGTGAGTGAGGCTTAGGGATGTAAGCAGTACTCCAGGACCTGATGGGGAGATCCTAGTCTCCCTTTTTAAAGACACCTTGTCACATAATCAGTTCACCTACCGTCTCTTATCAGGTTTAGGAGGAAATCTTGCAAAAATAAAATTATACTATCAAAATTTTAACAGGAAATTTAAATCAAATCAAGACATCAAATTTGGCATAAATGAGAAGAAAAGAGAAAGCAGGAAGAGCAATCCAGGTGGGTGGGGATCAAATAACAAAAGCAAAGCAAGCAGGACAGGGCAGGATCTGCTGGGCAAACTCGGAGCAGAGAGTAGTGGTTGGGATGACTGTGAAGGCCTCGTAACTGGGGCCCCTAAGTCCGTCCTTGTCTCCCTACAGTCTCTCTCAGCATAGAAAGCCAAGTGATCCTTTAAAATTCGAAGTTGTACTTGGAAAGAAAGGCTAATGGCTCACAGGGTCCTGCCTGAGCCACCCACACCCACGTTGGGGACCTCTTCGCCCACTGATTGCCATAGCTCAATGACCTTGCAGTGCAGACCTGCTCTGCTCCAGTCCTGCAAGAATAGAACAAGCCCACCCACCTCGCCTCGCCTCCCCTGCCTCGGGGACTTTGCGCTATCTCCCTGGGCCTGGGACATTGTGTCCCCAGATAGCTACGTGGCTCCCTCCCTCTCCTCCTTCAGATTTCTGCTCAACCTTCTCAGCAAGACCTTCTCTGACCAACCCCCACAAAATCCTCCCTGCTACCTCCCTACCTCCCTTCTTTGCTTTACTTTTCTCCAGGGCACTTATAATCAGCCAACAGACAAATGGGGTTCTTTGCTTCGTCTTTGACATCCCACTAGAATGCAAACTCCACGAGGCGAGGAAGTTTTGTGTCTTGCTCACTTCTGGATTCCCAGCGCCTAGAACATGCCTGGTGCATAAGAGCTCAGTAAATGTGTGTGTCTTTGTGTGTGTGTGTGTGAGTGTGTGTGTGTGTGAGAGAGAGAGACAGACTGAGACAGAGAGAGATAGAGAGAGAAAACGAAGGAAAGGGAGATCAGATAAGGTTGAGAGGTAGGTTGGAACTAGATTTTATTGGTTGTCTAACACAATGGATTTACCATGAAGATAATGAAGCTTAAGGAAAGGTCCTAGCAATGTGCACATACACATGGCCATGTGTTTAAATTTGCAAAAGTAGGCTGGGTTCGGTAGCTCATGCCTGTAATCCCAGCACTATGGGAGGCCAAGGCTGGAGGCTCACTTGAGCCTAGGTGTTCGAAACCAGCCTGAGCAACATAGTGAAACTCCATCACTATAAATAATACAAAAATTAGCTGGGCATGGTGGCACGCACCTGTAGTCCCACCTACTTGGGAGGCTGAAGCGGGAGCATTGCTTGAGCTCAGGAGATTGAGGCTGCAGTAAGGCGAGCTTGCACCGCTGCATTCCAGCCTGGGAGACAGAGTGAGACCCTGTCTCAAAAATAAAATAAAATAAATTTGTAAAAGTAAAATGCTTAAGCTGCAATCAGTTAGAAACACTGTCTCCATTCCAACTTCCCCTCCATCTCAATATATGCACAGAGCATGGTGCTAAGCTGGAGCTTTTTCCCAGAGTTCTCAGCTCTACGTGATTCCAGGTTAGCACTGGCCACTAGAGACATTCTGTAGGCGATGCAGAGGGTAGATGTACACCAGCGGCCATATTTTTGAAGCTCTGAAGGTTAGTCTGGGGGTGTGGCACTGTGGCAGCTTGCAGGCAGTGTCACTGATCTGATCCCTCACTTAGGCAACACTGGGCAGCTCCTTCAGCGACTTCAAAGCCTGGGTCAAATGCATGTGTAGTTCCATGGCAAAGAGTACCAGCTTATCGTGCAGGCCACACACGACACCATGACAAGAGGTGGTGAGAGGTTGGACACGTGTTCCAGTTTGTCCCCAAGCATTCCAATTGTTATCCACATGCAGTTCTCCTTCCTAAATGCCGGCCTGGCTGATCTACAGCAACTTCAGGCTCAACAATAAACACGGAGGTGACAGCTTACACATATTCTTCCCCTGGACCCCACAGTGGCATAGGATCGAATCCCTATAATGAATCCCTTATTTTAGATCTCTGGCAGTTCTGCTTGTCAGATCGACCCCTGACTGATACACTTCCCACTATGCTCAGTGACATTAGAGTGGCTACAGGCATTTTGGGGATCTAGCTAGGGGAAGTTGAGTTGGAGATATATTTGGCTAGGGTTTAGAGAAACATACATGTTTGACGGTCATTTCCATGAATGGTTAAGTCATGCATTAGCCATCCAAATAAGGAATAGCTCTCAGGAATGCTCCTACACCCCACTGCCAGAGGACATATCACAATATGATCATGTCCGAGGGCACCTGGCACCAGATGTGGGTAGTGGACAAAAAACAAGGCTTATGGTCAGGTGCAGTGGCTCATGCCTGTAATCCCAGCACTTTGGAAGGCTGAGGCGGGCAGATCACCTGAGGTCAGGAGTTTGAAACCAGCCTAGCCAACATGGTGAAACCCCGTCTTTACTAAAACTACAAAAATTAGCCAGGCTTGGTGGCGTGCTTCCGTAATCCCAGCTATTCAAGAGGCTGAGGCAGAGGAACCACTTGAACCTGGGAGGCGGAGGTTGCAGTGAGCTGAGATCGTGCCTCTGCACTCCAGTCTGAGCGGCAGAGCAAGACTCTGTCTCAAAAAAATAATAATAATAATAATAAGGCTTCAAACACACAAAGCCAGAAGCAAGTCTGGGGAAAGTTCTTCCAAGCATATTATGTGATTTTTCCAGATTTTGTGATGTTTCTGGTATTTGTCAGCTCTTTAACATTTGTAATGTGTCGTGATTTCTCATTCCAAATAATTATTCACTTTTGTATCTAATGTTATACTATGAAGTTTGTATTACTGCTCTTAAAGAGGGCCCCCAAACTGCATAAGCTTCAGCACCCATGAGATCATCTTCTCCTCTTAAATATCAAGCTGGAGAAACTGGAATCCACTCTGGAGCCAATCAGCAACCATCACAGGATTCTGGCAGAAGAATGGAATAATCAGATCTGTACCAAGCAGTGATGTGTTGGAGAAGGATCATATTGGCTCATGAGAGCTCATTGTGAAGTTTTCAGGAATTTTACGAGGTGACTAACGTCAGGTCGGTAGCTTGAAATCAGCCACTGCAGGAGTATTTATACCACAGAAATTGGCAAGTGCTGCAAATCAGGCCTTCCCCCGCCACCAGAGAGCCAGTTGTTAAACATATAACAACACATCACTGGTATAATACCAGGTGATTCCCTTGGTCATAAATCTTCATGAGAAAATATCCCTGGAATGAATTTACTCTCAAGTGTAGCTGATAGAGATGGGGGTTAGGGAGGGAAGAAAAGGTAGAAGGCATCACAGAGAAGTTGCTTAAAAGCTTTGAGTACCTGAAGGAGAAAAATAAAGGAAAAGGATGGGAAACTCAAGAGAAACAAAATTGTACCCATCCCCCAACTTTGCCTAAGATGAATCCTGCTGATCTTCCATTCTACATGGGAGCACACTGCAGTGAAGTTTTTTGTTGTTGTTGTTGTTGTTGTTTTGAGACAGAGTCTTCCTCTGTCGCCCAGGCTGGAGAGCAGTGGTGCAATCTTGGCTCACTATAACCTCTGCTTCCCAGGTTTGGGTGATTCTCCTGTCTCAGCCTCCCGAATAGCTGGGATCACAGGTGCACGCTACCACGCCTAGCAAATTTCTGTATTTTTAGTAGATATGGGTTTCTCCATGTGGGCCCGCCTGGTCTGGAACTCCTGGCCTCAAATGGTCTGCCCACCTTGGCCTCCCACAGTGCTGGGATTACAAATGTGAGCCACCACACCCGGCCTGCAGTGGAGATTTTTGAGTTTGTGTGTTGCATGATTACTTGGGGAAGCTCTGATTATAGCATATGTAATTTAATATTCTAAATTGGATTTAGAATCACAATAAAAGGTCATTGTCTTTGTTTCTGGGGGACTTTGAAGATACATTAAAATAAATATGAAGATACATATTTTCAATGACGTTATTAAATTATACAGATCATATTTCATCTAGTTTAAGGTGTCATGATTATAAGACACACTATTATTTTATATATAAAACTAAGAAAAAAATGTTGCCAACTATACTATGACATGTTTCAGATGAAATGTGAATTCAGAGATGTTAAAATGTGGGAGAAAAAGAGAATGAGTCTCATAATCAGTGAAATATGAAATAACCTTTGGATCTCTCCTGGGCTAAAAATATTGTTTGAGAAACGAGGAAATTGTAGATCCGGAAGAGCAAACCATCTACTTAAGGGGATAGGCCTAGTTAGTGACAGAGTTGGAAATGAAATGCAATTATCTCCCTGCCTTGATCAGAGCTCACAGTGATTAGAGAATTTCATACATCAGAGACAGCGATAAGGGGCTAGTGTGGAAGTACCTTTTACCTCTGAGAATACAATGTGCTAAAATGTATGGATTGTCCTCTGATAAATCAGAAAATGCTGTATAGGACAAAATGACAGCATCTGCTAAAAAGGTCCCCATATCTAGCATTGGTTTCTTTATTTCTGGTTTTTTTTTTTTGTTGTTTTTGTTTTGTTTTTTTTTTTTGAGACGGAGTCTCACTCTGCCTACCAGGCTGGAGTGCAGTGGTGTGATCTCTGCTCACTGCAACCTCTGCCTCCCGAGTTCAAGTGATTCTCCTGCCTCAGCCTCCCTAGAAGCTGGGATTACAGGCACCCGCCACCATGCCCGGCTAATTTCTGTTTTTTTTTGTTTGTTTGTTTTTTGGTTTTTTTTTAGTAGAGACAGGATTTCATTATGTTGGCCAGGCTGGTCTTGAACTCCTGACCTCAGGTGATCCGCCCACCTCGGCCTCCCAGAGTGCTGGGATTACAGGCGTGAGCCACTGTGCCCAGCCTAACATTGGTTTCTATTATAAATTTCCAGTGTCTGTAACAGTGTCTTGCTGAAATATTTATTGGCATATTGTAAGTTCTCAATGAATGTTAGATGCATTTATCTAGCTCAGTGACTTTCTTGATGACTTTGAACCAGTTACTTCATCTCTCTGGGTCTGCTGCATCTTCATCAAATGGGCATACTAATATCCTTCACTGAGGGGCATAGCAAAGGTTAAATGAGATGGAAATGTAAGTCTGCCTGACACAGAAGCTGGTCAATGGTGGGAACACCAATGTTAGTTTTCTTCACCCTTAAGGTATTGTTGTTAGATTCAAAATCGTTTAAATGCCAACTTTGTAAAGTCATTCAGAAAAATCAATATTCCTATACAGTCTAATACTCTTCTCCAATATAGTGGTAGCCAGTAGCCAAGTGTGACTATTTAAATGTTTAATTAGCCAGGTGTGTTGGCTCACGCTTGTAATCCCAGTGCTTTGGGAGGCCGAGGTGGGAGTGCGAGATCAGCCTGAGAAACACAAGGGAGACTCTGTCTCTATAAAAATATTTAAAATTGTCCATGCACAGTGGCTCAGGCCTGTAGTCCCAGTTACTTGGGAGGCTGAGGTGGGAGAATTACTTGAGCCGAGGAGGTTGAGGTTGCAGTGAGCCGTGTTTTCGCCACTGCACTCCAGCCTGGATGACGGAGCAAGACCCGGTCTCAAAAAAACAAAATAAAATAAAATAAAATAAAATAAAGTAAAAATAAAAATAAATGTATAGTTAAACGAACTAAAATTAAATTTTCATTTCTTCAGTCATTTTAGCTACATATCCACTTGTGGCTAGTGGCTGCCGTGCTGGACAACACAGATATTGGACATTTCCATCATTGCAGAAAGTTCCATTGGATAGCGCTGCTCTACATTCATGAGAGGACCACGATGCCCCTGTTTTTTTCCTCAACCCAAGCAAGGAGGTCCCAAAACATGTTATACCAAACGTCACTTGATTCGTGCGCCCTCCCGTGGCTAGAGGTGGAAACTAGTATGTGTTTAGCAGATGAAGCGGCACATTTATAAAAGGGATAGCTTAGAAATCTTCATTAATCTGACCACTAGAAAGAAAAGCGACATAAAATAGAATATGTATTTTGAATGCTCTAGAGACTACTAAGAAAAATATGTTTGAGAAGGTTTGATCACGTAATCCTATTATTCCTGTATCTCAGTATTTCCTGGACTACCTACCCTTGTGGGATAAAGACATTCTCTGTTTAAACAAAGAATGGTACTATATGGTTGTTTAAAAGTGAGGAGAGACAGGCAGGATTATTCGATGAATGATCCCAGGCGCTCTCTCAGTGGCACCTGGCAACAAACAAGCTGGAACCTGTGGCTCCCCCTGTGGGGACTGGGAGGACTAGACTGAGACTCCACTTCCCACTGGATGAAGGGGACTCCTGTTTCTGGGTGCCGGGCACCTGGCCCTTCCGGGCACTCCCCCACACAGCTGGCACCAGAGCTTAGCCTGCCTGGAGCCTGAGCCCAAGAGTTTATGCCCGACCTACCACCCATGCAAGGCTGTTCTCACGCTTGCGCATTAGAAATGAAAAACCGTGGCGGCGGGGTGGGGCTTCCCGTGAAGCAGTCCCCGCCTGAGTTCTGCGGGTCCCCAAGCACCCTCGCCACAGGATGCAAAAAACATGAGGGACCTGGGCGGCCGCTGACTTCTGCCTGGGATTTCAGCCTCACCAGTGACACCCCTGGTGCTGGGGAGGGGCGGGGCGGGCGGAGAGCTAAACGTCTTTGTACAGATTTTTTTCTGAAGACATTAGTATATTAATATTTCCACACACACACAAAATAGTAAACACAGAGAAATACAAAGAAAATAAAGATCACTCAAAATCCTGTCACCCAGATAAAATCACTAATACAGCTAAATATACGGTTATACTACACATAATGGCATTTCTCCCTACACTGGTTTACTTATTTTTAAGAGATATTCAGTGAGCAATGCACGTGGCCAAACAGCAGCTGCCTCCTGAGGTCTGGCACAGTTTCCAGGTCCCTCCCCCACGCAGGACATGCACAGTACAAGAATTGGGTTAAACCCGGTGCAGTTCTTCAACTCAGAACAGCTACCCCTTCAAATGGGCACCTACGTGTGTACACTGTGTTCGGTGCATTGTCCCTGTTTGGGAGCAAGTGCCAAGTCACATCCCTTCTCGTGCAGCTGCAACTCATCAATCAAGAGTTTCACAAAGAATGTTTTTGGAAACCAGGTACACACTGACCCGCTAATGTTCCACATTTATCTGAGCCCGCTACATTCTGGGGCACAGAGACACATCGTGTTGGCTCTTCTTTTTTAAAAAATTAGCTTTATTGAGATGAAATCACATACTATACAATTCACCCAATTAAAGCATACAAGTGACTAGTTTTTAGTACATTCACAAACTAATTACAGAACATTTCCATACCTCCTAAAAGAAAGCAGACAAATTAGCAATCACTCCTCATTTTCCCCCAAACCTTCCAACGTTAGGTAATCACTAATCTATTTTGTGTCTTTATGGCCATTTCATATAAATGGAACCATATGGTTGGGCGAGGTGGCTCACGCCTGTTATCCCAGTACTTTGGGAGGCCGAGGTGGGCAGATCACTTGAGGCCAGGAGTTCAAGACCATCCTGACCAACATGGTGAAACTGTACTAAAAATACAAAAAAAAAATAGCCGGGTGTGGTGGCACACGCCTGTAAAACCAGCTGCACGGGAGGCCGAGGCAGGGGAATTGCTTAAACCTGGGAGGCAGAGGTTGCAGTGAGCCGAGATCGTACCACTGCACTCCAGCCTGGGCAACAGAGCCAGACTCCGTCTCATAAATAAATAAACAAATAAATAAATAAAGGAACCATAGAATATGTGTTTTTTGTGTCTGGCTTCTTTCACTTAGTATGATGTTTTCAAGGTTTATCCATGTTGTAGCATGTATCAGGACTTCATTTCTTTTTATTGCCAAGTAGTATTTCATTGTATAGACATAATGCATTTTATTTACCCATTTGCCAGTTGATGGAATCCCATTAATATATATGTGTATCCTTACACCAGTACCACACTGTCTTGATTACTGTAGCTTGTAGTAAGTCTTGAACTAGGGAAGTGTGAGTCCTCCAACTTTGTTCGAGATTGTTTTGGCTTTTCCAGATCCCCTGACTTTTCATATGAATTTGAGGATCAGCTTATCAATTTCTGCACAGAATTTAACTGAGTTAGGGATTGCGTTAAATCTGTAGATCACTTATACTGTTTATAACCTGCTTGCTTTTCAGTTAAATATATTGTGGACATCTTTCCATTTCAGTAATTACAGAGTTCATCTTCTTTCTTATGTAATAATTCAACAAATATTTATTAAATAATTACAAGAAACCAGGTGGTCTGGTTTCCTAGGTAGAAAGCTTCTTTTTTTTCTGGGTGGGATACATGTACAAAAAAAGATTACTTTACAGCTTTACAAAATGAGGTAAATATAGATACAGGCTTTTAGCTAGACTAGGGTTTCTTGGTCTCAGCATTATTGATATCTGGGGATTATTCTTTGTCGTGGGGGGACTGTCTTGTACATTGGAAGATGTTTAGCAGCATTCCTGGCCTCTACCCACTAGACTCCAGGAGTATTCCCCCTCCCAGTTATGACAACCAAAAATGTCTCCAGACATTGGCAAATGGCCCCTGGGAGGCAAAATTACCCCTGGTTGAGAACCACTGAGCTAGACCTTACATAATCATTTATGATGATTCCATAGTACATCCCATGAATAATCTACAATTTATGCAACTAATACCCTATAATTCCACGTTCCTGTTACGCCCAATTTTTTACTATTTTTTATAAAACATTACTTTTAGAAAGTACAACATCAGCTCGTTGGGGTAAATAACTATATCATGTTAGTTTTTTTTTTACTATAAAAGTTCTACATGAAAATTATTTTTTCAAACAATTTTGAAGCTAAAATTAAAAGGATTTATCTCTCAATCCTACTCCCCAGAAATAGTGTATGGTATGTTAGTTTTAAATTTTTACATTTATTCAGAAGTGAAGTGGTAAAAAACCTTCTTTTAGTGCATTTTGATCATTACATGTGATAATTTGGTCTATTCACTGCACATTTTATCTGGAGCTCTCCAAGCCACATTTTTCGAGCTGCTGGTCTTGGCCCATTCATGGAATCAAATTAGAGGGTCACGAGCAGCACTTTTTAAAATGAAATAGAACAAAACAGATCATATCAGAGTATATTATACATAACAAAAATAAGTACTATTTTTTGAAAAAATTGTTTCAGTATCAGATAGACAGATGAGATAGACAGATAGATGAAAAATATATGCGTAACTATAGGTTACAGCCAAGAAAAATGTAAAAGCCACTGCTGTAAGCAATCTAAATATATATAACATTCCTTTCTATAATATTAGTAAAGTAGCGGATGGGACAAGTCTCTTCTTTCTTGACTAGAAAAGAATAATTAATATAACATAAGCAAAAATACTTAGTGTTAACAGTTACCCCCAGAAAAACAACACCTATTTAATGTAAATTTAAGTTACCCCCAGAACAACAAAATACTATTTAATATAAACTTAAGGTCCATCAACTCAAATTACCCTGACTCCTTAGGAATTAAATGATAACATGCAGACTGGTGTAATGGCTCACGCCTGTAATCCCAGCACTTTGGGAGGCTGAAGCGGGTGGATCACTTGAGGTCAGGAGTTCGAGACCAGCCTGGCCAACATGGTGAAATCCTGTATCTACCAAAAATACAAAAATTAGGCCGGGCGTGGTGGCTTACGCCTGTAATCCCAGCACTTTGGGAGGCTGAGGCGGGCGGATCACGAGGTCAGGAGATCAATACCATCCTGGCTAACACGGTGAATCCCCGTCTCTACTAAACATACAAAAAAAATAGCAGGGTGTGGTGGCACGCGCCTGTAGTCCCAGCTACTCGGGAGGCTGAGACAGGAGAATCACTTGAACCCGGGAGGCGGAGTTTGCAGTGAGATCATTCCACTGCACTCTAGCCTGGGCTACAAAGTGAGACTCCATCTCAAAACAAACAAACAAACAAAAAACGCCAGGCGTGGTGGCAGGTGCCTATAGTTCCAGCTACTTGGGAGGCTGGGGCAGGAGAATCACTTGAACCTGGGAAGCCTGGGCAACAGAATGAGATTCCGTCTCACAAAAAAATAAATGAAATAAAATAAATGATTCAATAGGAATCATCCACAGCACGTTTATACATTTACAACTTAAATAACATTATGGTATACATTGTGATGGTTGTTGATTCTTTAAAATCTAGTTCTCTTGTACCTCATTCTTCACTCAGTTTGTCTCATTAAACATGACCAAACGCTTATGGCTGCCAGTAGGGAGAATGGGACATGGTGGCTTATATAAATGTTGTACCTCCCCTTAGCAAGGAGAAGTTAGAATGGCAGAGTTTATATGGCCATGATGCTCTTGAATGTCTTTTAATTTAATGCCAGGATGAAACAATAAAGTCCACGTGACCAATTTACACTACTATATAAATCTTTATGTTCATTTAAGACTAACTTACGGCCGGGCGCGGTGGCTCAAGCCTGTAATCCCAGCACTTTGGGAGGCCGAGACGGGTGGATCACGAGGTCAGGAGATCGAGACTATCCTGGCTAACACGGTGAAACTCCGTCTCTACTAAAAAAAAAATACAAAAAACTAGCCGGGCGAGGTGGCGGGCGCCTGTAGTCCCGGCTACTCGGGAGGCTGAGTCAGGAGAATGGCGGGAACCCGGGAGGCGGAGCTTGCAGTGAGCTGAGATCCGGCCACAGCACTCCAGCCTGGGTGACAGAGCGAGACTACTGTGATATTTGGCTACACGGCATGGTTAACAAAGGATTTCACTAAAATCATAGGATAATTAAGATTTCCTGGCCGGGTGCAGTGGCTCACTCCTGTGATCCCCACATGGGAGGATGGCTTAAACCCAGGAGTTTGAGACCAGCCTGGAATATAGTGAGACCATGTCACTACAGAACATGCAAAAAATAGCCAGGCGTGGTGGCATTTACCTAGAGTCCAGGGAGGATTGCTCGTGTGCCAGAGGTCAAGTCTACAATAAGCTGTGGTCACATCGTTGCATTCTAGCCTGGGTGGCGGACCGAGATCCTATATCAAAGAGAAGGAAAGGAAAGGAAAGGAAAGGAAAGGAAAGGAAAGGAAAGGAAAGGAAAGGAAAGGAAAGGAAAGGAAAGGAAAGGAAAGGAAAGGAAAGGAAAGGAAAGGAAAGGAAAGGAAAGGAAAGGAAAGGAAAGGAAAGGAAAGGAAAGGAAAGGAAAGGAAAGGAAAGGAAAGGAAAGGAAAGGAAAGGAAAGGAAAGGAAAGGAAAGGAAAGGAAGAAAGAAAGAAAGAAAGAAAGAAAGAAAGAAAGAAAGAAAGAGAGAGAGAGAGAGAGAGAGAGAGAGAGAGAGAGAGAGAGAGAGGGAGGGAGGGAGGGAAGGGAGGGAGGGAGGGAAGGAAGGAAGGGATTTCCCCCTAAAATTTGAATATTTACTATAACTTGAAATGATCATATTTTCAAGGTTGCTGAAGCTAAATTATAGATGAATACACAAAATGACCTTCAAACTAAGAAACAGAAAACATTTGCTAGACCTGAGAAACACGTTTTCCCCCAAAGTTTTATTTAAAAGATCACCAAAAAGACTTGATAAAGAAAACTTTTGACTCCTCTGTGTGAGCCTATTTGCCGGAACACCCACAGCCAAGTGATGCCAGCTTGGCTGATCTATCAATGCAATCATTGAAAGCCACATGGCAGAGAGAAGGAAAAATAATAAAGTGAATCCTTTTGGAAATGTAAGGGGATAAAAAAAACAATTTATCTCTAATAAATACAGCATTTCATTCTGAGATCTAGTCCAACTCCTCACTTCAGAGATGAGGAAAATGAGTCTTAGAGAGGATAAGGCTTTTTAAATTAATAGACTATTTTTGTACAGTTTTAGGTTTACAGAATAATTGAGCTGAAAGTACAGTTCCCATCAATACAGTTTCCCATGTTAATTCACACATGTTAATCTCTATTACTTTAATTTCACACATTAATTTTGCATTAATATGGCACATTTGTTATAATTGATCAGCCAATATAGATGCATTATTATTAACCAAAGTCCGTAGTTTACATTAGGGTTCAGTCTTTGTGTTGTACATTATATGGCTTTTGAGAAAGATATAATGACATGTATCCACCATTACAGTACCATACAGAATAGTTTTACTGTCCTAAAAATCCCATCTATTCATCCCTGCCTCCCCGCTCCTGAATCTCCGGCAAGCAATGATCTTTTTACCGTTCCGTAGATTTTAGCCATTTTAATATGTGTGTAATGGTATTTTCTTGTTTTAATTTGCAATTCTGTAATGGCATATGATGTGGAGCATCTTTTCATATGCTTATCTGCCATCTGTAGATCTTCTTTGGTGAGGTGTCTGTTCAGACATTTTGCGTTTTTAAATTGAGCTGTTTGTTTTCTTAAGGTTGTGTTTAAGAACTGCTTGTATGTTTTGGATACCAGTCCTTATCAGATAAATGTTTTGCAAATATTTTCTCTATGGCTTATCTTTTTGTTCTCTTAACAATGTCTTTTGCAGAGCAGAAGTTTTAAGTTTTCATGGAGTCCTATTTATCAATTTTTCTTTTTGGTAGATCATACTTTGGGTGCTGTGTCTAAGCAGTGATCACCAATCTCAAAGTCATCTAGATTTTCTCTTATATTATCTTTTAGGAGTTTTGTAGTTTTGCATTTTACATTTAGGTCTCTGATTCATTTTGAGTTAATTTTTGTGAAAGGTGTAAGGCCTATGTCTAGCTTCGTTTTTGTTTTGTTTTGTTTTGTTTTGTTTTTTTGGTTTTTTTGCATGTGGATGTCCAGTTATTCCAGCACCATTTTTTAAAAGGATTGTCCTTTGTGCATTAATTGCCTTTGCTCCTTTGTCAAAGAGAGGTAAGACTTTTTAGCAATACCTCGAGGTGTTATTTTTGTATCAGTTCTTTTTGCTGATAAACTGACTACAGCTAAGTGTTTAAGGGAATTGTCTCTGGAGTCAGATGATCTTTTTTTTATCTAAACATTTTCAGTTGCAAGCTGTGAGATCATGGGCAAGTTACTTAACCTCTCTCGGCCTCAGTATACTCAACTGTACAATGGGGTTGATGATAACAACATGATTAATAATAATTGTAAGGTTATCATGAGACAGATTAGATAATACAGGCAAAATACCTGGCACATAGTAAGCCCCCAATAAGTGTTGAGTAAGGGCTGCTACTATTGGAGTATTCAAAATTTAACTTGCTTTCTGCCTTGGGGCTCACTATTGAAATATATCAGACAAAAATATATACATATCTTTCTTCATTCTCTAAACCCCCTTCTAATTTTTATAAAATTATGTACCATTTATGTAGGTTTTTTTCCAAAATCACGTTCTCTGCAAATTCATCTGTGGTGGCAGCAGCCAGATTCGTAGTTGCTCAGTGGTCATTGATAGAGGAAGGGGCACAAGGAAACTTCTGGGTGTGATTGAAATGTTCTTTTTCTTTTTTTTAATTGTAGTTGTGGTTTCATGGGTGTTTATATCTGTCAAAACTCGTTGAATTGCATACTTTAAATGGGTGCAGTGTATTGTACATAAATTATACCTCCATAAAGCTAAAACACACACAAGGAGGAAACGTAAATACTATCTGGATATTGATACCAAGGAATTATTGCTACTTTTTTACATATGAGAATGTATTGTAGTTATTTGAATTTTTTGAAAAGTCCTTATCTTTTAGAGATGCATAGAGAAATACTTGCAGATGAAATAGTGTGATATGTAATATTTGCATCAAAATAATAAGAGATGGGAAGGGTGGATTGGGGAGAGAGATGAAACACATTTGACTATGAGCTGATAACTATTGCAGTTGGATGGCATGTACATAGATAGTTCATTCCACTATTCTGTTTTCTTTTTTGTGTTTAAAATTGTCTATAATTTTAAAGCGTTTTAAAGAACCACTCCACAGATACAGAAACTGTTGCCTTTATTTCAGTTGATAAATGGAACAGTACTGAAAGCATCATTAAGGTTTTTCGATTTTTTTCTGCACACCATTTATTTTTTATTTATTTTATTTTTTATTATACTTAAAGTTCTAGGGTACATGATGTGCACAACGTGCAGGTTTGTTACATATGTATACATGTGCCATGTTGGTGTGCTGCACCATTAACTCGTCATTTACATTAGGTATATTTCCTAATGCTATCCCTCCCCTCCCCCCATCCCACGACAGGCTCCAGTGTGTAATGCTCCCCTTCCTGTGTCCGAGTGTTCTCATTGTTCAATTCCCACCTATGAGTGAGAACATGTGGTCTGCGCACCATTTATAATTTTTGATTATAATTTTAAAGATAATTATAGATTCACACACAGTTGTAAGAAATAATATAGAGAGGAAGGCCGGGCGCGGTGGCTCAAGCCTGTAATCCCAGCACTTTGGGAGGCCGAGGCGGGCGGATCACAAGGTCAGGAGATCGAGACCACAGTGAAACCCCGTCTCTACTAAAAATACAAAAAATTAGCCGGGCGCGGTGGCGGGCGCCTGTAGTCCTAGCTACTCAGGAGGCTGAGGCAGGAGAATGGCGTGAACCGAGGAGGCGGAGCTTGCAGTGAGCCGAGATCGCGCCACTGCACTCCAGCCTGGGCAACAGCGTGAGACTCCGTCTCAAAAAAAAAAAAAAAAAAAAAGAAATAATATAGAGAGATCCCCTGTATACTTCACCCAGTTTCCCACAAAGGTAACATCTTGCAAAAGAATAGTATAATATCTCAATCAGGATATTGACATTGATATAATCCACTCATCTGATTTAGATTCTCCCAGTTTTACTTGTCTGTGTGTGCGTGTGTGTGTATGTGTGTGTAAAGTACTACATAATTTTATCACCCAAAATTGTAGGTTCTTGTATCTACCACCAAAGTCAAGATATTGAACAGTTTCAATACTACACAAGAACAAGGATTTTTCATTTTGCCCTTTTATAACCATACTTACCTTCCTATACACCACCCCCCATCCCTATTCCCTGGCACAACTAATCTGTCCTGATTTTTATTTCAAAAATGTAATATGAATGGAATTATATAGTATGTAACCTTTTGAAATTGACTTTTTTCACTCAGTCTAATTCCCTGGAGCTTCATCCAAGTCATTGTGTGTATCAATAGTTTCTTCCTTTTTCTTGTACATTGATGATATGTATGTACCATACATATGTTTGTTTAACCATTTACTAGTTGAAGGACATCTAGTCTGATTTCAGTTTTTAGCTTTTACAAATAAAGTGCTGTGAACATTCACAGATGCATTTTCATCTAACATTTTGTTTTCTACTAGTATAATAATTTCCCCTTCTATCGGTTAATCTCAGATGAGCAGTAAGTTTGCAAACTTTCTGAATAAAATCTGTTGGCTTAATAGATCTGTACATTTGAAGCATGTATAATTTCCCTTTAGAGATTGTGAAGTATTTTTTCAACAATATAATGAGTGTCGGCCGGGCGCGGTGGCTCACGCCTGTAATCCCAGCACTTTGGGAGGCCGAGGCGGGCGGATCACAAGGTCAGGAGATCGAGACCACGGTGAAACCCCGTCTCTACTAAAAATACAAAAAAAAAATTAGCCGGGCGCGGTTGTGGGCGCCTGTAGTCCCAGCTACTCGGGAGGCTGAGGCAGGAGAATGGCGGGAACCCGGGAGGCGGAGCTTGCAGTGAGCCGAGATCGCGCCACTGCACTCCAGCCTGGGCGACAGAGCCAGACTCCGTCTCAAAAAAAAAAAAAAAAAAAAAACAATATAATGAGTGTCTCTGGTTTTTCCTCTAACTTATTTTGAAAAGCAATTCTCAATAGGAATTTGTAAGTGACCTTATAATTACAGACCTTTTGAAGGCTATGATAGCTTTACATCAGTGTCAGTTTCCTCTTTGTAATAATCAAACTAAACAATCTTGCTGTACCTCATAAATATGTATTCAAAGGCATATTTTCTGACTGATATACCCATATGCCATCACTGAGGGCCAGAGAACATGTTACAGATTTGAAATTTGTGCCCTTAGGTCTTTCAGCATAGTACAATAATGAAGTAATTTACATTCAGCCACAGTTATATTGCAAATTTCCAATTTACTAGGGAATTCTACTTTCAAAAACCATTACTGATCCTCTTAAAAGTGAAGCATGGTTTTGTTGTGGTTATTTTCCTGCCTCCTCTTAATGCTAAGCTAACCCCCTTTCACTTTGTTTGTGATGCTAGGGCTGGCACTGCAAACTGCTTTTCCCAAACTCCCTTGCTGGTTGCCTTCCTGTTAGGTTCTGTCAATGGAAGGTTCTGATGGGAGATTGGAAGGGGTGAGAAGGGTCTTCTTGCTGCCAACTCCTATCAACAGATGCCCAACACACATGGCTCCAGCCTCCACTTTCTTTCAGTCTTCCCAGCATCACCATACCACATAGCTGTCAGCACCAACCAGCCACACCTTCCTTGGTGATCTGAGTCTCAGCCGAGTAGTACACTTTTCAGTTGTCAGAGCAATGACTGTGGGGAGTGCCAGCCAGCAGGTGAAGTAGCTGATATGTACCCAATTCTCGGTATTGAATCAGCTCTATGTGAAATACTTAGCATAGCTTTTGCCTTACAGAGTGTTGTAGCTTTCTTATACAATTGCAAGAACAATTTTGCGAATTTTTTAGTATCATGTCTGTGTCCTCTCCAGCTACAAAGGTCATGTTCCTTATTCGGGATAATCTGTGGTTAAATTCAGAACTTGGAGAGAGAAGGGGGTAGGTTTGTGCAAATATCAGATTTATTTGATGGTAGGCAACAAATGGACACAGGCTAACTTAAGCAAAAAGGAAATCCATAAAAGCTACAGAGGAGCTTTGCGCAGTGGCAGTATCATAGCCAATGAGGTTTATCTGAGGCGCGATTATTGCTAATTGAAAAGCTACGTAGGAGCTCACAGAATCAAAGGAGCCAACTTGGAAAGGGTAGGAACCAGAGCCATTCCAGAGATCCAGGAAGCAGGAATCAATGGACTTGCACCTCCAGGTGTTTCACCAGCATGAATCTATAGAATTCACATTCCAAGAAGGGTGTTGCCCACTGGGGTCGGGCGCCCTACCTTTTAGCTGGTGGAGAGTTGGACATCCTGATGGACAGTCCTCCCAAACTGTAATGGATTAAGGAAGAGTAGTTCACTCAAAAGAACTCCAGCATGCTGTTTCCTGGAGAAGGAAAAATGGATGGTGGCCAGAAATTACAACAAACGTACACTACAATGAATTTCAGAAGAGGTCTTCAGCGGTAAATAAGAATGCATTGTATATGAAAACTTTGAATAAAAGAACATTGTGCTTGGAGTGAAACACTCAGGGCTATATGTCTACAAGAAGATTCTACAGTTAGGAGAAATAAGTTTTAGTGATCTATTCTACAGAATGGTGACTATAATAAATAGTAATGTGTTATATATTTCAAAATTGCTGAAAGATATATTTTAAATGCTTTCACCACAAAAAAATGTTAACTATGAGAGGTGATGAATTTGTTAATTAGCTTGATTTAATCATCTCACAATGTAAACATATATCAAAACATCACATTGTACCCCATACATTTATATGATTGTGATGTCCATTAAAAATAAAATTTAAAAAAGGTTTACATGCGAAGCTTTCTTATTGATGCTTATGGATTGGGACAAGCCTAAGAGGAGTTTCTTGTTCATTATTTTTCATTTGACAAATATTTATTTACCACGCCCCAGTGATTCTAAGCCTAAGCCTCAGTGATTCTGGTCTAGGTCATTTCCTTTATTCACTGTCCCCAATGCAGAGCTCAAGTGGCTGAGCCTCAACAGCTAGCAACAGGGTAGGTTGGTCTTTTAGAAGTCCAGAGGGACACCCCACAAAGGTTACGTATTAACACATTTGTAAGTATAAAACAGTCACTTCACTTTACCTAATAAAATAGCACAATAGTCAATGCAAACAAAGTACAAGTTCAAAGAACAGTGTGTTTTCTATTATAATAATTTTCCTTCAACTCCCTCTCACACAACTGCATTAAACAATATTTTAAATTACTTAGAATTTTACCGCATTAAGACAACTCTTCATTTGTATTACTCCGACATTTTTTTTCTAAAATGCATGCGTTTTTTCTATTGATATGAGCATTATGCGTCCAGTGGAAAAAATGTTAAAATAGGGCAATATATGAAGAATAAAATAACAATATACTAGTATCAAGAGACAATGGCTATTAATATCTTAGTGTATTTTCTTCTGCTCCTAATAATGACTGGATGAAAACAATTTGGCCAGAAACAAAATTGGTATTCGTTATGCTCCTCTTTTGCTTGTATAATTTTCAGATCTTTCTGTAACAAGCTTTGTTTTTGTAATAAGAAAACAAACAATAAAGGAGAGTATAAAAGAGCAGGATCTCTGTATGTCTTGTTCATCCAGCTAGCTGCAGTTTCCAGAACACTGTTTGGCTCACAGTAGGTACTTCAAAAAATTTTTTTGAATGGCTAAAACTTTTTTGCCCCCAACCTAGTGAACCATAGTTGCTAATGAACATGGAATCACTCTGCAGGTATGTCTGGGTATTATGTCTCTGATTCCTTTTAGTAAATAGTTTATTCTATCCATAGGATCACTTTTGCTGTCTTAATATAAGACTGATTAAATTCAAATTCCAACTCCAGCACTCACTAGCTATGGCACCTTGGCAAGAAACCTCACCACTCTGGCTCAGCTTCCTCATCTGGTAAGCACAGGTCCAGGTGCTGAGGGTGCAACAAAACAAGAATCCTACCCTCTAATTTACATTCTAGTGTGCAAGAAAAAGCCTGTGGACAAACATCTGTCAGATGGCGATAAGCGATAAGCACTGTGAAAAAACAGAAAATAGAGTAAAGGGAATAGAAGGTGATTACCTGTGGGGGTGGATGGGGGCATGTTGCTATTTTATAAAGGGTAGTCGGGAACAGCTAAAGGTTTAAACACTAGGCCCAGCATGGTGGCTCATGCCTGTAATCCCAGCACTTTGAGAGGCCAAGGTGGGCAGATCCTTGAGCTCAGGAGTTCAAGACCAGCCTGGGCAACACGGTGAAACCCTGTCTCTACTAAAAACAAAACAAAACAAAATCTGGGAATGGTGGCCTGTGCCTGTGGTCCCAGCTACTCGGGAGGCTGAGGTGTGAGGTTCACCTGAGCCCAGGAGGTTGAGGCTGCAGTGAGCTGTGATCGTGCCACTGCACTCCAGCCTGGGTGACAGAATGAGAGCCTCTTTCAAAAGAACAAAAAAAGAAAAAAGAAAAAAGAAAAAAAAAGAAAAAGAAAATAAAAGAAAAAGGAAAGAGAAATTTTAAAAATCATAGTATAGTGTTTTTCAAACTTCAAGTTGTGACTAAGCTCAATCATGAAGTCCATTTAGAATTTGCATTTTTGGAAAAATGAAATAAAATTCATCCCTTTCTTGTGTGTGTGCACCTGTTTGTGCCTTACTCTATTAGCTGAGCACAGAAGAGACAAAAAGAACAACCCCAGAAAAGTGCCAGAAAAGATTAGGACCAGAGCTAAGAGGTTGGGGAGAAAGGCAAACCCAACAGATAAGCAATACAAGAGAGAAAACATCACTTTTTTTTAATTCAAAAAAAAGTAGTTGATGGAAAAAAGGCCAAAAAAAATTAAATAGAATTGACAGATTCAATTTAACAACAACAAAAATGCAAAACCAATGAAATATGCTGTACATGATACCTTCGGATTAAATGCATGATAGCGTGTGAATATTCTCAGAAACTCCCAAAATATTTGTTCCGTATTTCCTTCTCTGACCTTCACTGAGGTCAACAGTATCAAGATTTTAAAGCCACGTCGTCTGGGAAGGTTTCTTTTCTTTCAGTCCTTCAAACATTTCTTTTAATAGGTTTTGGAAATCATGCCTACTTATCAGAAATCAGTACACTGTATTAAAGGGATACAAATCATCTCCCAAGCCGCCTCTTGTTTTGCACACGAGGTTCTCTTTGAAGCAGAGCCATAAGGTACAATTATTCTAGAACAAGGTGGGCAAACTACAGTCCTCCGACTAAATCTAACCCACCACGTTTTTGTATGGCCCTCGAGCTGAGAATGGTTTTTCCGTTTTCAAGCGGTTGAAAAAAAGATTTTGTGACCCTGAAAACGATTTCAGTGTCTGTAGTTTTATTGGAACACGGCCAAATGTATCCACATTTTCCACGGCTGCTTTGCGCTACAACGCGACAGAGTCGAGCAGTTGCCCCCGAAGCCTAAAATATTTACTATCTCGGTCCTTTTAGAAAAAGTCTTGCCAACCAGCGTCCTAGAATATGAGGGCTGTATTGCTTAAACACCCTTCCAACTCTTTTCCCTCTCCAGCCACCCCCTCAGCCTTAGGCACTAACAAGATTCTTTGACCCGGCATAGGGGGAGGGCGTTATAATAATGAACTGTATTGTATCGGAAACAAGACAGTAAATATCTACAGAAGGGAATGTGTGACTGGTTCTGCCACTGACTAACGTCTGGGTTTGCGTCCCGGTCAGAAAAGTGGGCATGACAGCGGCATCTGCAAGATAGCATCTGAGCATGAAGGCACTTGGAAAGGTATCAAGGCAGCAAATGTTCCGGGGGTGCTTTTGCAAGAGGAGCCTCTCTCGGAGCTGGACGTACACTTCGGTTCCCTTTGCACGCAGGCACCTTGGTCGCCTCCCCCAACTCCGTCCCCTCTGCTCCTGGCCCTCATTTTCTTTTATTCCCTTTTTGGCCTTGCAGCCAGTTTTCTCCTCCCCCGATACACTCCCCAGGGGCTACGAAGTTCCCGAGCAGAGCATGGCTCAGGTAAGCAGGCCCAGGGCAGTTCAGCCCTGCTCTCTCCAGCTCCGCCAGCTTGGGGTGGGGTCGCCCGGGGACCCCTGCAGGTGACAAAAATGACTCAGCAGGGGCCGGGGCTGGGATGCGAAAGGAATGCCAGTGCTGGAACAAAATCCCCTGAAGCACGAAGAGGCCTCAAACCATCATCTTAAGGACCCAAACATCGAACAAATTAAAATGTAACAATGTAAATCGGTTTCGGCCCGCCGGCGGCCTGTGCCGCTACAGGCTGCACATTTAGCCTAACAAGGCGGCCCGGCGGCTTTTGCAGGCAAAAAACGCCCGCGGCCTCTCCAGAAGCTCTCTTCCCTCTGAGACCAGCCCCACCTCGGCCCGACCGGGCCCCAGGAAAGGCCAGTCGGCTGGAGGAGAACATTTCAGGGGTGCAGAGAATTGCATGTCCGTGATTATCAGGGAGACTTTGAAGGCACAGTAATCTCTCGAGAACAGGAACCATTTTCCCCTCTTGCTCTGAGATTTTGCTTGGCTAAGCGGCAGCAGCCTCCCTGCCCCCCTCTCACCCCCACCACCGCTGCCGCTACAAGCAACCACGCCCCGCGGGCCCCAAGGCTAGCCGCCCCGGGGCTCGCGGCCCCCGCTCAGCCGGCCAGCCGCGCCTCCATCCACCCCACCCTCGCGCGCCCCCATCCGCCCCGCCCCCTCGGGCCCTCATCCGCCCCGCCCCCGCGGCCCCCATCCGCCCCCGCGGCCGGCCCTGGGAGCACCGGGCGAGCCCTCGCGCCTGCGCATCGCCAACTTCCTGCCGCGGCACGCTCCGCCCACCCCCAGAAGCCCGCCTCCGAACGCCGCGTGAAACCCGCCCGCCGCGCGTCATTGGTCGCGGCGCTGGAGCCGTTGGCTCCCAGACCCGCCTCTCCGCCTCCTCTCACTTTTCCCAGGGCGGATGCGCCTGCGCTTAGCTGCCTGGGCGGGCTGGGAGGCGCGGGTTGAAAAGTCTCGTTCCAAGTTTGGAGAGAGAGAGAAGAGCGCCTCAGACCTCGGTACCCGCGAGCGGGGAGGAGGCAGGAAACAAGGACGCGGCGTCTGGGGAGCACCCAGGCAGCAAGACTGGGCCCGGGCTTTCGACCGCGGGGAGTGTGTGACGCGTTTGGGAAAGGCAGGAGCGCCAGTGGTCGGGCTGCTCTTGGCTAACGAGGGGAGTCCGAGGCGGCGGCGAGGGGCGAACGACCCGACGCAAGATGGCGAGTAAAGAGAGTAAGAGGCCCTGCGGGGCGGCGCGCGCCGGGGCCGCGGGGGGCGGCGGGCGCGCGAGGCCGCGGCACGCGCCGGCGAAAGGCGCGAATTGGCGTGCGGAGCAGGGGGCGGGGCCGGGCGCGAGGCTGGGCGCGCGCCTCGAGGGGCCTGCGCGGGACGGGACCGCCGTGCCGAGGGCTCCGAGCACTTCCGGAGCCGGGCGCGGGGCCGAGGGCTGGGCCCCCCTCTTCTCTTCCCTCCTCCAGCGGCTGCGCTCCCTCCGGCGCCCTCGGCCCCGGGGCGGAGGCGGCCGCCGCCGCCGCCGGGAAGCGAGCGCCGCGGCTCCTTCTACGCGCGCGCGTTGACCGCCTCGGGGTCGCGGCCCTTGTCCGGGGGTTGCTGGAGCCCTCAGGCCTATGGCTGCCGAGGCGGGTGTCGTGGGAGCTGGGGCCTCCCCTGATGGGGATTGGAGGGACCAGGCCTGTGGGCTTCTGGTACACGTGCAGTTGTCTTCCCGAGTGGGTCGCGCAGCCCCTGTACGTACAGGTCGTCATCTTAGAACAGGTGCGAACAGCTGTAACAGGGTAAACAATTTCCATGTCCGTGTAATTGACTACCCAACATGGTATACGCAGAGGGTATTGATCTCAACGGAAAAAAAGAGGCTTCGTGGTTGGTAGTATTTTCTTCACCTTCTGGAAGAGCAGTTAGTTGTCCGTGTCCAAATTAGAGGTAAAAGGAAAGAGTACATGAGGTGTGGCCATCTTGAGGTGACCTCCAATTTCTGACTTCGATCCATCTCAGCCACTTAATTGTGTGGGCTTTCTCCAAATTTCAGTGTTTGAAGATACTGTGGAGGAGCGTGTCATCAATGAAGAATATAAAATCTGGAAGAAGAATACACCGTTTCTGTATGACCTGGTTATGACCCATGCTCTTCAGTGGCCCAGTCTTACCGTTCAGTGGCTTCCTGAAGTGACTAAGTAAGGGTTTCTGGCAACTTTTTTTTTTTTTTTTTTTTTGCTTAAATTTAACTGTCGTTCTGAATTTCCTAGTTTTGGCGTTTTATACCTAGAACATAAGTATGTAATCAGCCCTTGCATGGGGTGGCAGGTGGTTTTTATTTTCAAAACTTAACGTGATTTATGGGATGATTTCTGGCGTATAGTGTGGTGGTAAAAGGGGAGAAAGAATCCGTTGTGAGATTAATGGTATTTGGAGGAAACACTGAATGTATTTGACAGTTCCCGGGCTCGAATGTAGAGCAGCATCTCTCTGGGCCCAAACTAATGCGTTTCTTTAAAACTTTATTGAAAAAGAGAATATTTACAGAAAAGTTCACACATCATAAGTGTTGTATGGCTTCATAAATTTTTGCAAAGTGAACACACGTAACAGTCACCCAAGATAAATACATTTTAATTGGTAAAGGCAAAAAGACCTTGTCAACAATTGACCAAAGAAAAGATGTTATCGGCTTATGGAATACACTTTGAGATTGCCGTTAGTCTTCATAAGAGTATTCTTTTCTGTTAGATCTACGGTTTCTCTGGTAATAATTGCTGGCATTTATTGAGCACTCAACAGGGCCTGGCACAGCTGAGGAATCTACGTCTTGTTGTAATCCTCACAGTAGTACTATGCTGTAGGTAATTTTCATTATCCTTGTTTTACTGATAGGGGAACTGGGAGTGAGCGTTTAAGTGCCATCCCAAGATCACACAGCTGGTCCCTGCGTTAGTCTGCCTTTCTCATTCACTTGAACCTTTTCTAGTAGGAACTTGACCATGTACTTTTTAAAGTGTATTAAATATGGGGCCAGGCACAGTGGCTTATACTCCTGTAATCCTAGCGCTTTGGAAGGTTAGCTTGAGCTCAGGAGTTCAAGGCTGCAGTGAGCCATGATTGCGCCACTGCATTCCAGCTTAGCCAACAGAGTGAGACCCTGTCTTCCAAAGAAACAACAAAAAAGCATCTTAAATTTGAGTGTTGTGGGCATATAATTTAAAGAGGATTAAATGAAACTCTAACCTAAAAAGAGGATTTTGCAACAAGTTATAAAAATAATAAGCTAATTTTGGCTGGGCGCGGTGGCTCACGCCTGTAATCCTAGCACTTTGGGAGGCCGAGGCAGGTGGATTGCCTGAGCTCAGGAGTTTGAAACCAGCCCAGGCAACACGGTGAAACCCTGTCTCTACTAAAATACAAAAAAAAAAAATTAGCCGGGCGTGGCAGCGTGTGCCTGTAGTCTCAGCTACAGGGAGGCTGAGGCAGAAGAATTGCTTGAACCTGGGAGGCGGAGGTTGCAGTGAGCCAAGACCGCACTACTGCACTCCGGCCTGAGCGAGAGCAAGACTCTCTCTCTTAAAAATAAAAATAATAGGCCGGGCGCGGTGGCTCAAGCCTGTAATCCCAGCACTTTGGGAGGCCGAGACGGGCGGATCACGAGGTCAGGAGATCGAGACCATCCTGGCTAACACGGTGAAACCCCGTCTCTACTAAGAAATACAAAAAATAGCCGGGCGAGGTGGCAGCGCCTGTAGTCCCAGCTACTCGGGAGGCTGAGGCCGGAGAATGGCGTGAACCCGGGAGGCGGAGCTTGCAGTGAGCTGAGATCCGGCCACTGCACTCCAGCCTGGGCTACAGAGCGAGACTCCGTCTCAAAAAAAAAAAATAAATAAATTAAAAATAAAAATAAAAAAATAAAAAATAATTACAATAATAATCTAATTGTATATAAAACTGCTCTTACAATGGCTAGGTTCTCCATATGCAAACATTGATTTCCATACAGATAGGAATTTCCACTGGGCTTCCCAAAAATCTAAATGTAAATGTACAGATGTGGGAAGAGTAGAGAAGAACTAAGTGATGGACACTTGGAAGCATTGACGTTTACAGTCACCTTTGAACAGATTGAAAACTAGATTAAGCATCGTATGCCCAGGGGTATTCAAGTTCTGGTTTGAGCATTGTGTGCATTTGCCTCTTTGGTCTGTTAAGCAGATTTAAAATGTATTAACTAAATTTACCCTTTTGGGGATCTTTTTCACCCACTGTAACATAATGGAAAACAGCAGGGACTTTAAACTTAGAGACCTGGGTTAGAATCATGCCCCTGCTTCTTCTTAGCTTTGTGAACTGGGGCCGTGTTGTCTGGGCTGTAAATGGAGATGTTGGTCGTACTGACTACCTACATTTGAGGGAATTAAATGAGATCATGCATGTTAAAGTGCCTGGTGCAGCATAAGTACACAGTAAGTGGTGACTGATGCTGATTCTCCCACCCCTTCCTGTTCAGAAATAATTTGTCAGGATTGAAATAGCTCTGTGTTTCTTCATTTGGATTTCAATGGAAGCTACTTGCTGAAGTTTTTTTTTTTTAAATGTTACCTATAATATGTAATACTTAGGAATGTAACAGAAAATGCTTTAATTAAATTATTTAATATGTATCATGGTGTTCTTTGTATACAAAGCTGTTGTGGGATTGAGTTGTGGGACGTGCAGTGCCTTAGAGAATGTAAGAAAATGCCAAGCAGCCTGCATTCTTGGATGTTGAGGATTGCTGTGTGGTGCTTTGCAGGGTTCAGTTAGGGGTATAAAGGGACTGTGTTTTATCACCATACAGAACAGTAAAAATGTTGACTGTTCCTCAGTGTCTGACTCTGAGGAACAAGACCCTGCTCCACCTCATATAACGATTACTTGGACTTTCTGAGCTATTGTCCTTCAGTCGAGTTAGGTAATTGTCCAAATAATTGATTTGGCTTGCTGCTTTTTTTTTTTTTTTGGAGACAGAGCAAGACTCTGTCTCCCAGGCTGGAGTGCAGTGGCACCATCTTGGCTCACTGCGCCCTCCACCTCCCAGGTTCAAGCGTTTCTCCTGCCTCAACCTCCTGAGCAGGTGGGATTACAGGTGTGTACCACCACACCCAGCTAATTTTTGTATTTTTAGTAAAGACAGCATTTCACCATGTTGGTCAGGCTGGTCTCAAACTCCTGACCTCATGATCTACCCACCTCAGCCTCCCAGAATGCTGGGATTACAATTGTTGATTTGACTTTTAAAAGGTTTTATTTAGATATCTCTAAGAAATTGTTTTTTTTTTAATTAGGTAGTTATTTCATATCTCTTGTTGAATAATGTTTTAAATATATTGAGACTAAGTTATTGTCTACCTAAAAAGCTTTGTAGTTTTTCAAATTCAGGAAGTACAAAAGGATGTAGAGTGAAGAATAAGTCCCCTTTCCACATCCCTTACTGTCCTACTTCCTTTCCCCAGTCATTGTTTTCAATTTCCTAACCCATCCTTGCCAGTGTGTAGAAGTGCATACCTGTATCTTCATTTTTTATGGTAGCAAGTTCTTGAGTTTGTCAGTAAGAGTACATATTGGAGATTTTCCTGTCAGCATGCTTGGATATGCTTGTTCTTTTCAAGGGTGCCATAGAATTTTGTTTATAGATACACTGTGTAATATATGATACCAGTTCGTTACTGATGGATGTTTAGTTATTTTCAGTCTTTTTGCTGCTATAAACAATACTGCTGAGAATAATCTTGTAATAGGCCATATTTATGTGATGCTTGGCTAAATTTCCTAGTGGTAGTTACTGGGGTCAGAGGATTCTGCACTGAAAATGGATAGGCTCTCTTAAACATTAGTGTTTCTGCAGCCTTTAAATACATCCAGTATTGGAGGAAAGTAGTGTCATATTGATTAGTTTAGGAAAACAGGCTGTGTTTTAGTGATGGAGGTGAAAGGATTTCTAGTAGAAAGAAAAGCCCTCATATGATGATCAAGTTGGGGAAAACTGGAATAATTAAATTTGAGTCCAGAGGGATTTTTAAGCTCCTCCAGTCCATCTTGGGACAGTGTTCATTAGAAAGGGCCTATGATAAACTGACCTGTCTACCTGTAATTTTTTACCTGTGAGTCTCAGTTTTCTTGCTTAACTCCACAAAAAACAAGTCACTTTTTTCCTTTGATGTCAGTCCCGGCATTGCTTTGTGGTGCCTTCTTTCTCTCAAGCATTCTTATTTCTCTTTTTAAATATTTACTTTTTTTTTTTTTTTTTTTTTGGTGGAGATGGGATTTTGCCATGTTGCCCAGGCTGGTCTCGAACTCCTGGGCTCAAGTGATCCGCCTGCCTTGGCCTCTCTAAGTGCTGGGATTAGAGGCATGAGCCACCGCATGTGGCCAAATATTTCTTCTTTCTTTTTTTTTTTTTTTTTTTTGACAGGGTCTTGCTATGTTGCCCAGACTGGTTTTTGTTTTGTTTTGTTTTGTTTTTGTTTTTAGACAGGATCTTGCTGTGTTGCCCAGACTGGACATGAACTCCTAGGCTTAAGCAGTCCTCCCTAGTAGCTGGTACTGTGGGTGCACAGCACTGTACCTGGCTTACCCTTTCATTTTAAGCCACTATTCCCTGTAAAGGTTTGATTTCTGTCCAAGTCCTCATAAAGTATGTTGGTTTTACTGGTTAAAAATAAGTGGGCAAGCCAGATGTGGTGGCACACATCTGTAGTCCCAGCTACTGAAGAGGTTGATGCAGGAGGATCAATTTGAGCCCAAGAGTTGGAGACCAGCCTGGGCAACATAGGGAGACCTTGTCTCTTAAAAAAAAAAAAAAAAAAAAAGTGGGGGCGGGGGCACATGGGCTCATGTGGATTGCCCCCTACACGGGTATAAAGACCACCTAAGGGCCAGGCGCGGTGGCTCACGCCTGTAATCCCAGCACTTTGGGAGGCCGAGACGGGCGGATCACGAGGTCAGGAGATCGAGACCATCCTGGCTAACACGGTGAAACCCCGTCTCTACTAAAAAATACAAAAAACTAGCCGGGCGAGGTGGTGGGCGCCTATAGTCCCAGCTACTCGGGAGGCTGAGGCAGGAGAATGGCGTGAACCTGGGAGGCGGAGCTTGCAGTGAGCTGAGATCCGGCCACCGCACTCCAGCCTGGGTGACAGAGCGAGACTCCGTCTCAAAAAAAAAAAAAAAAGACCACCTAAGATGGAATTAATTACTTTTTTGGTAGCCACATCATATTCTTGGCCCACTGTGCATGTATCAATCAAGACCCATGTTGTCGTCGTCGTCTTTTTTTTTTTTTTTTTTGAGACTGAGTTTCACTCTTGTTGCTCAGGCTGGAGTGCAATGGTGTGATCTTGGCTCACTGCAAGCTCCGCCTCCCAGGTTAAAGTGATCCTCCTGCCTCAGCCTCCTGAGTAGCTGGGATTACAGGCATGTGCCACCATGCCCGGCTAATTTTGTATTTTTAGTAGAGACGGGATTTCTCCATGTTGGACAGGCTTGTCTCAAACTCCCAACCTCAGGTGATCCGCCTGCCTTGGCCTCCCAAAGTGCTGGGATTACAAGCATGAGCCACCGTGCCCAGGTGTCTTTTTTTCAAACACGTTGCTATTGTGTAGTCATGGCTGCCTTACTCTCTTCTTGGGGGAGTGTGTGTGTGTGTGTGCGCGCGCGTGTGTCTGTGTGCACGCACTTTTTTACTGTAAGCCAAATCTTGGTAAAATTGCATCTTGTGTTTTCTTTTTTTTTTTTTTCTTTTGAGATGGAGTCTCGCTCTGTCGCCTAGGCTGGAGTGCAGTGGAACGATCTCGGCTCACTGCAAGCTCCGCCTCGCAGGTTCACTCCATTCTCCCACCTCAGCCTCCCAAGTCGCTGGGACTACAGGTGCCCACCACCACACCTGGCTAATTTTTTGTATTTTAGTAGAGACGGGGTTTCATTGTGTTAGCCAGGATGGTTTCAGTCTCCTGACCTCGTGATCCGCCCGCTTCAGCCTCCCAAAGTGCTGGATTACAGGCGTGAGCCACCGCGCCCGGCCTTGTATTTTCTTAAGTTATTACTAAATTACTTGCCTAGAAGTAACTTTCAATCTTTTTAGGAAAAAAAAAACAAAAAACAAAAAAAACATTGAGTCCTTTGTGCAGCTGAAAATTAGAAACAGATAAATGGCCTAACTTGTCTTGTGTTGGGGCCTAGAGCCCTACTTCTCAGTCCTCTTCATTGAAGTGGGACCATGGAGCACAGTTGAAAATTGTGTTCTAGATAATACAAATGGGGAAGCCTTTTTGATAGATACTGATGCAAAAAATCACTGCTTGGACCAAGGTGCCAAGAGGTTTGGGCAAGTTCTTCAGCCTCAAGGTGAGTTTCCACAGAACAAGGTAACAAAGATGGCTCAGTAAAATTGAGAATGTTCGTTTCATAAACTTAGGTATCATAAACATCAAGGAGTTCACATCATGCCATTTGCACTTATAGCCTGTTTTATTCAGCGAAGAAACTGAGGCCCCAGGGAGGTTGTGTTTTAAGCAATTGCATTTTAGTTTGATCCAGGATTTAAGCTGTTTTTTTGATTCAGTACTTTCTGTCCATACTATCTTGTAGAATTTCTTATTGGGAAATAGGAAACATCTAGTGTGTAAGATATTTTTAGGTGGGAAGAAGATTTCTTTAGGTGGGAAGTTGTGATTTATGAGTGTGGGGATTGTTGGTGGATTCCTGTGTAGATGTTTGTCTGTGTTATACTGAGTTGGGCCTGCCTTCCCCAGAGTGCTGCTCTATAAAAGGTAGTGTTCACATTGATAATTGAGGCACAGGAGGATGGGTCTTTGAGAAAGAAGCAAGCCCTCTGCATATTGTAACTAGAATATTTTCTTATATTTGCATATGTGGGGATTGTAAAGTTGGTAACCAGAGGGGGAGAAGATACACAGTTGATGCTAAGTATATATTTGCTAAAGAAATTTGAATGTATTTTGAGGGAACTAGACTGAATTTGTTAGCAACTGGAGATTTCTTGTCAGATCAGTGTGACTTATTTTCTTTCTTAAACAGACCGGAAGGAAAAGATTATGCCCTTCATTGGCTAGTGCTGGGGACTCATACGTCTGATGAACAGAATCATCTGGTGGTTGCTCGAGTACATATTCCCAATGATGATGCACAGTTTGATGCTTCCCATTGTGACAGTGACAAGGGTGGTAGGTATATCATATATTCCAATATTGATGTCAAAGGGAAAATGTCTCTTTCAAAGCATATGCTATTAAAACTATACTATTAGCTGTTGGCCCAGTAATTTAACTTCTAGGACTTTATCCTACAGAACTACTCACCTACATGTGCACAAGGATTTTAGCCATAATTGCATAATTGAAAAATTAGGATCAACCTTGTAACCCAGATGTTGGTTCATAGAAAGTTGGTTAAGCACATGGTATGTTTGAAATACTACTCAGCAATTAAGAAGAGAGAAAGGCCAGGTGCCATGGCTCATACCTATAATCCCAGCACTTGGGGAGGCCAAGGTGGGAGGATTGCTTGAGCTCAGGAGTTCAAGTCCAGTAAGAAAAACACAGACCTCGTTTCTACCAAAATTTCAAAAAAAATTTTTTTTTAATTAGAAAAATCTGTACACACTGGTATAGGAAGGTATCTAAGATAAATTAAGTGAATAACTGCTATGTGTAATTAAGATATTCCTCTTTGGTAGAAGTAATATGTGTTGGTGTGTGCAGTGGGTATTTTTTTGTTTGAGGAGAGTGGCAGTAGTGGTAGGGTTAATTTAGGAATCTCTTGGCTTTTTTTTTTCTTTTTTTAATTTAGTCAAACACATACTCTCCTGTTTTTGGTATTCCCATGACCACCCCAAGTTTGGTGATTTCGCTAGGACTCCCAAGAACAAATTATACTTGTGGCTAAAGTTTGTTACAGTAAAGAACACAACAAAAGCAGCAGGGAAAAGATGTACATCGGCAAGCTCAGGGAGATCTGGCACAAGTCTTGTCCAAGGCCACACAGGATGTGCTTTCTCTCTGGCAGCAAACTGCAGGGACATGTGTGAAATATCTCTGCTCAGGGAAGCCTGTTTGGGTCTTGGGGTCTGAGGTTTTCTTGGGGGACTAGTTACATAGGCACATCCTGCTGACAACCAGCCATGGTGACTGAAACTTGAGGACCCCAGTAATACAAACTGAGGACCCAGTAATAAAAGAAGGTATGTATCATCAATCTTGATATCTGCAAAGTAAACCTGACAAACTGGTACAACGCGGTCCATTGCTCCAGGTGCACACCACAAAATCATCAGTTCATCAGTGACAGAAGGAACATTCTGAGGTGCATGTTCCCAGGAGCTTGCCAAGGGTCAGTAATGGGGTCCCAGTGTTCCTCAGAGACTCCAGGGCTAAGCACCCAGACTGCTGTATTAACTCTCTCTTCACAGTCCCAAATAGCTTAATGCCGTTAGCATTTTCTAATACGTGCCTTAGGGGTTTTTTTTTTATTGAAAATAAAATACTGGCCAGGCACAGTGGCTCACACCCATAGTCCCAACACTTTGGGAGGCCAAGGCAGGAGGAACGCTTGAGCCCAGGAGTTTAAGACCACTCAGGGCACACAGTGAGACATTGTCTCTATCAAAAAATAGATTAAAAACTAGCCATGTGTGGTGGCGCATGCCTATAGTCCTAGCTACTTGGGAGGCTGAGGATCTCTTGAGCCCAGGAGTTCGAAGCTGTAGTGAGCTAGGATCACACCACTACACTCCACCCTGAACAACAGAGCAAGATCCTGTCTCAAAAATATTACATTCTCTAGTGTAGCGAAACTGCTGGGTTGTATGGTGTATTCATTGTCAACTTCATAGAAAACTGTTCTCCAAAGTGATTCACCCAGTTTACCCCTCCCACAATTTATCGTTCATTCCCCGACAACTGTATGCATTATTTCTTTAAATATTGGGAGTTTTTTGTGTTTTGTTTTTGTTTGTTATGAGGCAGGGTCTCGCTCTGTCACCCAGGCTGGAGTGCAGTGGTGCGATCTCGGCTCACTACAACCTCCACCTCTGGGGTTCAAGTGATTCTCATGCCTCAGCCTCGAGAGTAGCCAGGATTACAGGCGCCCACCAACACGTCCAGCTAATTTTTGTATTTTTAGTAGAGACTGAGTTTTGTCATGTTGGCCAGGCTGGTCTCAAACTCCTGGCCTCAAGTGATTAGCCTGCCTAAACTTCCCAAAGTGCTGGAATTACAGGCATGAGCCACCACTCCCGGCCTGAATATATTGTAATCAGAAATTTTTAAATGGCTTTTAGCCCTGAAGTATGTATTTACTGGGCTTGCAGTTTAACAGTCTCTGCATAACGATATTAATATACTATTAAAATCTTAAAGTTACACATCCAATGTATTCTAAAAAGTAGCTGAAATAATTTAATACCTTTGTTAATATTCAGTTTACGTTTATATGTGTGTGTGTGTATATACATATATATATATATATATTTTTTTTTTTTTTTTGAGACAAAGTCTTACTCTTTCACCCAGGCTGGAGTGCAGTGGTGCGATCTCAGCTCACTGCAACCTCTGCTTCCTGGGTTCAAGTGATTTCCTGAGTAGCTGGGACTACAGGCGCCCGCCACCACAGCCAGCTAATTTTTTGTATTTTTAGTTAGGGACAAGGTTTCACATTGTTAGCCAGGATGGTCTTGATCTCCTGACCTTGTGATCCGCCCGCCTCAGCCTCCCAAAGTGCTGGGATTACAGGTGTGAGTCACTGCGCCTGGCCAATATTCAGTTATATTTTTTAATGGATGTGATCATTAAGACAGTGACTTCAAAATTTTAAGTTTGAGGAAACAAAACTCTTGTGTTCAAAGTAAATCCTACTTGGAAGCGCCCCTCCCCCCCTTTTTTTTGGAGAGCTCTTCAGGTTGTTTTAGCTAAAGGAATCAGGAAATTTGAGTATCTTTGTAGCAGAAGGGTTAGAGTCACTGGAGTCCATGCAATGGGATGTTGAAGGTCAAAGTGAAGCAGGTTTGGAGCAGTCTCAGGAGGCAGGAGACTATTGGATCAGGAGGGGTCTTAGCATGCTGAGGCACACTTCTTCCATTGACACCATGGAACAGAAGGTGCTACGAGGAAAAAGGGTCCTTTTGCATGTTGTCACGTGAGAGTAGTGGGTAAAGGAGCTTTGAAGTAATCGTGGATTTGAGATACGGTTTTTTCAGCCGCACTGCAATAGTAAGCTATGTTTGCTTCAGAGAGAACAGCTAGATACTAATATTAAGACATGGAAGCCAATGTTCATTAAGCATTCCACATAGAAGGAGCTGCCTGGAACTGAGAAATGGTTTTCTCCTTTTGGTGGTTGCTCCAGGCCCCGGTCTGTTTTACTACTTATCAGCCTGGCTCCAGTAGGCATTTGTGCTAGTTGTCCCTGACCTGAGACATAGGGTGAGCTAAAATGGAATGTGCAAAGAAAAGGCAATATAGGTCAGGAATAATAACACAATTGTAGTGTGAACTCTCCTATCTTTTTAAGCCTCAGCAACTAATTCAAGTTTTTTATCTATGAGCACAAAAAAGAATGTTCTTGTTTGCTGTATTTGCTTAGATATTCTCTATTTGTATTCTTTCTGCTAATATGTTGCTACTTCTTGGAAGTTACTGTGCTTTTTATATGGCTTTGTTACTTTACAAGGCCTTTTTCATGATTATTTAATACTACAGTCTTATTCACACACCAGATGGGCGGAGAGGTTAACCTTGGCATTGCACTAGCAGTTAAACCAAGGATGCTAGCAGGGCCAACGTATGTGTGTTTAGGGACAGGTAGGGGTTAGCATGGGTTTCACACTGATTTGAGGATGCTTCTGACTTTAGACTCAAAGGGTGTTCATACTCCTGAGGGTTAAAACTTTTCCTGTTTTGATGAATCCTAAAATAAGATGCTAAATCAGTGCAGCACTTCCAATGAGTTGTATTTGAACTAAAAAGCTGTTGGTCTGCTTATTATATGGTTATTTGAAATTTCAGTGAATAACTGTATCATCTTCATAACTGAAAGAGGACAGTTGTTTTAGATCCAAGGTGGAACTGAATTAAGTTGCATAAGGCAGCTACCAATGTTTTCCAGTGCAAATGGGCTTTAAGAATAAATTGGGCCGGGCGCGGTGGCTCAAGCCTGTAATCCCAGCACTTTGGGAGGCCGAGGCGGGTGGATCACGAGGTCAGGAGATCGAGACTATCCTGGCTAACATGGTGAAACCCCGTCTTTACTAAAAATACAAAAAACTAGCCGGGCGTGGTGGTGGGCGCCTGTAGTCTCAGCTACTTGGGAGGCTGAGGCGGGAGAATGGCGTGAACCCGGGAGGCGGAGCTTGCAGTGAGCCGAGATGACGCCACTGCACTCCAGCCTGGGAGACACAGCGAGACTCCGTCTCAAAAAAAAAAAAAAAAAAAAAAAAGAATAAATTGATGTGGCAAATGAACCCACATTTTTGGATTTTCTCTATGCATGTCTCTGTCTTTGGCTTGTCAATTTGTGTTGTATTCTGCCAGGTCAAAATCTGTTGGGTTGATAGAACTAAGTAATTTGTGAATTTTAATCCTGAGTGTGTGTGTGTTTCTTTCTCCTCACATTAGAATTTGGTGGCTTTGGTTCTGTAACAGGAAAAATTGAATGTGAAATTAAAATCAATCATGAAGGAGAAGTAAACCGTGCTCGTTACATGCCGCAGAATCCTCACATCATTGCTACAAAAACACCATCTTCTGATGTGTTGGTTTTTGACTATACAAAACACCCTGCTAAACCAGGTACGTAATAATAAAGTCAGGTCATTACTTGAGCAGTTTTCTTGATTCAAACTGGTAATGTTTTTAAGTCAAAGTAGCATACTTTGTAATATTTAAAGGTTTAAAAATTGCTTTGGGGGGGGTCCCATAACCATCCTCAAGTTCAGGGATTTGCCAGAACTGCCTAAAAGCAGCTTATACTAACAGCTAAAGTTTATTACAGCAAAGGATCCAGAGCAAAAGTAGGAAGAAAAAGATATACATCAGGGGAAGTCCAGAGAGGTTAGCTACAGGTGTCTGAGTCCTTCCCATCCAGGGTCACGTGGGACATACTTTGTCTCTAGCAGCAAACCATAGGAACATGTGCCAAATGTCTCTACCCAGGGCAGCCCATTTGAGTTTCAGAATCTGGGATTTTTGTGGAGGTCTGTTGGCATGGGCACATCCTGTTCTATGACCAGCCATGGTAACAAAATTGAGAACCCCAATAGTGAAGCCAAATACATTGTGAATCTTGCTAAACAATCCTGCAAGTCTTGACAGGTTCCTATGGCATACCCCACTGCTCTGGGCTTACACAACTTTACCAGTCAGTGACGTGAAGAACTTTCTGAGGGTCACATTCCCAGGGGTTGGCTAAGGGTCATTTATGGTTGCAGGCTACCCTAGAGGCATGCAAGGACTGAGCAACCAGACCTGCTGTGTTAGAAATATTTCTAAAAAATTGAGGAGTTGGGGGGATAGGGTTACCACTGCCCAAATTTGTAGGATAGCTATAGTTTTTAGTATTTTTGTGTTGGGGATAATATTAGGTTTTCCAAAGAAACCAATCGTTTAATGGTCATGAGGCTCAATTTGCATTGGGTATTAAGAACGAAGCAAAGAGAACAGCTTTTTAAAGTGGTTATGGGTCAGACCAGATCTTGTTCATGTGCAATTGCTGTAATGGCTCACTCAATGAAGGAGTGAGAATTTATTCTCACCAGTTCTGATAAACAGAGAACAACTTAATGTTTTTTCATCTTTTCTTAGACCCAAGTGGAGAATGTAATCCTGATCTCAGGTTAAGAGGTCACCAGAAGGAAGGCTATGGTCTCTCCTGGAATTCGAATTTGAGTGGACATCTCCTAAGTGCATCTGATGACCATGTGAGAAACGTAGTCTTTGTAATTTGTTCATATAGTGAGAGCTGATGTGTCACAGCTGTACTGAAGGAGTGCTATATAGATGAAAGGTTTTCTAAGATAATACTGCTGATTATTGTGGTAACATTCCCCCAGGACTTAGAGACATGGTTATCATACTGTCCTGTATGAGTCTTCGGATTCCACAAAGTTCTTTTGAAGTAGCCTTAGGATGGAGGGAGCATAGGCAAAAGGCCTCCCATTATTTAAAAGATGATCCTCCAGGCCCTTATAATGGAAACTCTAGAATGTTTGTGGGACCTGATTAATATAAAGTATTTTTTAAGTGTACAATTCAGTGGGTTTTAGTATATTCACAAAAGTGCACAACTGTCACCACTAATTCTAGAATGTTTTCGCTCTCTGAAAGAGAAATTCCATACCCATTAAGCAGTGACTCCCCACTCATTCGCTGCCTTCCCCCAGCTCCTGGTAAGCACTAGTTTATTTTCTGTCTCTATAGAGTTATCTGTTCTTGATATTTCATATAAATGAAATCATATATGTAGCCTTTTCTGTTTGGCCTCTTTCACTTAGCATAATGTTCTCAAGTAACATTACTTACATTCCATTCCTTTTTATGGATGAACAATATTCCACTTTATGGATATACCACAGTTCACTTATTTGTCAGTCAATGAACCATTTGAGTTCTTTCTACTTTTGGGCTACTTTGAATTATGTTATGAACATTTGTTTACAAGTTTTTATGTGGATGTATGTTTTCATTTCTCTTGGATATATATCTAGGAGTGGAATTACTGGATCATATGGTATCTCTGTTTAATTTTTTGAAGAACTACCAAACTATTTTCCAAAGTGGCTGTCCATTTTACATTTCCACAAGCAATGTACAAATGTTCCAGTTTCTCTACATCCTCACCAATGCTTGTCTTTTTTATTATAGCTATCCTAGTGTGTGTAAAGTGGTATCTCCTGGGGTTTTTTTGTTTGTTTTTGTTTTTGTTTTTGTTTTGAGATGGAGTCTGTCTCTGTCACCCAGGCTGGAGTATAGTGGCACGATCTCAGCTCACTGCAACCTCCACCTCCCAGGTCCAAGCAATTCTTCTGCCTTAGCCTCCCAAGTAGCTGAGATTACAGGCATGCGCCATGAAGCCCAGCTAATTTTTGTACTTTCAGTAAGAGACAGGGTTCCACCATGTTGGCCATGCTGGTCTTGAACTCCTGGGCTCAAGCAATACTCCTGCCTTGGCCTCCCAAAGTGCTGGGATTACAGGCATGAGTCACTACACCTGGCTCATTGTGGTTTTAATTTGCATTTCCCTGACAACTAATGATGAGCATCTTTTCTTGTACTTGCCATTTGCATATCTCCTTTGGAGAAATAGGTATTCAAATTATTTGCCCATATTTTAATTTTGTCTTTTTATTGTCAAGTTATAAGAGTTTCTTATGTATTCTAGGTATAAGTCCCTCTGATTTTCAAAAATTTTCTCCCATTCTGTTGGTTGTCTTTTCACTTTTTTAGACAGGGTCTTGCTCTGTCGCCCAGGCTAAAGCGCAGTGGCTCAGTCTCGGCTCATTGCAACCTCCACCTCTCCAGCTCAAGTGGCTATCTACCTCAGCCTCTCAAGTAGCTGGTACTACAGGCGCCCACCAACCACCCCAGCAAATTTTTGTATTTTTTGTAGAGATGGAGTTTTGCCATATTGCCCAAACTGGTCTTGAACTCTCGGGCTCAAGTGATCCACCCTCCTTGGCCTCCCAAAGAGATTACAGGCTTTCTGAAAGGATACTTCCCTCAAAGTGTATATGAGATGGTTTCCCAAGTAGGGAAAGTGGACTGTACTCATTAACCCAATTACTAGTACCTTTTGAAGAGACCAGGCTGGGAATTTGGTAGTAGTAATAATAGCTGACATTTACCAGGGGCTCCCCCCATGCCAAGCATCATGCTAATCTTGCCAGGTCCTTCTGAGTCGGTGTGAATGGCAGCAGCGCCACATGTTCCTTTCTCTTCAGTTTACGTACATTGAGTGTCTTCATGTGTAAGTAACAACAGAGACTCGAGGGCATATGTATTGTGTAAAAAAAAGTTTTGTTACTGGGAAAATAGCCATTACTGGGAAATAACTTTGTTACAGAAAGTCCTTCATGTGGCTGGGCACAGTGGCTCATGCCTGGAATCCCAGCACTTTGGGAGGCCGAGGCGGGTGGATCACCTGAAGTCAGGAGTGTAAGACCAGCCTGGCCAACATGGTTAAACTCCGTCTCTACTGAAAATACAAAAATATTGGCATGGTGGCACACACCTGTAATCCCATCTACTCAGGAGGCTGAGGCAGGAGGATTGCTTGAACCCGGGAGGTGGAGGTTGCAGTGAGCCCAGATTGTGCCATTGCATTCCAGTCTGGGTAAGAGAGCGAGACTTCGTCTCAAAAAAAAAATAGAAAAGAAACTCTTCTAAGAAAGTGATTTAATAAAAAGAGATGAAGCCTTTTCATGGTCACGTGCTCTGAATTTTAAAAAACAAAAAACAAAACATGAAGCCCATACCAGTGTCAGTGGAACTATAGTGCTAATATACCTTCATGGGATTATTTCTTATTAACCATTGAATGAGAATCGTTGCCCTATACCTTGCAATATTTTTTCATTAAAAACTTAAGACTTTCCTCTTAATTCTTTCTGTGATAGGATGTCAAGGCCCACATGAGACCTCCTTATTTGTGGGCTGCTGTGACCTTTGAGGCCCAAGCAAGGCCCCATGGCCCCTCCTTGGACTCTGCTGATGCTTCAAGGAGCATATCATTGGGGATCTGTCTGTGGGCCCCAGGCCTTGACCTCTCAGAGTAGACTAGTAGAGATTTCTGGCCCAGTGTCATTTACCTGTCACATCTCCTGATGTTTATGGTGGTTTCTGCCATGAAGTGAAAGACTTGTCCATGAGGCTTTTGCTATGTGAGAGGCACAGTTTAATTTTAATTCCCAGTCTTCCCATCCCAGTGTAAACTTTAGGATGTGCATTTGTGTTCAGTAGATGCTGAGCGCCGGGCTCTTGGTGATTTGTTGTGTTGTCTAAGTGAATTTGGGGTACTTGAATGTCTGAATGTATGTAGGTAGAAACTCCAGCGTCAGTGTCCTTGCCTGCCACCATACTCAGTCTCCCCTCCCCCTCATTACAGTGGAGTTTCCTTTTCCTCTGCACCTCACATGGAGGCTGCACCCACATACTCTTCTGTTTGCTTATATTTTCTCTCTTGTGTTTACCTCAAACTTTTATATAGTTGAATAGTTTTGTTTGTAATGAAATTATTTTAAATAAGATGTTAGCATTTAAATTCAATCTCTTGGCCGGGCACAGTGTCTCACACCTGTAGTCCCAGCACTTCGGGAGGCCAAGGCAGCAGGTGGATCACTTGAGGTGAGGAGTTTTCAAGACCAGCCTGGCCAACATGGTGAGACCCCCGTCTCTACTGAAAATACAAAAAAAATGAGCCAGGCCTGGTGGCTTGTACCTGTTATCCCAGCTACTCAGGAGGCTGAGGCAGGAGAATCGCTTGAGCCTGGAAGACGGAGGCTGCAGTGAGCCGAGATCGCACTACTGTGCTCCAGCCTGGGTGACAGACTGAGACACTGTCTCGAGGGGGGGAAAAATAGTCTCTCATAGCCCTTGTTCTTTTTTTTTTCTCTGCTTCTCTCTTAGACTGTCTGTCTGTGGGATATAAACGCAGGACCAAAAGAAGGCAAAATTGTGGATGCTAAAGCGATCTTTACTGGCCACTCAGCTGTTGTAGAGGATGTGGCCTGGCACCTGCTGCACGAGTCATTGTTTGGATCTGTTGCTGATGATCAGAAACTTATGATGTAAGGTGGAAAGTTCAGTGGGATCTTGTTAAATGGGTGACCTGAATGACCATCAGTGATTGCTGCAGGCTGTAGTTTGATTATTTTTTTTTAAGTTATGGCTTTAAAAAAACGGCTTTAGGTAGCTTACCCTTGTAATCCCAACACCTTGGGAAGCTGAGGCAGAAGGATTGCTTGAGACCAGGAGTGTGAGACTCCGTCTCTACACAAAATTTAAAAACAAAAAATTAGCTAGGTATGATAGTGTGCACCTGTAGTCCTAGCTACTCAGGAGGCTGAAGTGGGAGGATTGCTTATTATTTAGAAAAAAAAAAAAAATAGGTATGGACATGTGAAGGAACATACTTGGTGTGGTGGTAAATATCAAGATTGGAATCCAGAGTGATGCCAGTTGGAGGTCAGGGAGGAAAATGATTGCATCAAGGTATGGCCACAGGGCTTCATTCACCTATAATCTTATAAACAAATAACCTGAGGCAAATGTGACAAAATACTGGGCATTTGTCAAAACCAGTTGTAGGTATCAGATTGTTAACATTATTCTCTACATAGTCTGTATTTTGTGTATGCTTGAAGTAGCTGGTAATTAAAATAGGAATCTAATTTAAAATCTAATTTAAAAATCTAATTTAAAAAACCATCATTTAGTGGTCAAGGTCTGAATCACCAGCTGTGTGGTTGGTTTCCTCATGAAGGGGCTCACATAGTGGAGCTAGTTGTGGAGTGTAGTGACAGTGACGTGGGGCCAAATGTGAGTGTGTCCTCCCTGGGTGCTGTGTGACTTTACCTTTGTGTTTTAGATGGGACACCAGGTCCAATACCACCTCCAAGCCGAGCCACTTGGTGGATGCGCACACTGCCGAAGTCAACTGCCTCTCATTCAATCCCTACAGCGAATTTATTCTAGCCACCGGCTCTGCGGATAAGGTTTTGCATTATTTGGTGTTTATAAAACCCAGTTCTCTTGTGCTTTAATCAGATATTTGAAAATTCTTAGGTAAAGCATAGAAATCATTTTCACTTGTTATTTTTTTTAGACCGTAGCTTTATGGGATCTGCGTAACTTAAAATTAAAACTCCATACCTTCGAATCTCATAAAGATGAAATTTTCCAGGTATGTGACAGTTTTCTGGTGTCTGTATGTCAAGAAATGAAATCCAGGGATTCGTCAGTTAAGCTATACCAGACTGGTGGGTCCACTATTGAAAAAAATGCCTTGTCCATGGTTACATGGAGATATTCATAGGGTAAGGTACACCTTATTGAAGAATTAAAAAGCTTGTGGGATGGTTATGGGGTTGAATAAATTTATTGAAATCCCAGGCTGAGTTCCTCAGTGCTGGGGAGTGCAGCCTTCCTGAGGACAGGATGGAGCTGAGCCCTTTCAGAGCACTTGAAAGTCCGGGACAAGAGAGTGAGGACATCAGGCCAAGGATAAGATCATAGAGCGCAAGATGGGAAAATACAAGATTAAAACAGCAGCCACAAACCTAGCAGCGGATGATTCTTTAAATACATTTTCAAAATTATCTATTACTAGGTCCACTGGTCTCCACATAATGAAACTATTCTGGCTTCAAGTGGTACTGACCGCCGCCTGAATGTGTGGGATTTAAGGTAACTTACATTCCCGTGACAAGATACTGCATAAATATGCTCATCTGGCAAGTTACATAGTAATTCATAACTAGAAAAGCAATTTGGTAATCCCCCTTCAAGAAACCTAATGTTAAAGAAACTTTTAAGTATCTTCCTAAAGAGTCTTTGTTTTGTAAAATGGAAGTGAAGCAGCAAATGAACTATAAAATAAATTTCTCTGGTGTGAGTTTTGTCTCTTAATATTCAGGCATGAAGGTGTATGTGTCTGGTTTTGCATTCAAATGACTGTATTTAAAACACTTGAGAGATCAAGATGTTAGCTATTTTATGTCTCACTGGATCTCATCGTACATGTAGGCAGGACTGTTTATTCTGAGTTTTTGTACCATTTACTTTGCTTTCAGTGATTCATTCTGCAGATGTGCACTCCCGCTGTGGGTTGTGTAACTGCCGGGGAGACCTTTGTGAAGGGGACAAGGACAGCCCAAGCTGTCAGAGAGCTTATGTTCTCTGGGGCCTCATTGTATAAAGAGTTTCTCCCAATTTTTAAAAGTTCCTTTACTTCAGCTTGCTGTTCTAAGAATTTTAGACTCCTTTACTTTTTTCATCTGAGCCTTTACAACTTAATAAAGTTGCTCAGTTACATACTTCTCCATAAGATGTCATCTTAAGTTTAAATTGTTAAATTACCAAAAAATAACTTATTTTCTGCTTGTATTAAATATATTGCTTTGAAGTGGACTGAATTTAGTACAGGTTGAGTATCCCTTATCCAAAATACTTGGAATAAGAAGTGTTTGGGATTTTGGAATTTTTAGGATTTCGGAATATTTGCATTATACTTAACTGGTTGAGCATCTCAAATCTGAACTGAAAGTCCAAATTATTCTTCTGCTTTTTTTTTTTTTTTTTTTGAGACTGAATCTTGCTCTATCACGCAGGCTGGAGTGCAGTGGCACAATCTTGGCTCACTGTAACCTCTGTCTCCCAGGTTCACACGGTTCTCGTGCCTCAGCTTCCTGAGGAGCTGGGTCTACAGGCACTGCCACAGCCACCATGCCCGGTTTTGTATTTTTTACTTTAAAAAAAAAAAAAAAAAAAAGGCTTTGCCATATTGGCCAGCCTGGTCTCAAACTCCTGACCCCAAGTGATTCTCCCGCCTTGGCCTCCCAAAGTGCTGGGATTATAGGCATGAGCCATTGCACTCGGTGTGAAAGTCCAAATTCTGAGTGTCGTGTGGTGCTTAAAGTTTTGGATTTTGTAACATTTTGGATTTGGGATCCTCAACCTGTATATTAAAACCAAGGCTACCTTAATTACAGAGGCAGTAATCCTCAGTATATAGAAGAGACACTGGAGAATAAAATGCTTGTATATAAAACTTAAAATAACTAATATTCAGGGTTCTGATGGAGCAAACTCTTGCCGTGATAAATACGTGAAGATGTAGAAAACCTTTAAAGCAGACAGTTCGGGGCATTGTATTTGATTTAAAAACAATTTTAGTAGTAAAATTAAAAAACCTAAATCAAAACTATAAAGAGGTTGTATGAAGTGTACAGTAAGGTTTGGAAGTCTGATGCCCTGGCAACTGAATTGCCCCTGAAGGTGCCAATAATTTGTGACCATTGTGTGTAATTTCTTATTACAATTATTTCTTAGCTTGTTTAATATTAAAATTACATTAGATAGGGGGCCAGGCATAGCGGCTTATGTCTATAATCCCGGTACTTTGTGAGGCTGAAGCAGGAGGATCGCTTGAACCCAGGAGTTCGAAACCAGCCTGGGCAACATAGACCCTGTCTCTACAAAAAATTTAAAAATATTAGATAAAATTTGGGATTAAAATGGGTGAGTGTTAGCAACTGTACTGACAGGTGGAAGAGAAATATAATTGTCTAGCAATCCCACAGGTTTGAGATTGTTTGGTTAATTTTATGGGAAGGAAAAAAATGTCTCACTTGGAGGGCTGGGTTTTGTTTTTTAGCAGTTGTTACTAGTAAAGTCTTTGGGTTAGGTAAAAGGACAGGGCTGATACTGATATATAAAGAGTGATTTCACTGTTGAGCACTGGCAAATTCTACAAATTGAAGTTTTTAAGAGAAAAACCTTAGAAACCTTTCCTTGGCTTACACATTGTGTAAAGTTTTATTGCCATATCTTTAGACAGATCTATAGTACTGATATGTAATTATATTTTACTCCTGGGATGCAAAAGGCTTTGAGTGAAGTATAGGGATTACACGTCAGTTCATGTGTAGATTTTTTTAACTATACATTTCACCTTTTAGTTCTAAGGCAATAAATAGTTAAAATAATGAAGGGATTTTGAGTTATTATTGACAATAATTCCTCATTCTGCAGCTTTAATTATGAACAACTCTAACTTTTAATTTCCAGAAAGTAAACATTCCACCCTTACACGAAATATAAACAGTAGCCAGGTGTGGTGAGGCCGAGGCGAGAGGATCGCTTTTGAGCCCAGGAGTTCAAGGCTCTAGTGCACAGTGATCGTGCCTGTGAATGAATAGCCACTGCACTGCAGCCTGGGAAACAGAGAGGCCATGTCTCTAAGGAAAAAGAAAAAAAACCTAATTGATTGTAGTATAGAAATAAGTTATTTTTGTGAGTGTGTTTGTGTTTTAAGATTACTTTCTGGGCTGACTGGTTTAGCAGATGTTCGTGCTACAAGAATGTCACTGATGAAAGCATTATATTCTTTATTCTTACAGTAAAATTGGGGAAGAACAATCAGCAGAAGATGCAGAAGATGGGCCTCCAGAACTCCTGGTACGCATTGGCTTATAGAAGATGAAATGCCATATGCAGATTGGATTGTCATTGATCCATTTATTTCGAGAATGAGTCAGAACTTCGAATTCTAGCTCTTGCAGATGGTTTCAAAATGGAGGTCCTGAAGGTTATTGCGATTGGGCTTTGACATTTATCAAAAATAGTAAATGGTGCCCAGTAGGTTTTTATGAATGTTTCACTGGGAATGGTTTGAGGTCCTGGAAAATAGTGTGTAGTGATTTCTCACTGATTTCAACTCTGGTATTTGTGATGGTTTGGGGATGGGGAGTGAGTATAACTGCTATTCAGTTGGCAATACTTAACATTTCCTAACAGTATAGAAAAAATTTTAAATGCTTTTTAAGTTTCCTGCCCAGAAAAAGAGGGCTTTCTCGATCTTGATGCTAGCAGAGCCCACTACCTCCCTCCCATGCCCAATTGAAGCACATGCATCTCCTTGGCCCTTTGAAAGCTTATATGGTGGTATCTGCCCATCCTCATTCTTCCCGTCTGAGTCCTTCAGTGCTCACTTCGTCATTTTTCTGTGAAACATTGCCGGATTTAGCAATGGTTCCTTGTCCTTGCTCTGAATCTAACATTTGTTTCCTCCTATCATTTGGCAGATAGTCACTCATCACTCTTGTCATTTATGATTTTAGTTCTAATGCCAGTACTCATTTTTGGCACACTTGTACTTTGTCCATGAGTTTTATTTATTTTTTTGTCTGAACCTATGGATTATGTTGAATGTCCACACATTTTCAAAGGTAAAGAAGGCCCTTGAGAGCAAGCCCTGCACACAGAAGATGTTCACTAAGCCCACCTTGTAAGAATGCCCCAATCCCTTTTGTTTTGATGACAGCTTTGCTGAGATATAATTTACATACTACACAGTTCACCTCTTTAAAGTGTACAGTTCAGTGGGGAGGGGGTGTTCTTGGGTTTTGGGCGATTTTTTTCCTCCTTTTTTTGTTCTTGAAGGCAGTGGTTTTTAGTATATTCATAGACTTGTACAACCATCACCACAAATCAATTCTAAAACATTATTCATACCCTCCAAAAGAAACTGTGGCTATCACCTCTGAATTCGCTTCTTCCTCCAGCCCTTGGCAACTACTACGAGACTTTCTGGCACTATAGGTTTGGGCTATTCTAGATATTTCATGTAAATGTGACTTTTGTCTTTTGGGACTGATTCTTTCACATAGTACAGTGTTTTCAAGGTCTCTAGCAATTTTTTTAGGGAGAAAGGAAAGCGTATTACTTTGTGTATTATGGCTCTGCAACAATTCCAAGGTGCTTGAGAAAATACACTAGGATTTTGTTTTTCACAAGAGAGCTTGAAATCAAGGGACATTTGAGAGAATTAAACTGGGCCTGAGCATGGTGGCTCCTGCCTGGAATCCCAGCACTTTGGGAGGCCAAGGTAGGTGGATCACGTGGGCCCAAAAGTTCAAGACCAGGCTGGGAAACATGGCAAAACCCTGTCTCTACCAAAAAAAAAAAAAAAAAAACATAAATTAAAATTAGCCAGGCGTGGTGGCGTGTGCCTGTAGTCCCAGCTACTTGGGAGACTGAGGTAGGAGAAACCTGAGCCCGGGGAAGTTGAGGCTGCAGTGAGCCATGATGACACCACTGCACTCCAGCCTGAGCAATGGGACTGAGACCCGGTCCCAAAAAGAAAGTAGTGAACTATTCCACCAGTATGCTTTGATAACTCCTGTATGTATTCTAAGCCCCAGTGATCTTAAAATATATTCACTTGTGTACCCCTTAAGAGTACTCGCTTTGTCGCCCAGGCTGGAGTGCAGTGGCATGATGTCAGCTCACTGCAACCTCCGACTCCCGGGTTCAAGTGATTCTCCTGCCTCAGCCTCCTGAGTAGCTGAGACTACAGGTGCACACCACCGTGTCCAGCTAATTTTAGTATTTTTAGTAGAGATGGGGTTTCACCATGTTGGCCAGGATGGTCTCGGTCTCTTGACCTCATGATCCACCTGCCTCAGCCTCCCAAAGTGGTGGGATTACAGGCATGAGGCACTGCACCCAGGCAATATATTCACTTGTGTACCCCTTAAGAGTACTTTAAAAAGCTGTTTACCTCTTTTTTTTTTTTTTTTTAAGTTAAGGTCTGGTTCTGTCACCCAGGCTGGAGTGCAGTGGTGCAGTCTTAGCTCACTCAACCTCCACCTCCCAGTTTCAACCTCCTCCTCCCAGTTTGTAGCTGGGACTACAGGCACACCCCACCACGCCCGGCTAATTTTCATATTTTTTGTAGACAGGGTTTTGTCATGTTGCCCAGGCTGGTCTTGAACTCCTGAGCCTGAGCCATCTGCCTGCCTTGGCCTCCCAAAGTGCTGGGATTACAGGCGTTGAGTTTTACGCAGCCCCACCTCATATTTTTAACCTGATAAGATTATTCGGTAAAATAGATACATTGCATAAGACATAGTTGTCGGCAGGCAGGGACCTCATTGTCAAACTAGAGTCAAATCAGACTTTGTCAGAAAGTGTGATGTCCCAATTCCAAGCAGTGTATTTAATACTATCCTTGTGAAGAACTGTTTAAGTCTTAATTCTAAGATAAATAAGGCATAGTGCCTTCCCACGAGGTTCTCTCTTTCAGGGAACAACTGCTTTCTTCAGAATTGTTTAGCAAAGCTGTCTCACCTTAGGCATAACTTATGAGGGACTATCTGGAGCTATGCTTTTGGAGCCAGGGATTTTCTTTCACCCTGGCGCTGTTTGTGTACCTTGGAAAGATGGGCAAGAAGTATGCCTATCTTAAGTGCAGAGGGGAAGAACCAGAAGACTCCTCAGGCCCCTTGTATAATAGAAGAGTATGTTACATGGCATATAATGGATTGATTACCTTAGATATTTGCACGTAACTGTATATGAGCAAATGATGCTGGATTAATGTTCATCATAATCAGTATGGAAATGGCATTTTGATTATATAGGAAAATGTCCTCATTCTTAAGGGGTGCAGGCTGAAGTCTTCAGCCATTTCATTGTATAGGCACGTGGATAAAGCATCGGTTATGCTATTAGTACTTGTTGAATCTAGGTAAAGGGTATACAGGTATCCATTGTACTATATTCTGTCACCTTTTCTGGAGGTTTGGAAATTTGCAAAACAGGTATAAATAGATTACTGAGCCTCTACCACCCTCTCTTCAAAACCAGACAGCACCCATCCCCAGTTGAAATACTGATGCTCTAAAGACTTTTTAAAATCTTTATTAGGATTAACAGGAGAGTATATGAAACCAAAGTTTTTTTTGTTCTTGTAACAGTTTATTCATGGAGGACACACTGCTAAGATTTCAGATTTTAGCTGGAACCCCAATGAGCCTTGGGTCATTTGCTCAGTGTCTGAGGATAACATCATGCAGATATGGCAAATGGTGAGTTAAAATGTTTTTCTTGAATAACTATCTTGTAGAGATTTACTAGTTACATAATGTAATGAAGTTATTTCCAATGTGTAGGTGCATATTATGCCAAACATTTACAGAAACAGTTTAAAAGAACTTTTTCCATTTCAACAATACAATCTTTAGTCCCATATGGTGCTTCGTCCACTGTTTGCTATTTGTAGCACCTGTCAGGTCAGGAGAAATCTCTGCATCTGCACTGATTTTCATTGTTGCTGCGCTCTTCATACACTGGAGTCTTGGCATCGCTGCTCTGTCTCCAGTGTCTGTTCTGTGTGGTAGATATGAGGGATACGGGAAGGGGATGTCAAGGCATTCAAATGACACCAAGTTCTCTGAGGATGAGCACTGAGTAATTGACATTTCTAAGGTGTTAACTGAGACTTCCATAACATCTGGGCTACCACTTCCTCTAAACGATGCTTGAAGTGCTTTTGGAAAACATCTCTTATGAACAGTGATTGAAATTAGTGCATGGATGGGTGGCTAAGTATACATGTGGAATTACACACTGGCAAAGAATTTTTCAAAATACTGGCTAGCCTGCCATTTCCTTATTGAAGCTTTTAGAAAGAAATGTAAAAGTGAAACTAGTAAGTTTTAAATAGATTAAATTTTTAGTTTTTAGATGACCTTGTGAAAACCATAGGGAGTTTTTACACCTATGAATTTATTTGGTTATCTCCAGGCTGAAAATATTTACAACGATGAAGAGTCAGATGTCACGACATCCGAACTGGAGGGACAAGGATCTTAAACCCAAAGTACGAGAGATGTTTCTGTTGAATGTAATGCTACATGAATGCTTGATTTGTCAAGCGCCAAAAAGGCATTGTATAGTAGGAAATGTAAGTGGGTTGGCTTATGGCTTCTTTATCCTCTGATTCTAGCACTTTCAAGTGAGCTGTTGCGTACTGTATCATATTGTAGCTATTAGGGAAGAGAAGAATGTTACTTAAGAAAGAACATCATTGATTTTAAATACAAGTAGCAGGGTATTGCCTTTGATTCAACTGTTTTAAGTCCTCATTTTCTCAAACTAAGTGCTTGCTGTTCCCAAATATGCAAGAATAACTTTTACACTTTTTCCTTCCAACACTTCTTGATTGGCTTTGCAGAAATAAAGTTTTAAAATAAAACTTGTGTTTTTTTAGAAGCGTGGTGGGGGGGGTCTACTTTTTGAGTAGAAATGGGTAAAATGGTACCTTTGGACTCGTACAGTTAAGGCCACATAGATAATAAAAGAATACACAGAAGCTGTTAAGTTTATCATACATATTTACTTAATCTATACAGAATCAAGTAGATAAAATCAGATTCACATTAGTGAAAAATCTCTACAAAATGTCTTTGAAAAGCAAAACAAGACTGCCTCTTAACAATTCGTATCCTCAATGAAAGACGTGGGCTGTAAAAATAAAGCAGTGTGTTTAGCACAAACTAGAAGATATCTGCATCATTTTTTCACAGTTATTTCCATCTACAGTCTGAAAGAGGTAGATTTTTCTGCAACACCTGAGAATTGAATTGTGATAACCAGGTGTAATAAAGGCAGTTGCATACGTAACTGAAAAATACTGGTCTCAAGACCAAGAAATGTACTCCTAACAAGTCTGAGGATGAAATGGTCCATATTACCCAAGACCCAAGTTTTCTCTACACCTTGGAGTCTACTGCCACTATAAATAATACACATCATGATTCCATGATGGTGCAACAAATGCAACTTAAGTGAATTCAACATTTAAACCTTTTCTGGGCCAGCCTAGTAGCATTACAGTGTTCTAGAATATGATAGATAAGGGGGTGTGCTACAAAGCCACAACACTGGGCTGGTGAGGTGATCACTGTAGGAAGATGTCCTTCTCAGGGGGTCCCCATTTGTTTTTATTCACAGGGTAATGGGAGGAAGGGTTCTGAAAGGAACAGATGCATCCCAGACAGAATCCATATCCTTTCAAGACTACAGTAGCATCTAGCTAAAAATACAAAGTAAGCCAAAAGCAGCAGGCCAAGTACGGTTAATCACATTGCTTTAAAGCCCTTGGAAGTATGCAACAGGCCAAAGATTGACAATCTTCCACACAGGACAAGCACCACAAAGAAATGTGGTGGGCTACACAAATGGCTTAATAAAATGTTAAGAGCTGTACATCCAGCAGAGTTCTTGTGAAATGTGATCATTAGTACTAATTTTAAGGTAGATTATATTTCTGATCTATACCTGCATTTCCCCCCCCCACCCACCCAGGGAAATGAGCCTAGTATTTCTTTAGTAGCAGAACGGGGTGTACTCATAAGAGGCTGTTGGAGGGTATTGTTTTTTGTTTCTGACTCATTTTGAATGGTAATTAGATAATCTACTTTGTGGATTTCTTTTCCTCCACTGTTTGGCCCCGTGAATTAACATGACTGATGGTGGAGGCTTAGATACAACCCTCCACTCCAGGCGGTTTCCTATCTGTTGGACAATTTTCAATTCTTTCAACCCAGTTTAGACCATGAATGTGACAGGACTTTACAAATAAAACTTGTAACAAAGAGAAAACCCTTTTAACTGGACAAAACAGAGTTTATTCAGTCCAGTAAGCAATTTAACAAGTGTCAGTCTGATAGTTTTGCTCAGTGGAATGTGCTAACATCAGTTCTAGTAGAACCTTTTATTTCATAAAGCATTTCAATGCAAATTATACCAGGGACAAAGTCAAAACTTCCATCAGTGCAGCCTGATTAATCATCTGCATAACTGAGCCACATTCAACACTGAAACAAAGAACTAATTCAAAAGTTACGTGCTTAATTTCAAATGTTCCCCCATTCCAAGTGTAGAGACCTTGATAATACTGTGGCTTTTTTTTCCTTCTTAAAAAAAAGAGATGGTAACTAAGAAGGGGGTGAGAAACAGACTGAACACATAAGTAATAGATCCTAACACTCTGCCAAGTCTTCCCAAAGTAAAAATGTTGGTGCCAGTGTTTGCTTTGCAAATGAAAATCAATTTCAGTTGGTACTACTGATCCATAATGAAAATTCCCTTTTGAAAAACCTGGAGTATTTTGCTGGTGGAACTTTTGTAATAGCTTTCAAGTAGCCAGAAAGTATTGGAGAAACTTCTGCCTCGTGAAAGCTACACGTGAATTGACCATCCTTGTCTTTGACAAGGGACTTCATTGAACGGGAAACACCAACACCAGTTTTCAAAGAATAAGTGACCTTCTATGGGAAGTGGAGAATATGTACTCAAATCCCAAATCAGAATCAAACACAAACCGCCATCCTCTACAGAAGCCCCTCATGGTCCAAATCCCACACCTGAAACCAAAGCAGGATGACTGTTCAGTCACATAAACACTAAGCTTATTTGTCTAGTGATTTGCCTGCATATACTATTTTGTTGACAAGTGACATCTTTATATACATATTCTGCTGAAACTTGGATTCTAGCCATGTGGCCATCTCAATTTGTCCCAAGATATATTTTCAAAAAGCTAATTTCAGTCAAATATGCTTGTTTCTGACCCAACAGAGTTTTATTTTTACTTGGCATTTAAATGGGTTATTAGACAAAACTAATCACCTTGGTATTTTCTTTTTTTGAATAATATTAATTGGGGGGGGACCTAAGACGTTTAAATTAATATTGTTTTCACATTTAGGAACCATCATCAGAACAAAGTTCCCTTGTAATGGTCGGCCCTGTCAGTGAAATTTTCATTAGGATGATAATGTGCAAGTAGCAGGGAGAGAAAGGACAAGGCAATGAACACATGCATTCCAGTGGAGGGAGAATGAGGCCGATGTGCAACACAGCCGAGGAAAATTTATAGATTAAAACTATTCAAAACTGCTAAGCAGCCTCCTGTACCATGTAAGTCCAGTAGTTCTAAGAAAATACAGATATGGTAGAAAAAGTAAGAAAATTTTCACCACAAAACCAATAGTTAACTACTAACAGAGAAAGTTATACACAAAATATATCTCTCAATACAGTGATCACACCTCATCTTAGTCAACCGACTCAATGGCCGGAGCAGAGCCTGTGGACGAGGGCTTTTGCACGGCGCTTCTCTGGCTCTTGGACTCGGCCTCCAGGTACGCTCCCAGGGCTCTTTTCGAGGAAGTGTTCAGCTCCTTGTGAGAATCCAGAGCAGCACAGGGCTGTATCACAGGTGTTGCTAAATCCCTGTCAGCCGCTTTGAGGGATACCTGCTCTTTCAGGACTTCTACCTTCTCATTGAGCTCGTTCCTTTCTGTTTGAAGAGCCCTGCACAGCTTCTCTAACCGTTCCAGTTTTATTTGAAGGGCCTTGTACTCTTTATCACGGACTGTTTTCTGTAAGAAAAAAGAGGATTTCTGTAACTTTGTTAAGTATCAATCAGGTTACAAAAAAATTAAGCCAGCTGAGCCTTATTGGACACTTCTCACCTATGGAACGTGTTCCATCTTTTCAGCCTCCTAACATTCTAGCTAGCTAGCGTGACTGCACCTATAACTTTATACCAAATGAGATTTAGCACCATGATACTGTTTCAGGGGGACAAAATTAAATTCCTTTTGTCACTTTTTTTTTTTTTGAGATGGAGTCTCGCTCTGTCGCCAGGGTGGAGTGCAGTGGCGTGATCTCGGCTCACTGCAACCTCCACCTCCTGGGTTGAAGTGATTCTCCTGCCTCAGCCTCCCGAGTAGCTGGGATTATAGGCAAGCGCCACCACGCTCAGCTAATTTTTGTATTTTTAGTAGAGACGGGGTTTCACCATGTTGGCCAGGATGGTCTTGATCTCCTGACCTCGTGATCTGTCTGCCTCGGCCTCCCACAGTGCTGGTATTACAGGCGTGAGCCAAAGATAAACTTTTTAAGACATTTCCTATTGAACTATTAGGAAATTCAAGATATTCATCATAAAGACTAGCAGACACAAAGGCCTACATACAGAACATGACTCACTTCTACATAGATTTCTCCTCTACCAATTTTTAGATGAGAAGACGACTTTTTTTTTTTTCTGAGACAGAGTCTTGCTCTGTCGCCCAGGCTGGAGTGCAGTGGTGCAGTCTCGGCTCACTGCAACCTCCGCCCCCCAGGTTCAAGCAATTCTCCTGCCTCAGCCTCCTGAGTAGCTGGGATTATAGGCATGCACCACCGCACCCAGCTAATTTTTTATTTTTAGTAGAGATGGGGTTTCACCATGTTGGCCAGGAAGGTCTCGATCTCTTGGCCTCGTGATCTGCCCGCCTCAGCCTCCCAAAGTGCTGGGATTACAGGCGTGAGCCACTGCGCCCAGCCGAGAACAAGGTTCTTGTACACATGTGCCCCAGCATATTCTTTCCTGAAGTGTTATAATAAAACAGGCAAAATGTACTTTGTTGCTTTTTTTTTTTTTTTTTTTTTTGAGACGGAGTCTCACGCTGTTGCCCAGGCTGGAGTGCAGTGGCGCGATCTCGGCTCACTGCAAGCTCTGCCTCCTGGGTTCACGCCATTCTCCTGCCTCAGCCTCCTGAGTAGCTGGGACTACAGGCGCCCGCCACCGCGCCCGGCTAATTTTTTGTATTTTTAGTAGAGACGGGGTTTCACTGTGGTCTCGACCTCCTGACCTTGTGATCCGCCCACCTCGGCCTCCCAAAGTGCTGGGATTACAGGCTTGAGCCACCGCGCCCGGCCATCTTTGTTGCTTTTTTGAAAGCCTAGTAAGTCAAGCTAGAAAGGCCCTACATGCTGCATCAGCATCACCTGCATGCTTTTTAGAAAGGCAGATTACCTGCCTCCGGCCCCGAGGACTAATGACTCAGAGCCTCCGGGTGGAGCCCAGCAATCCTGGTCTTAACAAGCGGGAGTTTGATGCAAGCTCAAGTTTGAAAAATCATTGCTGTAGAAAAAAGCAAAATCTAGACGTTTTACGCTATCTCTGACACAAGCCTGGGCTGGCTAACTGGGTGTTAGGAAGCTCAGCCCCTCACTTGGGGCCCTGTCCCTAACCTAACTTCCAGGAAAGAAGTCACAGATTCTTACCCAGCAACTCAACCCCACCCCCGCCCCAACTCGGGCTGGAGTCCTCAGCTATGGCAGTAGTGTTAGAGCACACGTCCCCGGCCCGGATAGATACCTGAACTCAAGGAGTCCCCATGACTAAGACTACACTTTAGTCGCAGGAAACCATCTCACCTCTTCAGCCATTTGCAGAAGTGCTTTATTATTGTTTTCCCATTTGGTACGCCATATTACTGTTTCTTTTTCCAGTTTTTTAATTTTCTTTGTCATCTGTGAACACAATTGCACATTTAAATTCTAAGTTCCCTTCCTTATCTCTACTCCCTGTCCCACTACACAAAAATGCTTCTGTGCCCCTCCACTCCCCCATCCCTGCACCTGCCTCACCCGGCTGACAGCTGTGTGTGTCTTTATAGAAGTAGCTGTGCCTGCCTGTCGGTAGCAGAGCTTATCTCAGAAGCTCCGAGGGTGGAACCAAAGGGGGTTTGTATTATGAGAAAACCAAATTCAATCTCCAATTCAGAGGCAGCAGCACATGGAGGAAGCTGTCAGCCGCCACACTCTGAACTCAGTTAAGGCTGAAGTGCAGCTTTCATCCCAGCTCTGGGTAGTGAGAGACAAGCCCTCCTTATCCCTAAGTTGTATGAAAAAAAATGCCCATGACTGAGTTTTCTGTCCATTCAACGAATTCCTCAGATTCTTGGGAAGACAGCGATCTTCAGCCCCACAAGACATTAAGAACTGACGCTCCACCACAACCTCCAAGAACACATCAGTTTTAGAACTCAAGGCAGCATGATTCAGATAAGACTCCAGTGACCAAGAAGATAAAAGTAGTTAATACCTCAGCTTTGGTCATCCTCACAAGTCATGAGGCTGATTTACTTCAGATTTTGCTAAAGATAAAGTGGGTCCCCAAATCAGGGAAGTGTTAAACCTACGCTACCAGAACACAGTTTTCAGAAATTCAGGATGCATTTATCCATGCCTGTAACCAGCTACATTCCCAGTATGCCTTCATCCACTGTTGACTGCACACCAGCTCTGATCCAGGTCGGGGCACTGAGCCAGGTGGCGTTAAGGGAAACAAGGACAAGACACAGCCAGCACCCTGTGCCTTGGGTAATTACCCACAAAACTGTAACACAAGGCAAACTGGGACAAAGGCCGTGGGAAGAGCTGGTGGAAGACCCAGGTTGACTGCTGGCCCATAGTGACCTCTGCAGCCACGGACAGAGAGGAATCTGTTCCAGTCCCAGAGGACCAGAAGGATGGCAGATCCAGGAGGCGGGAACTCTGTTCCACCTCACCAGTGAGTCTGTGCTGGCGTCCAGCTATCACTTGCACTGTGCCTAACAGCGCCCCCTCGACTGCAGCCTCAACGGAAAGGACTGGCAGGCAGAACGAATCTGCTGCTCACGGAATTCTCCAGATTACCAGGTCTAAAAATACCTGGAGGTGGTAATTTGAGCACCAATCAGCCACATGGTAACTGAGTACATGTTAATGTGCCAAGCACTGTCTGAAATACTCTATTTCATGAAGGGCAGGTTTTTTGTTACCATTTTTAACAGTGAAGGAACAGAAAGGTTAAACAACTTGTCCACAGTCACACGTTCTATGATGCAACTGGGACATTAACCCAGGGCACATGGTCTCCATCACTGTGTGAGATCTAATAATAGTCATGACTAACATCTATTGAATGCTAACAAAGTGCCAGGCACTACTGTACTTCTCCCCAACCCAACACTGTGTTTTTAAATCCTCCATTTTTAAGGGAAGGATGCCAAGTAAAATAAGGCTGGCTGGCTGGCTGGATATGTATAGAATTACATATTTTGGTCCTTAGCTTGATCTCAAGGATATCTCTTTCCTTAACACAGGCAACAAAATGCAACAGAAGCAAAAGAATTGGTTTGGTCAGGGGAGAAAGAATTCCATGGGAGTAAAGATAAGAAAAACAGAGAAACTAAAAAAGGTAGAAACACTGATACATCAACCAACCAAAACATGTGATTATTCTTCTAGGCTTGGACGTCTTTCAACAGTTTAATCTCCAAGGTCACAGAGTTTTATGAGAGGGGTGAGGATGATCCTCTAAAGTGGTTAAAACAAACAAAAAACAGCAACACACCAAAAAATCACCACTTTATTTCTAACAAGTTGCATTTAATATAGGATTTCACTATAATAAAAGAGAGCACAGAGGACATTAGCTACTTGGGGTACACTGAGGGCAAAATGACCAAAAATGCCACTGGAGGATCACTAAAGAGAAAATGAAGACAGTATCATAACAATGGGAACTCAGCAAAGTAGTAATCACACTTAAAAGAGCTTATACAAATTCCATTTGATATAATATTCTACTAAAAATATGCAAATACCTTTTCCATTTCCTGTCTGAAGGTTGTAAACAGTTCATTGCTTTTTGCCATGGTAGTCTGGAATTCTTCAAACTTATCCATATAAAGAGAAAGCTACCGGAAAAAAAGTATGAAACATTCTGAGTTCCACGCAAACAATTTCCGTTCCCAAACTTTCAAAAGAAAGTAGTACAGTTACTTATTACAAGTGATAGAAATACGAACAAATGCACATCCAATCCTTGGACACCAGACATAGATGGCTAAAGTTCTGACAACCCACAGAAATGCATGAAAACTGAGGACATTCTGTTGACTTTAATATTAGATCCCCACCCATTGATCATAACACAGCCTGAAGGATGTGGTGACTAGAAACATCATGCATGTGGAGTGCTCGCCCAACTACCCCTCTCCTGCCATGTGAAAACTGTCCTAGGGAAAAGATCATTCCTTTAGAATACCACCTGCAGAGTTTAGTTTGATAGCAATGGTATCTCTCCTTAATGTAGGGAGGAAAATGCAACAGAAGCCAAAGAATTGGTTTGGCTGGGGAAGAAGAATTCGGTGAGAGTAAAATTAAAAGAAAATGTAGAGATCTACTCTTTTTTTTTTTTTTTTTGAGACGGAGTCTCACTCTGTCGCCCAGACTGGAGTGCAGTGGCGCAATCTCGGCTCACTGCAAGCTCTGCCTCCCGGGTTCACACCATTCTCCTGCCTCAGCCTCCCGAGTAGCTGTGACTACAGGCGCCCGCCACCACGCCCGGCTAATTTTTTGTATTTTTAGGAGAGACGGGGTTTCACCATGTTAGCCAGGATGGTCTCGATCTCCTGACCTTGTGATCCGCCCACCTTGGCCTCCTAAAGTGCTGGGATTACAGGCGTGAGCCACTGCGCCCTGCCGAGATCTACTCTTAACATAGTCCTACCCTCAAGGAATTTTTATTTAAGGATGAGGAAAAAAATGCCAACCAACAAGGCAATCAGAATATAAAATGCAGTCACCATCTTCTCCCCCTTAGAAAGGAGTCCAGAGAAGTGCAAGGGGAAGGGCACAGTGAGGCTCAGGATACTTAGGGGAAGCTTCCTGTGGGAGGCCTGAGCTGGGCTGTGAGCTGAATGAGTTCATCTTAGACCAGGAGGAAACCTTTCAGAGACCATCCAACATAATGACATTATTTTCAGGATAGGGGAACAGAGAAAGACCCAGAGGAATAAAGTATTTTGGGCAAGATCACACGATAGATACAAGAAAAGCAGAGAAGAATAAAGGCTCTTCAGAGGCCAAGAAAGAGCATAAGCAGTGCTGGATGCAGAATATTCACCAGCACCACCTAGCACACAGGATGCGGGGCAGGGTGGAATATGATGGTGCCCGCCCAACCACAGCCAGCAGGGGGACGGGCCATGCAGGAAGCACGTTAGCAGCACACACTGTGGTGTGGTGGACGCAGAAGCCAACTGAAAGTTAGTCATCTCACAGTGACCTTGTGTTTGTCAGGCTAGACGAGGTCCCTGTGAGATGGCCAAGCCATGTCTGCCCAAGGGCCTGGCCTGGGATGAGGACAAAGCAGGAAGATAAATGCAGGGTGACCTGGAGAATACACAGGATTTGTTAGCAGACACTGACGGGGCCTCTGACAAAGCAAGCCTGGGGTTGGGGCCAAAAGTGGTGCTCACGCAGAGGGAGGGAGCAGTATTAGTGCCTGAGGGACATTTAGAAGTTACAGCAGTTTTGATGTGGTCCTTTAGGGTCTCACTCGGTCACTCAGGTTGGAGTGCAGTGGAGCAATCACGGCTCACTGCAGCCTTGACCTCCCTCTTGGGCTCAAGCAATCCTCCCATCTCAGCCTCCTGAATAGAGGGGACTACAGGCACACATCACCACGCCTGGCTTTTTTTTTTTTTTTTTTTTTGAGACAGAGTTTCACTCTGTCGCCCAGGCTGGAGTGCAGTGGTGCAATCTTGGCTCACTGCAACCTCCGCCTCCCTGGTTCAAGTGATTCTCCTGCCTCAGCCTCCCAAGTAGCTGGGACTACAGGTGCGTGCCACCATGCCCAGCTAATTTTTTATATTTTTAGTAGAGACAGGGTTTCACCATGTTAGCCAGGATGGTCTTTAACTCTTGACCTAGTGATCCACCCGCCTCAGCCTCCCAAAGTGCTGAGATTACAAGCGTGAGCCACCACGCCCAGCTAATTTTTGTATTTTTTATAGAGATGGGGTTTCACCATGTTGCTCTGGCTGGTCTCAAACTCCTAAGCTCAAGCGATCCGCCCGCCTTGGCTGGGATTACAGGCATGAGCCACTGTGCCTGGCAGCCATGGTCCACTTTTATTGAAGATGGAACATCCAAATAAAGACTGTCCCATGTGAGAGTTCAACGCTGGCCCGATGGGTAGCCAGTAAGTGGCCCCTATCATCACACATGGACCTCCATGGCTAGATTATAAAACAGCGGGTCAAGACAGCACAAAGTATCACCAGCAGCAGATGCTGGGAAATGACATAGTGACAGCAGAAAAGGTGAGATATGCTTGGGAAGGACGGCCACATTTAGGTAGAGGAAAACAAGAGGTGACAGCAAAGGAAACAAAATAGTGACTGGATAAGAGGACTCTGAGTGGTACAGATCACAGACAACAGAAGCTACGGTGGTGACAGTACAACAGAATGGGAGCTGGCCTGCGGGCTTGGTAAAAGGGCCCTCTGGTGACTTCCGCAGCATTATCAATGACTCCCACATTCAGGAACATCTTCCAAAACCATCTGGAGACTTTACACCTTCTCCACATCAATTCTCATCTCTATTTACATGGACAACTGACTGGATAGGGCTGATAAGTAAGGGATTCAAATCTTGAAGCTTTCTGGCATGATCTTCAGTTCCAAAGATTCTTCATATCTGACACTCTTGAATATTCACACTCAGTTAGGCTAGCTTTATAGGACCTTAAATTCACCACATTGTAAGATGTTCCCAAAGAAAAGCAGCGCTCCAAAGAGGTGCGCGTGAAGACCACGTCAGTCTCAAGGTATCAGTGTTATATCACAGCTAATCTAGAGTCTTCACGAAAACTTATGATAAACTTTTAAATAAGTAACACTTCTTTCAGCCAAATGTAATCTAGTTAACTGAAAAAAGGATGAATGTACAGGTACAAACGCCTAATTTTACCCATCTGTAAAGCCACAGCAAGTCTTTCCTGTACCCTTTTTTTTTTTTTTTTTTTTTTTTAAGGAGATAGCTCCTCCTACACTCATTCCACACAAGGTAACCACAGAGAGAGATCACAGTAGGACACACTTACAGGGTCTGGACTGAGCGAGAAGGAAGGCCCTGATGAAAAACACCAGCACAAGCGATCCTGCTGCCTCGGACTCCTGAGTAGCTGGGACTACAGGCGCATGCCACCACGCCCAGCTATATGTAGTTTTTAAAATAACTTATGTGCTTATAGCACAAAACTCTAAAAATATTAGAGTTCACGACATGAAACTGCCATTTTTTTAGGCCAAGGACATATTCTTGTCTTCTTTAGCAATTTCATGCAGTTCAACTTAATACAAAATAAATAAAATATGCAGATGTCTCAGTTTTCCTTTAGTGGGAAATGTAGTGGGAACAGACTGAAAAAGGGAGGAATTATCTGGACTCTTGGAAAGGTTACTGGAGACAGGCTGACCAACCATCCCAGGCTGGCTGAGATGGGCATCTCCTGGGACACAAGACTTTCAGTACTAAACCCAGGAAAGTGCTGGGCAAATTGCGATGAGGTAGTTAACCTAAATGAAGTGGAAAATCCCAAGAGGGCCATGAGATTTCTGCCTCAATCCTGGTCAGCTCTGGCTGGGAAAAAGCAAAAAGCAAAACCATCTTAGAGGAGACTGAAGATACGCAGAAAAGGAACCACAGATTTTTCTTACAAATTGTACTCTCCCCTGCTGTGAAGTTACCTGCTGTTTTAGTTGTACTTCTTGCTGTTTCATTTGTTCGTATTTGTGCCTCGATTCTGTCGCTTCTTTTAATAACTAGAAAACAGAAACATTCTGGCAAAATGCTAATAGTAATTACAAGCAGGACTAAATATCAAATGATCAGAGTTAGGCTTCATCCTTCTGCTATTTTAGCAAGAACCACAGGTCTACAGATGAAACATTCTATTCCCACAAATTGCCATTTACCTGTATCTTCTATCTGTCCCGCTGGTTAACACTTAGGAATGTAGGAATTATCTTTTATTGCTGAAGCAGATAAAGTACCCTGGGGGCCTAATATGGTTTATAAAACTCAGTTAAATTGTTGTGTTTTAGGTGAAAATAATTACACGTACAGTATTAGCAGAAAACATGGCTGGGAACCTTGATATTGTCTGGGTGACTCAGAAAGCCTCGCTATTCCCTGAGGCAAGATGCGGCAGGGTGAAAGGGTATGGGGAAAGCAACGCAATCAATCTGAGACCTGGTTTCTGAGCACTTTTTTAGAAAGCAGGGAGGGGATGGGCATTTTCATTTATATATAGTACTTGTGCTTTCAAAAAAATTACAAAGTTGCGTAGTAGGCAGCTGTGAAATTCAGTCCCTGAAGTAAAATATCACACATAGTCCAAAGAAGCCTAGAAAAGTCCTACTGAAGCAACCAGAAAGTACACACATGTAATGTATGTATGTATGTAAGTATGTGTGTGTGTATACAATTTATACTCCAACTTTGGAAATGATAACCATTTCTCAGCTAAACACTGGATACCACTGTCAGTTCATATTGAAGGATCACACTGTATGAAAAACATGTCTCTCTAAACCCTAGATGCACTCAGTGTGACACGCCCGTATGATGAGGGCCACTCAGGAACTGAATCTTCACACCGTGCTCATGTCAGGGTTGTGGATCCAACAGTCTGCATTATTGCAATCATTTCTCCCTTGTGGATAAGCGCACACAGCTGAATTTGCACATGGTAATATACACACCCAATGAGATTCCACTGTATTCACAATTACTGACAGGCAACAGAATCTCAGCATACACTGGCAACAATGGTGAGTGATTAGGGTAGAAAATTCTGTTAAAATTTTTATCAGAAAATTATACCAGAGAAAGTAAATAAATGACTTCCCCAGTTTCAAGTTACTTGTTTGAAAACAAAATGTAACCATATATAGGAGACCTGTGGCTTGGTAAGCTTGCTGTTAAACTGAATCACCAAATTTAACGTGCTAAATGTGAGCACAACTCTTGAACCTGATGACCATTATCTAAGATGGGAACTAAATATTCTAAGCACAGAAAAACAACAAGTACAGGTCTTCCCACTGATTTGGTGTAATCTCTCCAGTGTATTTTCCGTATAAAAGGTTAAACAGAAATAAACAGCCAAATACTTTCTAGCACACACACACCACACACTCTCTTCTAAATGGAGCAAAACACCAGCTGGCATGGCCCCAGGTGCTACATTAAAGGTAGAATAGATAAATGTTTCAAACAGCCTTGGTTACAATTTGATGTTTCAAATGGCCTCATGCACAATGTTGGCAATAATGTCTTTGTTTTTAAGAAGTAGAACTTACAAACTCTCTCTCTCTCTGATGTTTTTCATCAGCTTCTTTTATCAGTTGTGTAGTTTGCTGCAGTTTGGCATCCACGAGCTGTTGTTGCAGTTCCTTATGTTTGAACACCTTATCAATGTGCTATGGGAAAAGGAGAGTTTCTTCCATCACTCACCAAAGAAAGGAGCACAGTGGGGAGGAAACGTCACAACAGTTACAGCACCCTGCTCACCCTGCTGTTCTGCTGCTACCACTGCAGCTAAGAACACCAGATCTCTCTCCCTATATACTCCACTTAGAGAAGTGGCTACTGGACACCACCTTGCAAACCATCCCACACCGGCAGGAGCACGGCCCTCTGACTGCTGCCTGTTCCCCCGCCCTGTCAGACATGGGCTGTCCCCCTCACCAGCTTAGTACTTCCTATTTCTGCCCCACACTGAAAACAAGGCTCAGAGTGCACCAAGACAAAGAAGGGTAAGAAGAGCAAAGTACTAAACCATACATCATGCACACAGTTCCTTTTCATCCTCCCCAAATTTTCCCAAATTCCTCAGCTGGAGGCAACATGGTATGACGGTAGGAATGGCCCAGGTCAAACCCTGGCCAGTGTGTGGCCCTGGGCTAATTCCTCTCCACGCTGAAGCGCAGTGCCCTCCTCTGTACAGGGGGATACCTCCACCTACCTTGCAGAGCTGTAACAGTAAATGCGACGGTGGCACTAGGTAAGGTGCTTGGTGCCTGGCACACTTTAGACATTAGGTAAAAGCTCATTAGTATTTCCAAACAAAACTGTTAAGTGGTTACTGATGTATAATAAAGTCAACAGAACAATCCCTTCCCAGCTGGAGAAACAGAACTCTTCTAGTTACAATACCCTATATGAGAGGGGAAAATGCTGGTTGGTAAAATAAGGTGGTCTAACTATGTATTGAGAGCACCACACACAACTGATCTTCGCCTGCAAGTAATCTGATCATTATATTCCGACCAAAGGACATTACATAAGACACACACAATATGATTTAAACAAATCTCATTTTCTAATCTGCTCCATCAATTATGAGGTACATAGACTGTCAAAACAAACAACAAAACTAAAAGAACCACTTTAAGACAATTAAGGGCTTTATAATCTAATAAAAACAAAATTTCACCTCTACAACAAAAAAGACGTTTCTTCAATAAGTACACTGTAAGAATAAAGGGGGGGGGCCTATATTTTAGAGACTGGCGTTATATAAATCAGTGAAATGGACTTTCTTTGGATCTTGTTTCAAACAATTTCTCTTTTAAAAAGAAGCCAATCCAAAAAATTTGAATAGTGACTAGATATTTAATATTCAGTAATTGTTATTTATTTATTTATTTATTTATTTAGAGACAGTCTCACTCCCGTCACCCAGCCATGAGTACAGTGGTGCACTCATGGCTCACTGCAGCCTCGACTTCCCGGCCTCAGGTGATCCTCCTGCCTCACTCTTCTGAGTAGCTGGGACTACAGGTGAGTACAACCTCACCCGGCTAGTCTTCGTGTTTTTTGTAGAGACAGGCTTTCGCCATATTACCCAAGCTGGTCTCGAACTCCTAGGCTCAAGCAATCCTCCTGCCTTGGCCTCCCAAAGTGCTGGGATTACAGGCGTGAGCCACTGCATCTGGCCTATCTGTTAATTTTTTAGGTATGAAACTGGTATTGTGGTTATACTTAAATCCTTATTTTTTTGAGCTACACATTCAAATATCTATCCATGGAATATCTGACATCTTGGATTTGCTTCAAAATAATCTAGGGGAACAGAGATGAAATTATCAGCCAGGTACAGTGGCTCACATCTACAATCCCAGCACTTTGGGAAGCCAAGACAGGGAGGATCGCCTGAGCCCAGGAGTTCAAGACCAGCCTGGGCAATTTAGCCAGAAACTGTCTATACACACACACACACACACACACACACACACATACTCTCTCTCTCTCTCACACACACACACACACACACACACATACTCTCTCTCTCTCTCACACACACACACACACACTCTCTCTCTCACACACATACACACACACACACACACACACACACGAATTATGGTTTCATCTGCTGAAGCCAGGTACTATATTATCTCTCTACTTTTTGTTAAGCTTGAAATTTTTCATAATTTTTTTTTAAAAAAAGCAAAAGCCAGTAAGAAAAATAAAATCCTTAAAAAAAAAAAAAAAAGCAGTTTTTGAAGGGCTGTATGTAAAACTATAAAGTTTGAGTTGAAAACAGGATAAAGTAACACACAGATGCCTGATCTTTTTTTTTTTTTTTAATTTGAATCAGCTTTTTGAATTCTTTTCTGTAAGGAACATAAAAGCCCAACATTTCACTAAAGTTAAAGGCAGAGATGCACCATTTAAAAAAACCTAAAGCCTCTAACCCTGTCCATCAAACCTCTAAAAGTGAGGAACTTTAAAAACCAGGTTTGTACCTTCTAGCAAATAGGTACAAACCTGGTTTTTAAAGTTCCTCACTTTGTTCAGAGGATACTACCTCTGAACTTTCAGATTAGCTTATAAAAGAATTCCAAAAGTCTTCATTGAAGGCCAATGGCCAAGTTCATTAGCCATGGATCTTCCCAGTAAACTTTTTACCCTCAATGGGCTTATGTGTGAGGGGTTAGAAGTAAGTTTTTCCTCTCAAATAATATAAAGCCCTCGTTTAAAAAAAAAAAAAAAAATCTGAAACATAAGTATATAGGTATAATACCATGGCAGTGGATACTGTACAGATTATCAGATGTCTGAGATACAGGGTATTTGGGGCCCAAATATTTATTCATTATTAGTCTGGATAAGGGAAAACAATCTGCATGCAAAAACTGCAATCTTCCAGTATTTCATGAAGACAAGCAGTACTTAACATGTCTCCTAGAAATAACCGCCTTTATCCAAATCCAGTGACTCCTGGGACATCAAGTGATGATCTCACTTGTGGTGCCTGATAAATAACCGACTGCCTAATAAATAATAAATAACCGACTGCCACTATGCACTATGCATATGCAAAGTTCTGAAACACCCCGTGACAGCGATTTTACTTTAGGTGTGAATGGTGACATTTTTGCTAATCTTGAGAAGCCGTTTAAATAAACCAAACTCCGTTACCTCTTCCCTCAGTGCATACTGTTCGATGAGCTTCTTCAGCTTCTCCCCCAGCTCGATGTTCTCCTGTCGGAGTTTGGCGTTGTGGATGTCGTGCTGCTCCAGCTGGGCTTGAATTTCATTTAAGGTAATCTGGAAATGTGCAGTTGCTTCTTTACGTCGTTCTTCTTCCTCTCGTGCCTGCTGCATATTTTCCTCCTTATTACCCAAAATAATTTTTGTTAATACAGACCTATAGAGAAGATGCTCACAAGAGAAGCTGCTGCCGTGTGGGTTCATTTGTTGCTGCCCTGACATATTGCTTCTGAACTACAATTCCTCCCCCTTATTTATGACCAGAAGGCTCTCATTGAAAAGCAAGCATTTTTTCCTAAGTAGACAGATAACCAGAGAGATGCAAACTGTCCTGCTACAAAATAAATGTTATGGCTGTCCGCAATTCACTCTACTGCAATACTCGCCGGTTACAAAGGCCATCATCTTAGATGGGTCGGAAGAGATCCTGCTCCCTCTGCTCCCTTGCCGCTTACTTTCTGGGTCACAACTTCTACTCCCTAAAGGGCAAAGGACAAATGGAATCCTCATCTCAAAAAGCTTCCTTTCTGTAACTACTTTCTGATGATGAAAAAGAAAAAAACAAAAAAAATTCAAAGCTTACTTTCAATTCTTGCTAGGATATGTGTGTCAAAAGACCTTTACGTGTCTGAACAGTTACGAGCCTACTCAAAATATTGATTTCCTATGGGAAAAAAAAAATATCACTTACTTTGACATCTAAATCCAAGGGCTCAAAAGCAAAGAAGATAATCATGGCTCCCATACCAGGTGAAGATCCATTTCAAGAGTGCTCTTATAGTCTAGGGCCTTGGGGGTTTGTTACAGCATAAAGGGTGTTTGATCAGAGATCCTGCTCAAAGTCATACTGCAACTGTACATGGGGACAAGCCTGTCCCATTCTAACAGGCAGATTCCTTCCTGCGGCTCTGCTCCTTTCCTTCTTCCCCTGTTGATACCAATGAATCTCTGGATACCTATTCCCTCTTCCTTTACAATCAGCCAAGGTGTTAAGTGGTTTCCTAAAAGTACTTAGCAACTGAATAGCTGGGGGTGAACTCCTGGGCAATGCTCCACCCAAGAGTTCAGCAGGAGTTCTCCCTTCCCAGACTGTCTGTTACTAGTTTCTCATTTCACTGCAGTTTTTCCTACTTGGTGATCAGCTGTATCAGTGCTCAGCAGAAAAATGGTAATTCTGAGCTTCCTAAGCCACGGCTCTAAGCAGGAGGGCCTTGGGCATAGATTCCCTGGGGCCAAGGATGAGGCAACTAAGGCGCTCTTCCTTGAACAGGAAACCAAAACTTACGTAGAAAGAATTGGTCTTACATTTACAATGACCTCACACAAGGCATCAGGCCAAGCAAAATAAAAAGCAAGGCAGTATCTGTCTCCAAGTAGAGACAAGGATTTATTTCAGATAGGCACAAGGTTGATTATGAAATCAGCTAAGTCCCTCCTGAAAAAAACAAACGAACCAACTAACCTTTAACGTCTTATTGTGACGCTGAAGTTCTCTGCAAAGAGACTCTAGCTTGCTTCTTGCCAAGATGGCCTTGCTGTGTTCACTCTGCAAGTGAACTTTCTCTTTCACAATCTGGGCTTGCTTCTTCTGCAGGATCTTCATTTGCTTCTGAACATTCCTGCTCTCCTCCAGCTAAAATTCATAAGCACTTTACATTTAGGAAGTACAGTAAAAACCTTACAGTTATGGCTAGAAGAATTATAATGAGAGCTATGGAACACATTTTCAAAAAGTCAAATACTATAGTATAATATATTATTTATTTATTTATTTTTTTTTTTTTTGAGACGGAGTCTCGCTCTGTCACCCAGGCTGGAGTGCAGTGGCCGGATCTCAGCTCACTACAAGCTCCGCCTCCCGGGTTCACGCCATTCTCCTGCCTCAGCCTCCCGAGTAGCTGGGACTACAGGCGCCTGCCACCTCGCCCGGCTAAGTTTTTGTATTTTTAGTAGAGACGGGGTTTCACTGTGTTACCCAGGATGGTCTCGATCTCCTGACCTCGTGATCCGCCCGTCTCGGCCTCCCAAAGTGCTGGGATTACAGGCTTGAGCCACCGTGCCCGGCCTATAATATATTATTTAAATTGTTTCATGCCATGCTACATTGCCACCCTTTTCCTCTCTTCCAGTTGTGACAGAAAAGTAAGCAAATTTAGGGTAGCAGAAAATAATCAATCTTTTTCTTTCTAAAAAAAATCCTTTAGACAGATTTAATTTTCACAACCCTTTATTATCCAGGTTTTACAGAAAAAAATGTATAAGCCTGGAGACGTCAATAAGTTGCCCAACATTCTTTAATTAGTACAGATAATCAGTATGGGGTGAGGTTGGGATTTGAAGCCAGCAGCCTGAATCTCTGGCTTTCTTGACTTCTGTATTGGCCTCCTATCCCCTGGGGTCCTGAATTTTGCCAGCTTCCTGACTTCAGACACTGATCACAGATCTTCTTCCTGCTCTCAACCCAACAACTCACAAGCAACATGGGCTCCTCAACTTCTAGCTACAATCCTGTGCTTTTGGAAGGATGATGCCCTTCAACCGGATACCTCCTGCCCCAGAATCTTCCTGGGCCCACTGGGAACACTGCCCAAGTATTCCAGCCTTAACCTTTTGGAAAATAAACCAGCCCTAGTTCTCACTGAAACCTACTCCAATGTTGAAGGCCAGGAGTGACTCAGTGCTAAAGCCAGGCATGTCCCGAATTGCTGTTTGCTGGGTGAATGTCTGTCTAGATCATTTCCTACCTGGCAAAAAACCTGCTGAAATCCAAATATTTTAACAATCAAATTTATTGTGCTTTGGGGTTTTATTTTTTTTTGGGGGGGGGGTTATTTTTTTTTATTTTCTTTGGGGGTTTATTTTTGTTATTTTTTTTTAGACAGACTATTAATCTGTTGTCCAGGCTGGAGTGCAGTGGCATAATCTCAGTTCGCTGCAGCTCCTGCCTCCCGGGTTCAAGCGATTCTCCTGCCTCAGCCTCCCAAGTAGCTAGGACTACAGGCACCTGCCACCACTCCCAGCTAATTTTTGTATTTTTAGTAGAGACAGGGTTTCACTATGTTGGCCAGGCTGGTCTCAAACTCATGACCTCAATTGATCCACCTGCCTTGGCCTCCCAAAGTGCTGGGATTACAAGCATAAGCCACCATTGCCTGGCCGGGTTTTGTTTTTGGTTTTTTGTTGTTTGTTTTTTTGAGATGGAGTTTTGCTCTTGTTGCCCAGGCTGGAGTGCAATGGCACGATCTATTGCACTCCAGCCTGGGCAACAAGAGTTAAAGCGATTCTCCTGCCTCAGCTTCCCAAGTAGCTGGGATTACAGGCATGCACCACCATGCCCGGCTAATTTTATATTTTTAGTAGAGATGGGGTTTCTCCATGTTGGTCAGGCTGGTCTCGAACTCCCAACCTCAGGTGATCCACCCACCTCGGCCTCCCAAGTGCTGAGATTACAGGCATGAGCCACTGTGCCCGGCAGGGTTTTGTTTTTTTAAATGATGTTTTAGGAGTCAATACTATCAAGTTTTACACCCACAGGCTACTATACTGAAACAGTCATCAGAATCTAAAACTCAGTAAACAGCACTCAGGGTTCTTCGTGAGAAGAACTGCTGCAATTTTAGATATGGAACAAATCAGTCTGTTTCAAGGTTAAATCAACATGAACAGATAAGATGGCAGCCTTACTGACCTTTCAATAAAGCTTTTACTGAAAAAGGAAATGATGCTGAGTCACAATTTGAAGAGCAAGAGTGACATCTTGTGGCCTACCAAAACATATCACGCATCCTTACAGCCACATTTACAGATACCAAAAACACCTTTACTGGAATTCTTGCAGGAAAAAAATTGTTTTTGCATAATTTTGTAAAGCAAAATTACTGCGAACTACATGCGACCACCCAGTTTAAGAGGCTGCAGGTCCAGCACACACTAGCTGTACTTTCACCAGGGTGCGGAGCTCCTGCCTTTCCTGACCCAGGGTTAATGCAATCCTGAATCCGGTGTTCATTATTCCTTCGCTTTCCTTTCTGTATTATTTCATTTCTTCTGTGTGTACCTCTCAAAAAAAAAAACAATCCTTTTGGTTTTAGCTGTTTTGACTTTATTGTAGCTAGTGCAGATGAGGAATTGAAATTTTCATTTTCTTTAATTTATACTAGTTTAATAAGCCACATGTGGCTGATGGCTACCGTCTTGGACAGCACAACTCGATTACATTGCTAGGACTCATCCACATTGTTGGCGTGTAGCTGCAGATCAGGACTTAGCAGATTTTTTCTGTAAAGGGCCAGCAAGTAAATAGTTTAGGCACTGCAGGCCACATATGGTCTCTGTCATGTGTTCTTTATTTTTAAACATCTTAAAAATTAAAACCATTCTTAGCTTGTGGGCAGTGTAAAAACAGACTCTGGATGGATTTGGCCCACAGGCTGTCTAATATTCTACTTTTTAAAAACACAGCACACACACAAACATACCACACAAAATAAGATCTTGTCTCTAAAAAATAAACAGTGAGCCATGATCGTGCCACTGCACTCCAGCTTGGGTGGCAGAGTGAGACCCTGTCTCAAAAATAAACAAATAGATAAAAAATAAAAACACAACACACATGGCACACGGAACTCTTTATTAATCCATCTTCTTGTATAAATGGGCATCTGGGCTGTTTCTAGGTTTTGTTATTATTCACAGTGGTATGAACATTCTCATGTGTTTCCTGGTATACACGTGTCAGGAATTTCTCTTCTGTGCACAAACATCAGAAATGAGGTTGCCGGGCAATGATTTCTAAATGTTTCATTTCACATGACAATGGCGAATTGATATTCCCAACAGCAATATATAAGAGACCATATAGATCCACATCCTCTCCAAAATAATCAGATTTCTTCATTTATGCCACTATAACAGACGTAAAATGGCATCTCATTGTGGTCCTGATTTGCATTTCCCTAATCACTTATCAGGTGGAACACCTCTTTGAATGTTTATGGACCCTTATGTTAAGGTATCTTCGTATCTTTGTTTTTCCACTTCTATGAAATGTCCCTTTCATGTCTCTCATCCAGCTTTCCATAGGGATATTTGTCCTTTTCACATTAGTGTTCTTTAGATATTCTTGATACTAAATCTCCTGCTGGTTATATTTGTTGGAAATATGTTCTCTCCAGTTTGTAATGTCTTCTCGCTCTTTTTTTTTTTTTTTTTTTTTTTTTGAGATGAAGTCTCACTCTGTTGCCCAGGCTGGAGTGCAGTGGCGTGATCTTGGCTCACTGCAACTTCCACCTCCCCAGTTCAAGCAACTCTCCTGCCTCAACCTCCTGAGAAGCTGGAACTACAGGCGCGCTACCACCACACCCGGCTTTTTTTTTTTAATTTTTTTAGTAGAGACGGGCTTTCACCATATTGGCCAGGCTCGTCTTGAACTCCTGACCTCGTGATCCGCCTGCCTCAGCCGCCCAAAGCGCTGGGATTACAGGTGTGAGCCACGAAGCCTGGCCATCTTCTCACTTTTTTCAGGGCATCTCTTGACAAAAAGAGAGTCTTGATTTCAATAAAGCCAATTTGTACAATCTTTCCTCTGACAATGCTTTTTGTGCTATAAGAAATATTTCCTTAACTCAAGATTGGAAAAATATTTACCTATTGATAAGTCAAAATAATATCTAAAAATTTTAAAGCTTAATTTTTGACATTTAAGCCTTTAATCTATTTGGAATTGATTGTTGCCTCGGATGTGTAAGGATCTAATTTCACTTTTTTCTCATAAGGAGAACCTTTTTTTTTTTTTTTTTTTTTTTTTTGGAGATAGCATCTTGCTCTGTCGCCCAGGCTAGGGTGCCATATGGCACGAACTCACTGCAGCTTCCAATTCCTGGGCTCAAGTGATTCTTCCACTTCAGCCTCCCAAGTAGCTGGGACTACAGGCGTGAGTGTGTGTGTGTGTGTGTGTGTGTGTACAGGGTCTTGCGACATTGCCCAGGCTGGTCTTGAACTCCTGATAGCAAGTAATCCTGCTTCAGCCTCCCGAAGTGCAGACATTACAGGGCTGAGCTACCATACCCGGCCAGGATAACCACTTTTTAAGTTACATTAATATGAGGATGGCAATTCTCCCCCAAATGTATCTACAGATTCTGTGAAATGCTCTTTGAAATCCCAAATAGTGCCCCCCAACACACGGAACTACTAAATTGAATCTAAAATCTATAGAGAGTAAAGGGCCAAGAAGAGCCAAGATACTTCAGAAGAAAAGAGTAAGGAGAATGGAACCTACCCAAGCATACATTAAGATTATTACACTATAATAATCTATACAAACTGACTACAGGATGGGAAAGAAAAGCATTATAAAGTACTTAAGGATCATGTTAATGGTATCCACAGCTAAAAGCAAAATGCTACAATTTCATGAATCTGTGTGATCTGGTGAACATGTTGGCCATAGGGTCTCCCCAATGGACAATCCCAGTTACAGTGCACAGAAATCCATTCCAACTGCTCCACAAAACAGTTATGCATGTCAGTGCAACAAGCACAATGACATCAGATGATCTGTGTCACAAAAGGGCAGAGGACAGTGATGGCAAAAGGGAACTTTTCAGAATAATCCTTGGGAAAGGCTATGACTCCCTTGGTGGCCTCACTGCTATACAACCTATATATACTCTACCTTTCTTTCTTTCTTTTTTTTTTTTTGAGACAGAGTTTCACTCTTGTTGCCCAGGCTGGAGTGCAATGGCACGATCTCAGCTCACCACAACCTCCGCCTCCTGGGTTGGAGCGATTCTCCTGCCTCAGCCTCCTGAGTAGCTGGGATTACAGGCATGCGCCACCACGCCCAGCTAATTTTGTATTTTTAGTAGAGACGGGGTTTCTCCATGTTGGTAAGGCTGGTCTCGAACTCCTGACCTCAGGTGATCCGCCTGCCTTGGCCTCCCAAAGTGCTGGGATTACAGGCGTGAGCCACCATGCCCAGCCTATATCTACCTTTTAAGTGAAATATGTGCTAGCTTCAAGAAATCAAGCTTTAGAACATTTTCTGGAAACAATACATATTTTGTTTTTCAAATTTTCGGCACAAATCTGTATAAAAGAGAGATTACTCACTAGGCAAGTCTTCGATGTGTCACATCCTGAAATGAACACAGTCATTACTGCTGGTGCTTAGCAATAACCAAACCCACAATCAAAACAATAAAATCAAAAGCCACAAACAAAAACACCCTACGCCCCTGCTACTTCAAGTGTGATCCAAGGTCTGGCAGCATCATCACTGTTGCCCGGGCATTTGTTAAAATGCAGATCCTCAGGCCCCAACCAAGACCTAGTGAATGAGAATGTGCATTTTTTTTTTTTTTTTTTTGTATTTTTTTTAGTAGAGACAGGGTTTCAATGTGTTTGCCAGGATGGTCTCGATCTCCTGACCTCGTGATCCGCCCGTCTCGGCCTCCCAAAGTGCGGGGATTACAGGCGTCAGCCACCGCACCCGGCCGCTAAATAAGTATTTCTGAGACACAGTATTGTTTTAGCAGACGATTTCATGTAACTCACAATCTCAATCAAAACAGCCCTTGATCTCTAGAATTCCACTAGGAAAAGTTTAAGACAGGAACCACCTCACCCCAACTGAGTGGCACCTAAGGCATCACAACATAACAATGCAAAGGCTGACTTATACTCTAAAACTGAGTTTTAGAAAATCTTTGCCACATCTTAGTATTACAATGTTCCCTAAATACTACCTCATAAAATGAAACTATACAACCAACAAAAAGCCCCAACAAAGCAGATTCTCTTCTTCAATTTCAGAATAAAATACAATTTTACATTTAAGGCCATATCAAATTTGTACTTTAAGAAACTTACCAAGCACACACACATTTCACTATATTTTATATGGCTCACATCCTTGATTTAATACTCACAAGATCAGCATATTTCTTACAGAGAGCTGCCAGCTTCTCCTCTGGGGTTGAAAGGGTGTTTAGGGCTTGCATCAGTAATAAAACTTCTTTTCCTGATGATTAACAAGAAAAGAAATAAGTCCCAGAAGAATGAGATCAAATCTAACCTGTAAATTCTACTAACGATTCCTGTGCTCTGACATCCAGAGTAAAGTAACTTACACCTATGATTATAAACAAGAGATTTACCAGCTCAATGAAAAAGGCAATTTTTAAATTCTGGATTAGCAGGCCTCGCTCCCCTCCCCACCCCCACCCCAAATTTCTTAACTGACTCACTAACACTGCTAGCTATTTTTAAGAACTCTGGTTAAAAGCTTATAAATTTCCTTGCCTAATCACTGATGTCCAAGTTAAGACAAAGGGCAAGTTACAAATTGCATGGAAATTTTTTTAAAGCTTCCTCCTAACCAAGTTCGAATATAGAAGCAAGTTCAAAGGGAGTTTCCGTTGGTACTACACTTTGCCTAAGACACACATAATCACAGGTGAACATATCTTTTCCTATGAACAATTTTAAAATGTATGCTTTTCTTATGATTTACTAAGTATATTCTATGTGTTAACTAAGGTCAACTAACTAAAGGATGACAAGATAGCTCTTCCCGTGGGGAAAAGACCTTAACAATACTGTAAGGACTTTGGCAGAGAGAGGCAGGTGGCTGAGACAGGAGGGGACTAATGGCATTTCAAAGTACAGGGTAATCTTTTATTTCTTAAGCTAGGTGATAGGTACCATTTTTATTTTTGTAATGTTCATTCTTGTATGTAAGATATTGCATCAAAATATATATCTTAAAATAATTCTGACATATGGACTGCCGTGGGGGGGAAAGAGTGACTTCAAAAAAGAATGCTTTTCTACTCATATAAAATTTTATTAGTGAAATCTTCTCTCATTTAACCCAAAGTCAATAAGACCTTTAAGAGACGATTAAACACGATTACTGAATATGATCAGAAATAACTGCAGTGTGGCCGGGCACAGAGGCTCACACCTGAAATCTCAGCACTTTGGGAGGCCAAGGCAGGAGAGGACTGCTTGAGCTTAGGAGTTTGAGACCAGCCTGGGCAACACAGTGAGACCCTGTCTCTAAAAAAAAAAATTTTTAATTAGCCAATTCTTGATTATTTTGGAAAAAAAGCTAAGCGTCCTCCCTGCTGTTTTGGCCTCCTGCACATAACTGCAGCAGACACATGGACTAACCTCACTGAAGACACTAGGTGTGTTGGCTAAGCACCTCTAAAGTGGTTGTGTTCAAAATGATCTGGGCTGCAGAAAACACAAGCAAAATGATTAGCATGTGAAACGTCCAACCACTGAACGGATTATTACCTAAGGTTTTTTCTTTGTTCCTGTTGCACTCTGAATCTTGCTGACCATCAGGGGGATCTGTTCGAGCTTCTCCCCCAGGGATTTCCTCTCTTGACTCTTGTGTGCAGTATGCTGGGCTCACCAAATTCCTGTTCTCTGTTATAAAGTCACTGCCTTCATCCTCTTCCAATGAATGCTTGTTACTTGTGCCACCACAATTTGAGTCTTGATGTTGAAGAATATCATTTGATTGAGAGTTACACAACATATCTGCTTTCACCCCTAGCCCACAAATTCCAGCTTCTTCCATTGTGCCAATTTCAAACTAGAGGAAAGGAGAAGGAGAAAAAAGATGGAGAAGGGGTTAAATCAAATGTAATCAATGTTCACAAGCAACGGAACATCATAGCCTGACGGTTTTTTCTTCCTTAGTGGTATGCAAAATTGATGTAAATATGGTACTTTCTAGGTTTCACTGAGAGGTGACCTAACTATAAAGTATAAGGAAATTAAAGTTAAAATGAATCACACAACTATGCAGTACCAAAGGAGGCAAGAAAGCCATTTAGTTATAAATCTAAATTGATTTCCATATAAAAATTCACCACTTAACATAATTAGCACCTTAACAGAAGTGAAACTGTCCCCAGTTAATGAATATTAATTATTCTGATCTTATCCTCAAGGAGAGAGTACAGCAGGGATAGCTAGCTAGCTATCCATTAAAATCCCATGCTCCCCCAAGTTCCTGTGGAGCTGACACTATGAGACAAGTGCCCAGCCAGGGACTACATTTCCCAGGCCCCTTACACCAAGGGGCGACTTCCGCATGAAGTTCCCACCAACTGAATGTGGGTATAGGACACGACTGTCCTTTCTGTAACAAGACTTTTATTCTCAGAAGCACAAGTTCTTTCTCCACCATCTCTCCCCAACTCTGGTAAAACGTAGACATCTCCAAGACCCTAAGGGATGGCAGAGCCACAGGATAAATGCAGCCTGGGCCTCCATATCCTATGTACATACAGGAAAGCCACCTTACTTACAAAGAAAACCTACACTGGAGTATAGGTGAACAAGAAATAAACTTCTCTCATGCTAAGCCATGGAAATTTTGAGACTGATATTTTAAGCAACTATCCCAGCCTTCATACAGGTAATACACATGGTAAAGATGCCTTTATTCCAGTATGTTATTCTTACGTCAGTAATTTTACCTTACTCTCTCTTCTATCACATTGTTAACCCTATTTGAGTTTTTTCCCCTTGTGAACACTACCTGGTCATGATGTGGCACAAATTTAAATTCTGTGCATTTACTCTCCATATGAAAGAGGGCCTCTTCCTTTTCTGAATAATACAGTTGAGGTGAGGAGGTGTTTAGTATCCTTCTCTTATCACAAATGGACAAAAGCTACATTCAAAAATGTATGGGAGAGCAGATATTTGAGATTTTAGGTTATAATCATTTTATGCAACTGAAGAAGTCAAAATATCAAAGTAGGAGGGGATGGAGAAGTTAAGGAAAATAAAATCTTATATTTTATAGTCTAATGTTGATAAATCCAATACTGTGCTTTCATAAGAACAAATTGGCAAGGACACTTTGAAAAACTCTTTGGCAATATGGATACCTTCTAACCTAGTTAACTCTACTCCTGGGATTTTGCCCAAGTGTGTACATATGTGTATCCAAAGGCCAAGAATAAAGGAGCACTATTCGTAATAGCTCCAAAATGGAATCAACCCAAATTGCTATCAGTAGCAGAATGGATAAACTGTAGTATATAAGCAGTAAGAATGAACTACTGTTAGATGCAACCACATAGATGAGTTTCACAGACCTATGTTGTGAAAAAGGTGCCAGAAGAGTATCTACTATAGGAAATCATTTATGTATAAAGTTCGAAAACAAGGCAAGTTGGCCGGGCGCGGTGGCTCAAGCCTGTAATCCCAGCACTTTGGGAGGCCGAGACGGGCGGATCACGAGGTCAGGAGATCGAGACCATCCTGGCTAACACGGTGAAACCCCGTCTCTACTAAAAAATACAAAAAACTAGCCGGGCGAGGTGGCGGGCGCCTGTAGTCCCAGCTACTCAGGAGGCTGAGACAGGAGAATGGCCCGAACCTGGGAGGCGGAGCTTGCAGTGAGCTGAGATCCGGCCACTGCACTCCAGCCTGGGCGACAGAGCGAGACTCCGTCTCAAAAAAAAAAAAAAAAAAAAAGAAAACAAGGCAAGTTAATAAATGGTGCTAGAAATCAGGATAGCGGTTACCATTGGGGGTGGGGCCTCCTGGGGTGCTTGTAGTGTTCTATTTCTTGGTCTAAATGAGGTTGACGCATTCACTTTGTGAAAATTCATTAAGCCTAACATTTATGATTTGTATACTTTTCTCAATTTATGTTTTATTTCAGTAAAGCTTATTTTAAAAGTTGCAATTTATACATTATTCAAGAGGAACCAAAACAAATATTTTCCTCTAAGAAGACAGATTAAAGATACGCTGCTTTTCATGACACTTCTAAAATAATGTACATGTAATACTTTGATTTCTTAAAAAAAGTAACACATTAAGGGGAAATGGGTTATCTATTTCAGTTATGGTTTGATGCCACACTCTAAGTCTAATTCAGATAGAAAAAACTTACAAATACTGAAACTCTTAAATTATTTGAAAAGATTTCAAAAATTCACTTCCATATGTATCATATTCTATAGAGCAATGTTTCTCAAGCATAACCCATAAAGTTTTTCAAAAATTCACGATGGCACGCATCGTGGCACATGCCTGTAGTCCCAGTTGTTTGGGGGGCTAAGGCAAGTCTGAGGACAGCCTGGGCAATACAGTGAGACCTCATCTCTTGGGGTGGGAGAGGATTCACAATCAAGTTTCAGGAAAAATCATTTGTATGATTTCACTACTGTAGAAACTTCTTAAAATTGTTAATAGGCCGGGCGAGGTGGCTCATGCCTGTAATCCCAGCACTTTGGGAGGCTGAGGTGGGCAAATCACTTGAGGTCAGGAGTTTAAGACCAGCCTGGCCAACATGGTGAAACCCCGTCTCTACTAAAAATACAAAAATTAGCCGGGCAGAGGTTGTAGTGAGCCGAGATTGCGCCATTGCACTCCAGCCTGGGTGATAAAGCGAGACTCCATCTCAAAAAAAAAAAAAAAAAATCATTAATATACCCGAATAACATACTATAGCAGTATTATTAACAGAACAGGTGCAAAGTGATAATTTCAATGCTACATTTCACATGTAACTACTAGTTTCGCCTCTACTTTAATCAAATATTAAAATGTCATGTACTAATTGGGTGCACAGATATATAAAGAGACCCTTTACACAAAAGCAACAGAGAGGGAAAAAGTGAGTACTATTAATACCATTTTCCCCAATTTAAAAAAAAAAATTTTTGGACAGGCGCAGTGGCTTACGCCTGTAATCCCAACACTTTGGGAGACCGAGACGGGCAGATCACGAGGTTAGGAGTTGAAGACGAGCCTGACCAACATGGTGAAACCCCACCTCTACTACAAATACAAAAATTAGCCGGGCATGGTGGAGCACGCCTGTAATTCCAGCTACTCGGGAAGCTGAGGCAGGAGAATTGCTTGAACCCGGGAAGCGGAGGTTGCAGTGAGCTGAGATCACGCCACTGCACTCCAGCCTGGGTGACACAGCAAGACTCCATCTCAAAAAAAATAATAATAGTAGTTTCAAACCTATTCCCTGAAACCCATTAGGTATAAGAATGGCACTACAGGCCAGTCGCGGTGGCTCACGCCTGTAATCCCAGCACTTTGGGAGGCCGAGGCAAGCAGATCACCCAAGGTCAAGAGTTCAAGAACAGCCTGGCCAACATGGTGAAACCCCGTTTCTACTAAATACACAAAAATCAGCCGGCCGTGGTGGCGCATGCCTTTAATCCCAGCTACTCAGGAAGCTGAGGCCAAAGAACTGCTTGAACCTGGGAGGCAGAGGTTGCAGTGAGCCGAGATCGCGTCATTGCACTCCAGCCTGGGCGGTAAGAGTGAAAACTCCGTCTCAAAAAAAAAAAAAAAGACTCAAAGAAGGCCAAAAAACTATTGTGTAATAATAGCTGGTGCCATATGGCATAAACAAGAACATTAAATTAATCTGTATATTGCACAAATACCACATCACCTATTTTCCTTTTAATGTATGTCATCACTTCCTATTTGTAGTTAATACTTCTGATTTTTTTTGTCTTTCCAGACACTCCTGCCTCTGAACTCCTATCACATACTACAATATCACATATTTGATGTATACATCCTCCTAGGTAGCAACAGCTTCTTATGCACAAATAGTACTCAAATGCCAACTGATGAGGAGCATACAGGGGCAAAAATGGCTGCTGAAAACAGTCCACGAAAAGAACCTAGGCATTAATACACAAGTTAAAGAAAATACCACTACTGGCCAGGCACGGTAGCTCATGCCTGTAACCCAGAAATTTGGGGGGCTGAGGTGGGTAGATCACTTGAGGTCAGGAGTTCAAGACCGGCCTGGCCAACATGGCAAAACACCATCTCTGGTAAAAATATAAAAATTAGCTGGGCATGGTGGTACATGCCTGGAATCCCAGTTTACTCGGGAGGCTGAGGCACAAGAATTGTTTGAACCCAGGAGGTAGAGGCTGCAGTGAGCTGAGATCACACCACTGCACTCCAGTCTGGGATACAGAGAGAGACTCTGTCTCAAAAAAAAAAAAGAAAAAAGAAAAAAGAAAATACCACTATTTTTATCATTAGAAGCAAGACGTATTACATTTCCCTTCTCTCTTGTACAACTAATTTTGATGTAGTATTGGGGTAATTTTTACATTTGCTAATGGAAGATATACTTTGGCTCTACAAAATCCTTTTGTTTATTAATAAACCCAGTTCCAACAGGACTTGATTCACACCACAGTCTACAAATACTCTTGAAATAGCAGGCCCCAATTTTTCTACCCCAAGGACTATTCAATTAACAACTTATACTTGAGGCTCTGTACCTGGGCTATTGAATATTAAGCAAATTCTTAGGCCAATAACTTTATTAAATTGTAAATGATTTCTCAGACCTCATCTCCTCAACCAGAGAATTCTATATCATATGCCCAGTACAATTTCCTACTCTGTCTTCTCTCTCTGATGCCCATTCTGGACGCCTTTTCTTGGATCAATCTCTTATATAAATAATAGTAGTAGCAGCTAACAAACAGTAACTAGTACATCCAGGCACTACTGTGAGAACTTTCCTATATTAACTAGCTTAATCCTCACAACAATGCCACAAGGTAGGCACTATTATTTTCTCCATTTTAGAGATGAGCAAACTATGGCATGTAAAGTTAAGTATCCTGCCTAAGGTCACAGTTAGTAAACTGCAGAGCAAAGATTTGAACTCTAGCAGTCTAGCTGCCGAGTCCATGCTCTTAACTACAAAAATATACCGCTTCATAATTACCCTTTGTCTACCACTGTTCAAACATCCTTGTCCTGGCCCAGCCATCTTAGAGAAGCCTATTTAATAATGGGAAGAGATTCTCCCAAAATACGATGTACAAAAATGAATTACAAAACAGAATGTACTGTATATTTTGTATATGCAGTATATATATGTATACAGATGCTCCTCAACATACGTTGGGGTTACACAGTGATAAATCCATCCTAAAGTCAACAATGCAAGTTGAACCACAGTAAGCCAGGAACCATATGTGTGCATGTACGTATGTATATACACACACTCACAGAGAAGTGTTGGAAGAAAATATCTTGGCCTGGCGTGGTGGCTCACACCTGTAATCCTAGCACTTTGGGAGGCTGAGGCAGGCAGATAACCTGAGGTCAGGAGTTCGAGGCCAGCCTGGCCAACATGGTGAAACCCCATCTCTACTAAAAATACAAAAATTAGCCAGGCGTGGTGGCGGGTGCCTGTAATTCCAGCTACTCGGGAGGCTGAGGCAGGATAATTGCTTGAACCTGGGAGATGGAGGTTGCAGAGAGCCGAGATCACACCACTGTACTCCAACCTGGGCAACAGAGCGAGACTTCATCTCAAAAATAAATAAATAAATAAATAAATAAGATATCATTTTACACATCAAAAACTTCGACAACACTGTTGGAGAGGGTGTGGGGCATTCTCAAGCATTCCTGGTGGGAGGATAAATTGACTTAACCACCAAGGAGTCCAGTTGCGGAAGGGACTGACCGGGAACCAGCACAAAGGAACCTCTGGGGTGTTGGCAATGCTCTGTATCTTTTTTTTTGTTTTGTTTTTGGTTTTTTTTTTGAGACGGAGTCTCGCTCTGTCGCCCAGGCTGGAGTGCAGTGGCGCGATCTCGGCTCACTGCAAGCTCCGCCTCCCGGGTTCACGCCATTCTCCTGCCTCAGCCTCCCGAGTAGCTGGGACTACAGGCGCCCACAACCGCGCCCGGCTAATTTTTTGTATTTTTAGTAGAGACGGGGTTTCACCGTGGTCTCGATCTCCTGACCTTGTGATCCGCCCGCCTCGGCCTCCCAAAGCACTGGGATTACAGGCGTGAGCCACCGCGCCCGGCCTGGCAATGCTCTGTATCTTGATGGGGATTTGAGTTACAGAGCTGCATGCATTTGCTAAAATTTAGCACATATACACTTCTGAAGGCTTCATGGGTGAAGCGACAGTTAAATGGACAGATAACTGAAAAAGCAACCAGAGTAAAATGTCAAAGGTAAAATCTAGGTGGTGGAAAAATTGATGTTTAGTATCAACTTTGCAGTATCTTTTAAATTTTTTATAAGATGTTGGAGGGAGAAAACATCAAGTCACATATGCTTTGATCCACCAAATTCATTTCTTATCAGTTTTTCCTACAGATATACCAGTACATTTGTGAATGACATAATATATAAAGTTATTTATGCAGCATTATTTATGGTAGCAAAAAATCCAAAATATCCTAAATATCAATAAATAATAGACTGGATGAATAAACTGCCGTACATCCATCCAATTGAGTACCGTAGTATCTGTTAAAAAAAAGAATAAGGCAGTTATATAATTACTGGTAAGGATAGGTTGATAAGGGAAAAAGCAAAATACCCTGTAGTACCTACCATATGCCATGATGTGGGGCTTGAGGAGGTACTGTATAAATTTATGAGCAGAGAAGTATATCCAATCTCTGGCCAGACACAAAGAAACATTACTGGAGACAAACTGAGTGAGTGGGGACAAGACTTTCACAGCAGGCGTGTTTTCACCTTTTAAGTTTGGTGCCATGAGTTACCTTTACAAGAGCTTTAACATTTTTTTTTAACAGCAAAATGAAGAGAGCTCTCTAATATAGTGCCTTATTAGGAAAAACAAAAGGGGAGGAAATGTTTATTTAAATTCCAATCTCAAATGAAAATGAAACCAACACTGAGTAGTTTCCAGCTGGATTTCTATTAGAACCCTTCCCTATAGAAAATCATGACACAAAAGCTAACACATCTGCATCTTGTGAGCAGTATGTGTACCTCTTAGAGAAGCACAACACTGTGCTACAAATGTTTGTTTACAAGAGCCTTAAACACCAATAATCCTCCACCCTAGCCACTCCCCTCCGGTCAAAAGATATATTTCGCAATCTTCCTTCCACTGTCTCAATACTTGGAGTTAAGAGGACTCGCTAACTGACCAAGAGATGCCTTCAAAATGGGCGGCCACCAGTTTATCAATAATAAATGGCAGGAGCAAAGAACAACTATCATAGAAACTTTTGCAAATGGACATGAGGAAGTACTCTGCATTCATCAACTACTTGTAATAGCTTTTTGGATCAAAACATTCAAAACTGAGAACATGGAAATTAAAACCTAAAGGAAAAAAAATTTTTTTAGGTCTCTTTCCCTTCTACCAACACCTACATTCACTTCCTAATTATTTCAACTACTGCTTGCTCACATGAGCTCAAACACCTTTGACCAGGGCCAGGCATGTGCAGAGGACACAAATTACCCAGTCCTTGCCAGCAAGAGCTAGAGTGGACCTTCAGAGGCAGCAGGTGGGAGAGGTTGTCTATATTTCTCCATTTTCCTAGACAGACATCCTTAGCTTGCCTCAGATTCCCAAACAGTCTAGGAGGAACTTATCAAATAAGTAAAGGGAACCTTTAGCACCTCAGGCTGACACTGTGCGTGGTGTTCTCAAAGTGACCCCATTTAACCTTCCCTGCCTCACTGAAATACAGGCCTTATTGTTCCCAGGTACAGAAAATGAGACTTGATGAGATTAAGTAACTCGCTCAAAATCATATTAAAACCGATAAAAGGGGCTGGGAAAATTCAAAACCAGGTCCACCAAACTCAAGAGTCAATGTTCTCTCTATTACACCGTTAATCAGCTTTTGGAAAACGCCAAGTTCAAAGTCAAACAGATCTCTGACGCAGTTATAAAACAAATCTAAATTAAATGTCTAAAAATACACAGCACACTAGAAATACCAATATGCATTTAGAAAACATCATGAAAGATATGTAGAATTTTTAGCAGGGATTAACTCTGGGATTTAGGGAGGTAAGACACATCTAATTTGGGGGTAGGGATAGCTTCAAATAATTTGAAGTGATTATTTAAGGAACTGAGGTTAGTTTGTTGTTGTTTTTTAATTTTGTGGTTTAAGACAGAGTCTTGCTCCATCGCCCAGGCTGGAGTGCAGTGGCGCTATCTCGGCTCACTGCAACCTCCACGATCCGGGTTCAAGCAGTTCTCCTGCCTCGGCCTCCTGAATAGTTGGGACCACATGCGTGTGCCACCACGCCTGGCTTTTTTTTTTTTTTTTTTGAAATGGAGTCTCACTCTGTCACCCAGGATGGAGTGCAGTGGCACGACCTCAGCTCACTGCAACCTCCGCCTCCCAGGTTCAAGCAATTCTCCTGCCTCAGCCTCCCGAGTAGTTGGGACTACAGGCGCGTGCCACCACGCCCAGCTAATTTTTTTGTATTTTTAGTAGAGATGGGGTTTCACTGTGTTAACCAGGATGGTCTTGATCTCTTGCCCTCGTGATCCACTGGCCTCTGCCTCCGAAAGTGCTGGGATTACAGGCGTGAGCCACCGTGCCCGGCCAATTTTTATATTTTTTAGTAGAGACGGGGTTTTGTCACGTTGGCCAGGCTGGTCTCAAACTCCTGACCTCAGATGATCCACCCACCTCAGCCTCCCAAAGTGCTGGAATTACAGGAGTGAGCCACTATGCCTGGCCTTAATTTTGTGTTTTAGGATAAACCAAAGTATCTCTAAAAATCTTTCCAACCCTATGTGTCTAATAATTTACCCTAAGAGTTGTTAACTTCAACCAGGACTGTACGGACAACAGTGTATGTGCAACCATGCTCGCGCTGCCCTGGGAGGGGCAGTGGAGGCAGAAATAGATGAAGAAATAGTGAAAGATATCAAAGATACCCCATACTCTCAGGGCATCAGCTATTGGCCTTATTTGATTTTGTAAAACATAAACCTTCCTCCTAAACTCTTCCAGTATTTTGAGGGGCTTTCACATTTCCAAATACAAAGTTTTACAAACAAACCTATTATAAAAATTACATTGTCATGTGGCTAAATTACAACAATGACTTTAGCTTTGTACAAGTCATTTAAAATAGTGTATACACTAAGGCTATTTTAATCTTCCAAAGAACTATTCTGGATAGCACAGTTTTCCTCACGGCTAATACTTTATCAATCATTTATCTCAAATTCCTGTTTTAACCATTTTGGATCAAAGCCTTTATAATATGTATTACATAACTCAATGCCTCCTTAAATAGTAGTCTGTTTTACTGTGTTAGAACAAAGAAATGAAAGGATTTTTATTTTTAACAGATAAAAATGATATATTATTGTGCACTATTATATAATTAGATTCTGGTATACATGTCTCTACAACATGACTATATTCTTTAAGATAATAAATTCTCTGGCCGGGCGCGGTGGCTCAAGCCTGTAATCCCAGCACTTTGGGAGGCCGAGACGGGCGGATCACGAGGTCAGGAGATCGAGACCATCCTGGCTAACACGGTGAAACCCCGTCTCTACTAAAAATACAAAAAACTAGCCGGGCGAGGTGGTGGGCGCCTGTAGTCCCAGCTACTCGGGAGGCTGAGGCAGGAGAATGGCGTAAACCCGGGAGGCGGAGCCTGCAGTGAGCTGAGATCCGGCCACTGCACTCCAGCCTGGGCGACAAAGCGAGACTCCGTCTCAAAAAAAAAAAAAAAAAAAGATAATAAATTCTCAATGTTTCCAAATATAAACTCCCAAAGGTGAGATCTTATTTAAATTTTAGGCATGAAATACTTGTCTAAGACTTCCTAAATTATATAGCACTGTCTTTAAAAACAGACCACACAGACCCATACATGGGAATTTACTACATTAAAAATGATGTCATTTCAAATTGGTAAAGGAAATAAATGATTTATGATATCTCCCAAACCATATGCGGAAACAAAGGGGTATCCTGTCTTACCCCCTCCAGATATACCAAGATTGAAACATGAAAAATGAAAACCACAAAGAGCTTGAAGAAGTCCTAAACAAATTTTTTTCTATAACCTTGGCATGAAGAAGGCCTTTCTTTTGTTGTTGTTGTTTTGGTTTTTTTATTTTTATGAAATTATATACAGCATAATGACTGCTCCATAGACAGAGCATGGCTATCTCAGTAGCACAGAGTAGCCAAGAAGGCCTTTCAAAGGAAAGCAAAAAACCCAGAAGCTATTTTTAAAAAGGGGGTGGGGGGCGTGTGTGGTGGCTCACGCCTGTAATCCCAACACTATGGAAGGCGGAGGTAGGAGGACTGCTTGAGCTCAGGAGTTCAAGACTGGCCTGCACAGCACAGCAAGACCTGTCTCTAATAAAAATTTAAAAATCAGCCGTGTGTGACGGCACACATCTGCGGTCCCAGCTACTCAGGAGGCTGAGGTGGGAGGATGTCTTGAGCTTGGAAGATCAGCAAGGTATGACTGCACCACTGCACTCTAGCCTGGTCTACACAGCCAGGCTCTGTCTCAAAAAAAAAAAAAAAAAGGAGGCAGGGTCAGTGGTGGTGATTGGAGATTAGTTTACTGAATAATTAAAATCTTTGAAATTCCTGAGGTGGAGGGACAACGGGCAGTGAGGTATGAGAAATTACCTATTGGGCCCAACTTATACTATTCCGGGTGATGGTTATACTAAAATCCCAGACTTCACCACTACATAATGTATCCATGTAACGAAACTTGTACCCCCTAAATCTACAACAAATTTTAAAAAACTAAAACTTTCAGACTAACCAAAAGACTGCAGGAAGCCCTTACAAATGAGCCAGAGACGCAGTTTTCAAGGGTTTGTGAACAAGCAGATCATGATTAAAGAACTAAAAATGCCCAATATACAAATAAAAATGCAAAGCAAACCAAGGTACCATCTTTAACTAACCACATTTTAAAGGAGTAAAAAAACAACTTTGGTGTGGGCAAACAGGGCACTCAGCATACTCTTGGCGGGGGGTGGGGGGCTCTAAATTGGTAGAGTAGGTTTGTAGAGGTATTTAGCAAGCTCTATCAATGTCTGAACTCACATGCACTTTCACCCAGCTATTCTACCACTTGGAGTTTATTCCAGATATTCTCACTCAAGTGTAAATGGTTACTCACCAAACCAGAAAATAACCTAAATATCTACCAAGAGGGAACTCGTTAAATAATGGTCAACCATACAAGGTAAAACTATGCAGTCATTCAAACGAATAAAATAGATCATATGTTGACACAGTATAATTAGGTAGGAAAAAAGGCAAATGGCCAGTACAGGATGAATACATCAGTATAAAATTTAAAATATCCATATACTACATAAGCCAATATATGTACAATTTTCCTACAAGAATATCCCCAAAATTGTTCACCATAATTACCTTTGTTTGGATTGTGGGCCTAGAAGTTGGAAATAAGAATTATTTTTTCTTTTTATAATTCTTAGCTCTGCCTTATTTTACATTTTGGCTGTCAAATGATCCTTTATTGGAATATTTTCTTTTGTGCTTCTTTTTTTTGAGACTGAGTCTCACTCTGTTGCCCAGGCTGGAGTGCAATGGCACAATCTCGGCTCACCACAACCTCCGCCTCCCGGAGTTCAAGCAATTCTCCTTCCTCAGCCCTCCGAGTAGCTGGGATTACAGGTGGGCCACCAGACCCGGCTAATTTTTGTATTTTTAGTAGAGATGGAGTGCTCACTATGTTGGTCAGGCTGTTCTTGAACTCCTGACCTCGTGATCCGCCTGCCTCGGCCTCCCAAAGTGCTGGGATTACAGGCGTGAGCCACCGTGCCTGGCCCCTTTGTGCTTCTTAAATAACTGGGCATTGCACTGCATCACTATTGATGTCATCTACAATGTCATGACAGTGACAGCCATCAACACTGCAATCCAGACTGGGCAGTCCCCAGGATCTCTAATGGTTACGGAGAGTTCTTAAAGATCCGTGCCACGTCTGTAAGGCAAAGTTCGTTAGGTCAAACTTAGGCTGCATGGTGGAGGCAGCGGGTGTCCGACGAACGCAGATTTGGGACCATCAAAGTAGCAGGCCGGGGGCGGTGGCTCACGTCTGTAATCCCAGCACTTTGGGAGGCCGAGGAGGGTAGATCACGAGGTCAGGAGTACAAGACCAGCCTGGCCAAGATGGTGAAACCCCATCTCTACCAAAAATACAAAAATTAGCTGGGCGTGGTGGCAGGCACCTGTAACCCCATCTACTCGGGAGGCTGAGGCAGAGAATTGCTTGAACCTGGGAGACAGGGGTTGCAGTGAGCCAAGATCGTGCCACTGCACTCCAACCTGGGCAAAAGAGCAAAACTCTGTCTCAAAAAAAAAAAAAAAAAAAAAGAAAGCATCTTGGCCTCCTCCGAGCAGAAAACCGAAAGCAGTGTTTTTTATTGTATGAATGTATTACTTTTATTTTTTAAAAAAGACCTTTTAAGTTGAGATTTTGGTTGAATATCACAGTATTATACTTACTCACTTTTCCATTACTAATGCAAGCTCAGAATCTGTACATGGCAGGAGGTCATACATTATTTCATGTCATCTTTTCCCTTCGCCTTGCTCTATGCCAGTGGGAAATGCAACCAAGCCAACTTAACACAAGTAGCTGTCAGAATCACTAATAAAAGGGGCCAGGTGCACTTTGGGAGGCTGAGGTGGACAGATCACCTGAGGTCGAGTTCCAGACCAGCCTGGCCAACATGGCAAAATCCGTCTCTACTAAAAATACAAAAATTAGCTGGGCGTGGTGGTGTGCGCTTTTAATCCCAGCTACTCGGGAGGCTCAGTCAGGAGAATTGCTTCAACCTGGGAGGCAGAGGCTGCAGTGAGCCAATATTGTGCCACTGCATTCCAGCCTGGGTGACAGAGTGAGACTCTGCCTTAAAAAAAAAAAAAAAAAAAAAAAAGGCCAGGCGCGGTGGCTCACCCCTGTAATCCCAGCACTTTAGGAAGCCGAGGTGGGCAGATCACGAGGTCAGGAGTTCGAGACCAATCTGGCCAACATAGTGAAACCCTAGACGTCTCTACTAAAAATACAAAAAAAAAATTAGCCGGGCGTGGTGGTGTGCGCCTGTAATCCCAGCTACTCGGGAGGCTGAGGCAAGAGAATCGCGTGAACCCAGGAGGCAGAGGTTGCAGTGAGCCGAGATCACGCCACTGCACTCCAGTCTGGGCGACAGAGCAAGACTCCGTCTCAAAAAATAAAAATAAAAAAAATAAATCGCTAATAAAAAGTATCCCTTATTTGCCCAAGATTATGTAACAGGCCAAGATCTAAACACAGGGAGTCTGGCTTTGTTCAAAGCCCGGGCTTTTTATTACTGTCAGAGGGTTCACAGGCAACACTAACATTAAGAATAAAATACATGCATGACATGGGCTTCAGAAGGAGAACTCACCAACGACTGGACTCGTTTATAAGCAGAGAAAATAGCCAACCTCTTTACCTCCAACCCCACTAGGTGGAGAATTAATCTATCATAACGCTAAAGAAATCACTATCTTTGGGCCGGGCGCGGTGGCTCAAGCCTGTAATCCCAGCACTTTGGGAGGCCGAGACGGGCGGATCACGAGGTCAGGAGATCGAGACCATCCTGGGTAACACAGTGAAACCCCGTCTCTACTAAAAATACAAAAACTTAGCCGGGCGAGGTGGCAGGCGCCTGTAGTCCCAGCTACTCGGGAGGCTGAGGCAGGAGAATGGCGTGAACCCGGGAGGCGGAGCTTGCAGTGAGCTGAGATCCGGCCACTGCACTCCAGCCTGGGTGACAGAGCGAGACTCCGTCTCAAAAAAAAAAAAAAAAAAAAAAGAAATCACTATCTTTGGGAGAAAGGTAGGTTGCCTTTAAATAAATCAGTTGACCACTGAGTAAAGGGGGAAAGTCCTTGACTATCTGGATGTTTTGGGGAGTAGACTTCAGGTAAGCATAATGGAAAGGGAGGTGTGTTAGGTCGTTCTCATATTGCTATAAAAGAATGCCTGAGGCCGAGCACAGTGACCAACGCCTGTAATCCCAGCACTTTGGGAGGCCGAGGTGGGCAGATCACCTGAGGTCAGAAGTTCGAGACCAGCCTGGCCAACATGGTAAAACCCCGTCTCTACTAAAAATACAAAAATTAGCCGGGTGTGGTGGCATGTGCCTGTAATCCCAGCTACTCAGAAGGCTGAGGCAGGAGAATTGCATGAACCTGGGAGGTGGAGGTTGCAGTGAGCTGAGATCGCACCACTGCACTCCAGCCTGGGCGACAGAGCGAGACTTCGTCTCAAAAAACAAACAAAAAAAGAATGCCTGAGACTGGGTAATTTATAAGAAAAGAGGCTTAATTGGCTCACAGTTCTGTTGGCTGTACAGGAAGCACGGTGCTGGCATCTGCTTCTGGAGAGGCCCAGGGAGCTCTTATTCATGATGGAAGGCAAAACAGCAGCAGGCGTGCCACACGGCGAGAGCAGGAGCAGGAGAGCTAAGGGGTCAGGGGTGCCACACATTTTTAAAAACCAAATCTCACTAGAACTCACTATCATGGGGATAGTTGGCACCAAGCCACGAGGGCCCCTATGATCCAATCACCTCCCACCAGGCCCCACCTCCAACACTGGGATTACAATATAACATGAGATTTGGAGGGAACAGGATCCAAACCAAATCAGGTCTAAGGCTGCTGAAGCCAAGAACTGCTTCACAGGAAATACACTAACAAATAAGTATTTTTCAGAAGTACCTCCTCATGGCCAGATGTGTTGGCACACACCTGTAATCCCAGCTACCCAGGAGGCTGAGACAGGAGACTAGCTTGAACCCGGGAGGTGGAGGTTGCAGGGAGCTGAGATAACGCAACTGCACTCCAGCCTGGATGACAGAGTGAGAATCCATCTCAAAAAAAAAAAAGTTTCCTCCTCTCCAGGCCTGCCTCGGTGGCTTACGCCTGTAATTCCAGCACTTTGGGAGGCTGAGGTGGGCAGATTGTTTGAGTCCAGCAGTTCCAAACCAGCCTGGGCAATACAGCAACTCTCCCGTCTCTAAACAAAAATTTGCCAGGTGTGGTGGTGAACGCCTATAGTCCCAACTAATCAGGAGGCATAGACAGGAGGATCACCTGAGCCTGGGAGGTTGAGGCTGCAGTGAGCTGAGACTGTGCCACTGTACTCCAGCCTGGGTGACAGAGTGAGACCCTGTCTAAAAAAAATTAAAAATTAAAAATAATAATAAAGTGGCTGGGCACAGTGGCTCACGCCTGTAATCCCAGTACTTTGGGAGACCAAGGTGGGTGGATCGCCCAAGGTCAGGAGTTTGAGACCAGCCTAGCCAACATGGTAAAACCCTGTCTCTACTAAAAATACAAAAATTAGCCGGGCATGGTGGCAGATGCCTGTAATCCCAGCTACTCGGGAGACTGAGGCAAGAGAGTCGCTTGAACCCGGGAGGCGAAGGTTGCAGCGAGCCAAGATCATGCCACTGCACTCCAGTCTGGGCTACAGAGCAACGACTCTGTCTCAAAAAAAAAAGATTTGATGATGGATAATTATTCCCAAGTGGAATTAGATGGTCAATATCTAAGTTTACTATGTGAGATAAATGGAATACACAAGATGGCTAACAGAATACATGCAAGGCTAAGTTCTAAGTGAAAAAAAGGAAGAAAAAAAACTAACATTACTAAATGCCTGACATTTTATTTATTTTTTCGAGACAGAGTCTCGCTCTGTCGCCCAGACTGGAGTTCAGTGGCACTATCTTGGCTCACTGCAACCTCCGCCTCCGGGGTTCAAACAATTCTCCTGCCTCAGCCTCCCGAGTAGCTGGGACTACAGGCATGAGCCACCACACTTGGCTAATTTCTGTATTTTTAGTAGAGACGGGGTTTCACCATATTGGCCAGGCTGGTCTCAAACACCTGACCTCAGGTGATCCGCCCGCCTCAGCCTAACAAAGTGCTGGGATTACAGGCGTGAGCCACCGCATCCAGCCTCATTTCATTTTTTAAGTGAATTAATGTTACAGGCACACGCCACCATGCTCAGCTAATTTTTGTATTTTTAGTAGAGACAGGGTTTCACCATGTTGGCCAGGCTGGTCTCAAACTCCTGACCTCATGACCCGCCCACCTTGGCCTCCCAAAGTGCTGGGATTACAGGCATGAGCCACCATGCCCGGCCTAACGCCTGACATTTTAAATACATTATTTAGTTCAGTGTTACAATTCTAAGATAGTAAGAACATTACCCCATTGTATAGCTAAAGAAACTAGGGAGCAGAGTAGGAAGTGAGGGGGGGAAGCCATTATTTCAGACCTACATTTATTAAGCCTGGCGTGGAGGTTGATGCTTCTATAAGGGGACGTCCTAAAGAACCACATTTAAAGCTAAGAATCATGATGAATACCCAAGTATCTATAGCCAGATGAATGGATATACAAAATGTGGTTAATACATAACGTAGAATATCATTCCACCTTAAAAAGGAAATGTGGCCGGGCGTGGTGGCTCACACCGGTAATCCCAGCACTTCGGGAAGCCAAGGCGGGCAGATCACATGAGGTTGCAAGTTCGAAACCACCCTGACCAACATGGAGAAACCCCATCTCTACTAAAAATACAAAATTAGCCAGGCGTGGTGGCGCATGCCTGTAATCCCAGTTACTCGGGAGGCTGAGGCAGGAGAATTGCTTGAACCTGGGAGGCAGCGGGTGCGGTGAGGTGAGATCCCACCACTGCACTCCAGCCTGGGAAACAAGAGCAAAACTCTGTCTTTAAAAAAAAAAAAAAAAAAGGAAATGCTGGCTGGGCGCAGTGGCTCATACCTGTAATCCTAGCATTCTGGGAGGCCAAGGCAGTAGGATCACTTGAGCCTGGGAGTTGGAGACCAGCCATAGTGAGACCCTGTCTCTACAAAAAATAAAAATATTAGCCTTGTACAGTGGCACATTCCTGTAGCCCCAGCTACTTGGGAGGCTGAAGCAGGAGGCCTGCTTGAGCCTAGGAGTTCAAGGCTGCAGTGAGCTATGATCATGCCACTGCATTCCAGCCTGGGCGACAGAGCAAGACTCTGTCTCTAAGAACAAAAAAAAAAAAAAAAAACTTTTGCTGTATACCACAGTATGCTGGTGGTCTTCGAAAAAAGCACAAGTGCTGTTTGAATTATGAACCCAACTTGCTGCTCTTTCCATGGAACATTTTTTAAGTAGACAAACTATGGTTGTTTGTTCAGACCTGGGTATTTGGCAGACATTTTCTCCAAAATATACGAAGAGAGCCTGTCACTTCAAGGCAAGCAAACAACAGTACTTGTTGCCAATGATAAAATTTGAGCTTTCAAGCAAAAAATAGAATTTTTGAAAACTATCTGCCACCATGAGCTAAACAGCTTCCTAATTCTTAAAAAGACTTTTCTGATGAAATCAGTGATTTATTAACAAATGGGATTTTTATATAGTATACCAAAACGTACCAACATTTGGAAGATGAACACAGTTCAGTTAACCAGTATTTTCCAAATGACTAATGGATGGTATTACAAAATGATACATGGGGAAAAGAGACCCATTTGACATGCAAGACAGATCAACAGAATCAAAGGATTTCCACAATTATCCACAGACTATTATAGTACCCCTCCCTGTTCCAACTACATACATGTGTGAGGCCACATTCTCTTCATATACGTAGGCTGAAAGGGCATATTACAACAGATTGAATGCAGAAGCAGATGTCTTCTATTAAGCCATTCATTAAAGAGATCTGCAAAAATGTAAAAGAATGCCACTCTTCCCAATAACATTTTGGAAAATCAGCTATTTTTAATTTTTTTAAAATGTTACTTATGTTAACATGTATGGTAGGCAGCTTCTGCCATGGCCCCCAATGGTCCCCTCCCCTTGAGTGTGGGCTGAACCTAGTGACTGGCTTTTAATGAAGACAGAATTCATCAAAAGTGAGAAGATCTCATTTCTATGATTACGATACAAAAGACTGCAACTTCCTTCTCTTTCGTGCTGGCACTCTCTCTTACTCACTCTGATGAAGCAGCTGCCATGTTGTGAGATGCTTACAGAAAGACCCATGTGGCAAGGAACCAAGGAAGGCCTCCGGCCAACTGCTCATGAGGAACTGAGGCCTCAGTCCAACAGCCCACGAGGAACTGAATCCTGCCAACAGCCACAAGAGTGAGCTCGGAAGTGGATCCTTCCCAGTCAAGCCTTCAGGTGACTGCAGCCCTCGAGAGACCCTAAGACAAAGAACTTGGCTAAGCCACACCCAGATTCCTAAACCCCTAAACTGTGAGATCACAAACGTTTCAAGTCAGTAAGTTTTGGGGTGATCTGTTACACAGCGATAGATAACTAGAGTACAACATCATTTCTTTCTTTCTTTTTTTTTTTTTTTTTTTTTGAGACAGTCTTGCTCTGTCGACCAAGCTGGAGTGTGATGGTATGATCTCGGCTCACTGCAACCTCCAACTCCTAGGTTCAAGCTATTTTCCTGCCTCAGACTCCGCAGTAGCTGGGATTACAGGCATGCGCGACCACGTCTGGCTAATTTTTATATTTTCAGTAGAGACAGCGTTTCCCCGTGTCAGCCAGGCTGGTCTCGAACTCCTGACCTTGGTGATCCACCCACCTCAGTCTCCCAAAGTGCTGGGATTAGACATGAGCCACCGCACCTGGCCTCATTTCATTTTTTAAGTGAATTAATAATGTTAAAATTTTTATTTAATTTCTAATATGGTAAATTAGGTAAAGAAGCCCACAAGAACAAAAGTTCCTTGAGACTGTCAATAATGTGTAAGTGTACAAAAAGATCCCCAAACCAAAGTTTGAGAACTGCTGTCCCGGTTGTGGTGGGAGCAGGAATAGAGAGACTAGAAGGCCAGCTCTGTCAAATCATGACCAGAAAGGGGTCCACATCTTGGCAGCAATAAGCAGGCAGATCCACCCCTAGGGAATATGCCCTGGGACCAGGGAGGGAGGAGAACAGGGAGAAGAGTGCCACTTCCTTCTTATTCAACTACACCTAACAAACAGGCGTCTTTCCCCCTTTTTGTTAAGTGACAGGTGTGCCAATCAGTGGAATCCAAATGGGTGGTGAGGGACAACTGGTATAAACACTTTCCCTTGACCTTCATTGCTCTGGCTCATTCAGAAGCCTCTGTAACAGTATCTGATAGACTACTTCCTCATTTAATTCTCAGAACTATCTTATAGGCAGGTATGATAAACAAGCAGCCTCACTGATAAGGTAATTTAAGTACCACGTCCACGGTCAGGAACCTAGGAAAGGAAAGCAGAGACTGAATTCCTGTCTGTCTCTGTAAAGAGCATACTCTCTAAAGAGCATGCTCTTCCCAGGTTATATTAAAAATAAACAAGTGCGGCCAGGCACAGTGGCTCATGCCTGTAATCCCAGCACCTTGAGAGGCCAAGGCAGGAGGATCCCTTGAGCCCAGGAGTTTGAGACCAGCCTGGACAACATGGTGAAACTCCGCCTCTAATAAAAAATAATAAAAATAAACAAGTGTAGTGATGGTCACACAACTCTGCATATATACTAAAAAAAAGTGAGGCCGGGCACCATGACTCACACCTGTAATCCCAGCACTTTGGGAGGCTGAGGTGGGTGGATCACCTGAGGTCAGGAGTTTAAGACCACCCTGGCTAACATGATGAAACCCCATTTCTACTAAAAATACAAAAAATTAGCCAGGCGCGGTGGCGTGTGCCTGTAATCCCAGCTACTCAGGAGACTGAGGCTGGAGAATTGCTTGAACCCGGGAGGCAGAGGTTGCAGTGAGCTGAGATTGCACCATTGCACTCCAGCTTGGGCAACAAGAGTGAAACTCCAACTCAAAAAAAAAAAAAAGTTGAATTATACACTATAAATGGGCAAACTGTGTGGCATGTTACCCAAACAAATTTTTTTTTTTTTTTTTTTTTTTTTGAGACGGAGTCTCGCTCTGTCGCCCAGGCTGGAGTGCAGTGGCGCGATCTCGGCTCACTGCAAGCTCCGCCTCCCGGGTTCACGCCATTCTCCTGCCTCAGCCTCCCGAGTAGCTGGGACTACAGGCGCCCACAACCGCGCCCGGCTAATTTTTTGTATTTTTAGTAGAGACGGGGTTTCACTGTGGTCTCGATCCCCTGACCTTGTGATCCGCCCGCCTCGGCCTCCCAAAGTGCTGGGATTACAGGCGTGAGCCACCGCGCCCGGCCTACCCAAACAAATTAATAAATAAATGAAGCCAGAGAAATGATGGAGTTCTGAGGAGGGATCATAAATTGGAGGCAGGGTAAGTTCTAGGAGTTGTCCTAACTACTATCTGGGGGCAGGCGGCTAAAGGATCCAGAGTAACTGTCACAGCATGTAAGAGCACAAAGAACACATGGAACCATTAATAGGTAAATGACAAGAAAAGAGAGGCAGACTAGTGCTAAACTAAGGGATGAGGGAACCTGATCTCCCCCACTGGTGAAGAAGCCAAGAATGAGCAAAAGGATCCGGGAAAGGTCTACTTTGGACACAGCTTCTTTAGTCTCATAACCTAGCAGTATAAGTGCTAATACTGTACATTTACCGGTAACATCTATATTAGACTGTGTCATCATGTGCCTTTTAATAAGTGAATGTTAATGACTGCATTAAATTTTGCATTTAACTTCTGTGGCTATGTCTTTTACAAATTATTCTTTTATAAAAATAAAAGATCCATCCTGGCTGACACGGTGACACCCCGTCTCTACTAAAAAATACAAAAAAACTAGCCGGGCGAGGTGGCGGGCGCCTGTAGTCCCAGCTACTCGGGAGGCTGAGGCAGGAGAATGGCGTGAACCCGGGAGGTGGAGCTTGCAGTGAGCCTAGATCACGCCACTGCACTCCAGCCTGGGCGGCAGAGCGAGACTCTGTCTCAAAAAAAAATAAAAAATAAAAAATAAAAAAAATAAAAAATAAAAGATACTGGATTCCATGATTTGCAAAAACACTTCTAGTTCTAAAACTGTAACTCAGTGAATATCGGCAACCTGAAAGATACTTGTATTAGCGTAGGTACCTATCTCAGTAGCAAAGGAGCAATAAATTCAAAGATTTTAATGCCCAAAGCCACTGAAATATACTTGGGCCTGATCTATTTTACAGGACAGGGGCTGGGTCACACAACTAGCATCTTTAAGCCACAGACTCTTACATGTAAAATGGTCCTTTACTTTTATGGGTTACCTAAGTGAACATTCCTGTCCCAATTTTATGAAGTCATCCTTCCCTAGCTCCATATGGACCAATCCTGATACACCTCTGAAACATCAAGCCTTCTTTTTATTTGTCTTACTTCCCCAGACCACTTCAACTCTGTGCTAACACCAGGTTATATGGACTTTATTTAGAAGTTAAAGAGAGTCTCTCTAAACTCTCTACCTTTCCATTTATTTAAATTACACTTGGAGGTACTGTTGCAGGAAGTTGCAGCATGGCATACCTCCTAAATCATAAATCTTAAGGTTAACCTAGGGCCTAAGTGAATGAAGCAAAAGATATTAAGAGGCTCAAAACTCCTCTGGTCCCCAAATTACAATCAATTTTTGATACTCCCTAATCACCCAACTCCATCCCTCATAATTTGTCTTCGTTTAGCAAAAACTATTACTATTACTATTTTACCTACCAGCATGTTTTGCTCACTTTCAACTAGGAGCACTTTTGTGACCTTTACTATCTGAGGAAATGTTAACATGAGAGATACGAAATATGGACAATGGCTTTGGAGCCCAAAGAGCCGAAACTCTGAATATATCACTTAGCATCTCCTGTGTGACCACAGGGAGGCCAACCTCTCAGTTTCCTTATCTGTAAACTGAGATGTACAGTACTTAGCTTCTTAGAGCCATAAGTAGATATAATAGATATAAATTGCTGACACATAGCAGAACTGTTATAATATTTGAATGAAGACATTTTATAGGCTGGGTGCAGTGGTTCACACCTGTAATCCCAGCAGTTTGGGAAGCCAAGGCAGGAGAATCATGCTTGGGCCTAAGAGTTTAAAACCAGCCTGCGCAACATAGGAAGACCCTGTCTCTCAAAAAAAAAAAAAGAAAAAAAAAAATAGCCGGGCATGGTGGTACACACACCTATAGTCCTAGCTAGAAGGCTGAGGCAGGAAGATCACTTGAGACCAGGAGTTCAAGGTTGCAATAAGCGTTAACTGCACTCCAGCCTGTGTGACACAGGGAGATCCTGTCTCAAAAAAAAAAAAAAAAAGATTTTACAAAATGTATTCATTCTCACTTTTTTTTTTTTTTTTTTTTTTGACACGGAGTCTTGCTCTGTCGCCCAGGCTGGGGTGCAGTGGCCGGATCTCAGCTCACTGCAAGCTCCACCTCCCGGGTTTACGCCATTCTCCTGCCTCAGCCTCCTGAGTAGCTGGGACTACAGGCGCCCACCACCTCGCCCGGCTAGTTTTTTGTATTTTTTAGTAGAGATGGGGTTTCACCGTGTTAGCCAGGATGGTCTCGATCTCCTGACCTCGTGATCCACCCGTCTCGGCCTCCCAAAGTGCTGGGATTACAGGCTTGAGCCACCGCGCCCGGCCCATTCTCACTTTTAATACGGCCCATTTTGCAATCCAAAAGACCCATAAAGAAATGAGTTTCTGGCCGGGCGCGGTGGCTCAAGCCTGTAATCCCAGCACTTTGGGAGGCCGAGGCGGGTGGATCACGAGGTCAGGAGATCGAGACTATCCTGGCTAACATGGTGAAACCCCGTCTCTACTAAAAATACAAAAAAAAAAACTAGCCGGGCGTGGTGGCGGGCGCCTGTAGTCTCAGCTACTTGGGAGGCTGAGGCGGGAGAATGGCGTGAACCTGGGAGGCGGAGCTTGCAGTGAGCCGAGATCACGCCACTGCACTCCAGCCTGGGAGACACAGCGAGACTCCGTCTCAAAAAAAAAAAAAAAAAAAGAAATGAGTTTCTAAGCTACTGGCACATCTTTCTTGCCAAACCATTCTACCTTGAGAGTAGGGAAAGAAACACGAAAAAAAAAAAAATAGCCAGTAAATATTACTCAGGACAGACTATAAGGTGGGAAGTAGGAGATAACAGAGGTCATTCTAGGGACATTTTGGAAATGCAACACAGAATGCAAATCAACACCTTAAGCAATAAATGCTAATACAATTATTTTGATAGCATAGGAGGACAACTGTTATTTTATGTATCTTTTCCTTCAAATAATAAAATGCAAGTATTTATAAGTGCCAACAGAATTTCAACTAGGAGGCAAATTCAATCATAAAAATATACTCCCAGGGTCTTAATGGATCTTAAAGGTCACCTTACCTATTTCTACCCTCTTCTAGAAATGCCCCATCTCAATGCTGATGAATATGATATTAAATTTGTATATTATTGTATACTTTTTTTTTTTTTGACACGGAGTCTCCCTTTATGTCACCCAGGCTGGAGTGTAGTGGCGCAATCTCAGCTCACTGCATTATCTGCCTCCCAAGTTCAAGTGATTCTCCTGCCTCACCCTCCCGAGTAGCTGGGATTACAGGCATGCACTACCATGCCCAGCTAATTTTTATATTTTTAGTAGAGATGGGGTTTCACCCTGTTGACCAGGCTGGTCTTGAACTCCTGACCTCAGGTGATCCACCTGCCTTGGTCTCCCAAAGTGCTGGGATTACAGACATGAGCCACCACACCCGGCCTTTACTTTTTATTATTATTATTATTATTATTATTTTTAGAGACAGGATCTCACTCCCTTGCCCAGGCTAGAGTGCAGTGGCCCAATCATGGCTCACTGCAGCCTTGACCTCCTGGACTCAAGTGATCCTTCCACCTCAGCCTCCCAAGTAGCTGGAACTACAGGCATATATCATTGTGCCTGGCTAAGTTTTTTATTCTTCATAGAGACGGGAGTCTCCCTGTGTTGCCCAAGCTGGTCTCAAAATCCTGGCCTCAAGCAGTCCTCCTGTCTCAGTCTCCCAAAGCACTGGGATTACAAGCATGAGCCACCATGCCTGGCCCACACTTTATAAATACTGACACATCTGTTATATTAACTAAAAGTTATTCATAATCACATTAGAACCAAACAAAAGGAATTAGGGGGAGGGCAGCAGGAAGAGGAGGAACAGGCAAACAGATTTCTTGAGGTATTAAGTTAAAACTTAAGGAAGTAAGCAGAAACTTCCCATGCATTAGGAGACATCTGTCATATTATCAATCACACTATACACTCTAGCAAACTTCACCAACTGTGGGCTCTATTATTCAAGCAAGTTTGTTTCTGACTGAGACTCAGATGCCCTACCTATATACCTGGGGATACCACCTACCTTGCAGAGTTAAGGAGATATTAGAATGCATTCACACCTTAAGTGACTAACACAGTGCATGAAACACAAATGAAATTTGAGGCCTCAAAATTTCTTTTTTTTTTTTTTTGAGACGGAGTCTCGCTGTGTCACCCAGGCTGGAGTGCAGTGGCCCGATCTCGGCTCACTGCAAGCTCCGCCTCCCGGGTTTACGCCATTCTCCTGCCTCAGCCTCCGAGTAGCTGGGACTACAGGCGCCCGCCACCACGCCCGGCTAGTTTTTTGTATTTTTAGTAGAGACGGGGTTTCACCATGTTAGCCAGGATGGTCTCGATCTCCTGACTTCGTGATCCACCTGCCTCGGCCTCCCAAAGTACTGGGATTACAGGCTTGAGCCACCGCGCCCGGCCTCAAAATTTCTTTCCTTTGAAACGTAACTCTGAGAAGTGTAAAACTGTAACAGCATATCTATTTAACAGAAGCCCATTATAGTGAATCTTGTGAAGAATCCCACAAAAGCAGTTTTATGTCATTTGGATTTGATATATACCTCCCTAAATAAAACTTCTCTAAGCAAGACCAATATAAATAACACACAAAGTAACATATAAAACACCTTCCAGGCCGGGTGCGGTGGCTCACTCCTGTAATCCCAGCACTTTGGGAGGCCGAGGCAGGTGGATCACTTGAGGTCAGGAGTTCAAGACCAGCCAGGCCAACATGGTGAAACCCCGTCTCTACTAAAAATACAAAAATTAGCCAGGCCTGGTGGAGCATGCCTGTAATCCCAGCTACTCGGGAGGCTGATGGAGGAGAATCACTTGAACCCGGGAAGTAGAGGTTGCAGTAAGCTGAGATTGCGCCATTGCACTCCTGCCTGGGCGACAGAACAAGACTCCATCTCAAAAAAACAAAATAAATTAAAAATAAATAAAACACCTTCCAATAACAATAAATATGGCATAATATGATATGAAAATGTGGCATGAATAGCAGAATATGCTGTATCTGGTTTGTTCTCATTACTGCTTGTCCTATTTGATCCCAGTAAAAGAAAAAAATAAATTTACCAAAGCTTGGTGATACAATTAGAAAACAATGGTGTAAGCAGAAGATCACTTTACTTCTCATTACTTAATCTCTGTACCAGAAGAGTGGAAGTTCATCAAGTTGGCAAATGAGGAGAAAAACAAGATTAATGAAATGGCTTCTTCCTGCCCCCATACTCTTGCCCAACCCTGACCTGATTTCTCCTCATTATGTCTATCACGGAGAGATTCTGGGAAGAGGAGAGAATACAAAGGTTGGAAGATGGATTTACAAAATTAGCACCCTAAATGCAAGAGAAATGAATCTCTTCCATATGTCCTCCCCTCCAAACCATGTAAAATTCTACATGTCCCACACTGTGCCAAATGTGTCCCATTAACTCCTTCTTCACAGTAATCCTCTATGGTAGGGATGAGCATTATCCCCTCTTTACAGATGATGCAACTGAAGCTTAGAAAGATTGAGAAACTTGCCCAAGGTTGCAGAGCTATGGGCGGCAGAAAGCCAGGAGTCCTGACTCCAAAATCCATAGATTTACCCAGTACTACACTACTTATTACTGTAGTATAGATGAAAGAGTATTGGGTTCCAGACTCAGCTTCACCCCTTAGGCAAGTGAGTTAACCTTGTTGAGCAGCTTGTCATCAGCAAATGAGGGCAGTGACAGCTGCCCAGCCTTTTCCACAGCATCTGACTGGTGTTGAAAGAGTTAATGTATGTGCAAATGTGCCATAAAAACTACAGGGCATTATGTAAATGCAAGGTTTTGTTAATTTGGGCCTGGGTACCTTGTATTATTCTTCCACATGGTTTATGGACCTAAAAATTAGTTTAATAGTAGTTAAATAATTTTTAACATTCCCAAGCAAAAATCTAGTAAACAAAAAAAATATATCAACCTTAGACATGTGGAAAAGGCAAAACTATGGAGACAGTAAAAAGATCAGGCCAGGTGTGGTGGCTCATACTTATAATCCCAGCACTTCAGGAGGCCAAGGCAGAAGGATCACCTGAGCCTAGGAGTTCAAGACCAGCCTGGGCAACACAGCAGGACTCCCATCTCAATAAAATTTCAAAAACATAAAATAAGATCAGTGGCTGCCAGTAGTCTAGAGAAAGGGAGAGAGGGATGAATAGGTAGAGCACAAGGGATTTATAGGACTGTGAAACTCTTCTGTGTGATACTGTAATCGTGGATCCATGTCACTACACATTTGTCAAAATGCATAGAATATATAGCACCAGAGTGAACCCTAACGTAAACTATGGACTTAGTCAATAATAATATATCAATATTGGCTCATGAATTTTAACACAAGTATCATACTAATGCAAGATGTAAATAATAGGGGATAAGGGCCGGGTGCAGTGGCTCACGCCTGTAACCTCAGCACTTTCGGAGGCCAAAGCAGGCAGATCACCTGAGGTCGGGAGTTTGAGACTAGCCTGACCAACATGGAGAAACCCCGTCTCTACTAAAAATACAAAAAAATTAGCCAGGCATGCTGGCACATGCCTGTAATCCCAGCTACTCGGGAGGCTGAGGCAGGAGAATTGCTTGAACCTGGGAGTCGGAGATTGTGGTGAGCCGAGATCACACCATTGCACTCCAGCCTGGGCAACAAGAGCAAAACTCCATCTCAAAAATAATAATAATAATAGGGGGAAAGAGGGTATGTGAAAGGGTATATGGAAACTCTGTACTTTCTACTCAATTTTGATGTAAAACTAAAAACCATTCCCCAAAAAAAGTCTATTAATTTTTTTTTTAAATCAACCTTATAAAACAAATTCTACTTAGGGATTTAGGAAGTAAAAGGAATGAGCCTGGTGTTCTTAAAAATGCCTGACAAACTAGATATTGTGTACTCATCTTTTTAGCCCAATGCTGTTCTATAAAATTTTTATGCAATGATGGAAATATTCCAGATCTGCTCTAATACAGTAGCCACTAGCCACAATGGCTACTGAATACCTGAAACTTGGTTAGTAGGACTGAAGAAAAAAAATTTTAATTTTAATGATAGTTAACAAATTTAGCTACCTGTCACTAGCAGCTACTATCAGCACAGTTTTAGACAACTCCAAGAGACCCCAGTAATGTACTGTAACATTACCTTTAGAAGCAAAAGGTTACCTCAAGAGACCATTCAAATGAATGTAGTTATGAAACAATGCCACAATTAACTGAGCAGGTCACGACTAGGCAAATGGTTAAAGCAACCAGGAACCAAAAAAGCCCATCTCCAATTGTTCCTCACTTCAGGTCCCATGATGTAACTAGATAACGACAAAACAGTCACTTTTCTTTTCATTCTTTCAATATTTTCAAAAACTCAATTCATTAAACATCATTTCTGCTTCCTGAAAAAAAAGGGTAGAGGTTAAGTTGGAATTAAAGCATATTTTTTCAAGTCAGTGACCCAAAGGAAATTTTAAAAACTAAGGGACATAAAGAAGTAATGTAGGGCCGGGCGCGGTGGCTCACGCCTGTAATCCCAGCACTTTGGGAGGCCGAGGCGGGCGGATCACAAGGTCAGGAGATCGAGACCACGGTGAAACCCCGTCTCTACTAAAAATACAAAAAATTAGCCGGGCACGGTTGTGGGCGCCTGTAGTCCCAGCTACTCGGGAGGCTGAGGCAGGAGAATGGCGTGAACCCGGGAGGCGGAGCTTGCAGTGAGCCGAGATCGCGCCACTGCACTCCAGCCTGGGCGACAGAGCGAGACTCCGTCTCAAAAAAAGAAGTAATGTAAAAATGATTTTTAAAAAAATTTTTGGCCAGTTGCAGTGGCTCATGCCTGTAATCCCGCCGCTCTGGAAGTCCGAGGTGGGTGGTTTACTTGAGGCCAGGAGTTCAAGACCAGCCTGGCCAACATGGTGAAACCCTGTTTCTACTAAAAATACAAAAATTAGCTGGGTGTGGTGGCGCACACCTGTAATCCCAGCTACTCAGGAGGCTGAGGCACGAGAATCACTGGAACCCAGGAGGTAGAAGATGCAGTGAGCCAAGATCGCACCACTGCACTCCAGCCTAGGTAATAGAGTGAGACTCTGACTTAAAAAAAAAACTTTTTTTTTTTTTTTAAGAGACAGAGTCTTACTTTGTGGCCCAGGCTAACCTCCTGCTTCAGCCTCCCGACTAGGTGGTACTACAGGTGCATGCCACCATAGCTGGCTTAAAAATGATTTTTGCAAACACAAGATATTCACCCAATTTGCTAAATGAAAATTCAAAGATTAATATTTTACCATGTATTTGAATGCCGTCACTGTCAGTTAGAAATCAAAAGGAAAAAGATGCCCAGAAGAGCATAAGCAAAGAAGAATGGAATATGAGGTACGTAAACAAAAATAAGTACACATACACATGACTATTCCTATCCAGCTGTTAAGCAGAGCTCTGCACCCCAAAGGATCATTACCTCCTATCTTGGTTATTTAAAATGCTAGTTGATTAAACCTCAGTTCCTAATTCAACCTCGGAGTCCTCCTCCCCTGGGGAACCTATGAAATCAAATACTGAGATTGGCACCCCACCCTCAGGGAATAAGTAAAGTGTCCAAAGTGACGTGTTGAATCCCTTACAGGACATTGGTCCACAGCTTCTTTTTCAGTCCTGCAAGCACTGGATCTTTCTCTTAGAATACAAAGAGAGGGAGAGAAAGAAAGAGAGGTAATTGAGAAGTAGTAACACTGTCATGCAAAAACATGAAAATACCTGACCTTAGAAACAGGCCCCAAAAAGCTAATTCTTAACACACTGCTCAGATGTAAACTGGACCTTTGTTCTCCCATTTGAAGTTTATGAATTGCATTAGAAAAATATTATTTCGTAATTTCATACAGGAGTTAAGAGTGTTCAAATACATAATTAAGTAATATTAAATAGCCCTCGGTGATGAAGCAAGACATCCAACAGGCTGAACGTTTCAATATGTTTGCCTGCAAGGAAAAAAAGAGATGGGGTTCCCATCTTCCCAGCCTCAGTCCCCGCAGTTATCCATTCCAGGGCCCCGAAAGCCCTGTACCCCATTCGTTGTGCAATCTTTTTCAAACTCCACCCACTGAGCTCCAGAACAAGTGGAATTATCCCATTCTGAAAGAGGTTTCAATTTTCCTGTATCTAGGGAGGGACTGAAAACTCCTTGACGTGAGTCAAGTAAGGCAAGGGGAACAGTCCGGCCTGTTTCCCAGATTAAGAAAGACCCAAGGCCAGGGTCCGGAAGGCGTTCAAGTTTCCGATCATCAAATTAAAAAAAAAAAACTAATAATAAATGAAAGAAAGAAAAGAGGAAAAAAAAGGGGAGGGTGGTAAATAGGACTGGGAGGACCAGCTATCACGCGACATCCCAACTCTGCAGGAACCAAAAAAGGTCCTACAGCATCGCATCGCCTCCCCATCCATCCCTGGCCCCACGTGCAGCCAAGCCCGCGGAGCGCCGGGATCTAGGTCCCGGGGGCCGAGCGTCCCGCTCGCACCGGCCCTGCGACGCTCACCCGCTCGCCTGCCCGCCCGCGCAGTGGCGGGGAGCGCAGGGGGGCGGGGGAAGGGGGGCCAAGCACACCCCGGCTCCGGCGCGGTTATCTTACTGCGCAACAGCCTAGCCTGAGCAGCCCGGGGGCACCCCGCAGCGCGCCCTGCGCACCTGCCCGACGCCAGGAGGGCAAGTCCATGACCCCTGCGCGCCCCCAGACGGCGGCACCCAGCGCCGGGAGCACGGTGACGGCGGGGACTGGGAGACCGAACGCCTGGCCCCCGGATCCCCGCGGTGCTGGCCGCACGTGGCTGTCACACCTGGCGCACCCCCGCCTCGCACCCCTACCCCCTTAGAACCGCGTGCGCCCCCTGCCCTCCCTCCCGGCTTCCCAGCCGCGAGCCGCCAAACCCCAACCGTCGTCCCTTCCCACCCCATCCATCGCGGTCCCACCCCCCCCACCTGCTCCCACTGTCGTCACCCCCGGGAGGGAAGAGGACCGGATGTTCGTCCCGTGGCTAAAGGTAACCAGGGAGAGAGAAGAGGTGGACCCCGAAAAAGGGAGCCCAAACATCCCCCCGGCCCAGCAACAACGAGGGCGTCCCCCTGACTGACCTTCTGCCGCGGGCTGCGTCGCCGTCCGCCCCGTCCGGCCTCAGTCGCCTCTTCGGCGCCGCCGCCTCTTCCCCGCGCTGCCTCCTCTACCCGCGTCGCCATGAGGTGACGGCAGCAGCCAAACAAGCGGCCCGACAAGGGGCACGGAATCTCGCAGGGCCTGTCGCCCCGCCCCCGAGCCCCCACGACCAATCGCCGCATGCGAGACTCCCCACGTGACCGGAGGAGGTTGGCCCCCGAGGGGACGGAGCGAGATGGGGGTGGGGAGCATTGAATATTGGGCTGGGCTTCTGCAAGACCGAAGGGCAGATAGAGGCCGTGTGAGTCTGCGCGATCGGGACTAGGACTCGGGAGTGGACTACAAGTCCCAGCAGGGCGTGCGGCCACAGCTAGCAGGCTCGGATCGGGATTGGAACAACATAAAGCGGCGTTCTGAGAAGGGGAGAGTGCTGCACCCAGTGTGCTTCGTGTGCAGCCTAGTGGGACTTGCGGTTTCTGGGGGCGATGTCTGGCTACAGGAAGGTATTCGTTATGATCCTTCGGGGAAAGTTTAGAAATATCCCCGTGTTTGAGAAGGAGCACGATCGGCGACACATTCTTGTGTTTTTGTTTTTGTTGCGGTTCTTAGGAATCGGGCGCGAATGATTTGGGGATAAGGGAAAATACTTCGCGACTTTCAAGACGGAAGGCGTATTGGCTCTTAGAATTTGAAGTTTCGTGCTCGGGCACCTGCTCAGAGTCCTGCCCTCCACCAGAGTTGTCACCACGGTTTACTTGTCCCGAGCTCCTGCAGGATAGGTGCCGCATTCTATTCACCTTGGTTGAACCGCCCCGGCTTCTGCACACTTACTTGGCACTTCATTCACGTTGAATGTATCCTGCTTTCTCCCACCCCATTTACTCGTTTCATTACCTAAATTGTTCAACAAACTCGGTTTGCTGAACCGAATTTTTTTTTCTTGATATGATGTTGGGGGAGAGAGGGGAGTTTTCCTCAGGAATATTCCCTATTTCCATCTGATGGAACCAGATCTCCAATGGCCGAGCCTCTGAAAGGCACAGACCGTCATGAAAGCCTGATAGATTGTCTTAAATAATTCATTATGAGGCCGGGCGCGGTGGCTCACTTCTGTAATCCCAGCACTTTGGGGGGCTGAGGCAGGTGGATCACGAGGTCAGGAGTTCCAGACCAGCCTGGCCAACATAATGAAACCCTGTCTCTACTAAAAATACAAAAATGAGCCGGGCATAGTGGTGCGCCCTGTAGTCCCAGCTACTCGGGAGACTGAGACAGGAGAATCGCTTGAACCCGGGAGGCGGAGGTTGCGGTGAGCCGAGATCGCGCCACTACACTCCAGCCTGGGCAACAGAGCGAGACTCCGTCTCAAAAATAATAATAATAACAATTCATTATGAAAATCTGTGCAAGTCATATCACTTTTTATTAGATTTGAATACAAAACGTTGGTAGCAGGCGGCAAAAATTTAATAACATAGATGAGAGTAAATTTCAATATTGGGGAAATTCCATCCATTGCTTTTAAATATTTCTGTAAGTTTGAAAAAAGTATCGCCGGGCGCGGTGGCTCAAGCCTGTAATCCCAGCACTTTGGGAGGCCGAGACGGGCGGATCACGAGGTCAGGAGATCGAGACCATCCTGGCTAACACGGTGAAACCCCGTCTCTACTAAAAAATACGAAAAACTAGCCGGGCGAGGTGGCGGGCGCCTGTAGTCCCAGCTACTCGGGAGGCTGAGGCAGGAGAATGGCGTAAACCCGGGAGGCGGAGCTTGCAGTGAGCCGAGATCGCGCCACTGCACTCCAGCCTGGGTGACAGAGCCAGACTCCGTCTCAAAAAAAAAAAAAAAAGAAAAAGAAAAAAGTATCATTATTTTGTTTCCTGGGCAGAACATCGCAGTCTAGCTTTGCGATTTCAAAACCAAAGCATAGTTTGAGACGTAGGTGACAACTGATAATGAACCGGTAACTGGACTCTATAAAACTGATGACCTTAGCCACCATGTCTCATATTCTTTTTTTTTTTTTTTTTTTTTTTTTTGAGACGGAGTCTTGCTCTGTCACCCAGGCTGGGGTGTAGTGGCCGGATCTCAGCTCACTGCAAGCTCCACCTCCCGGGTTTACGGCATTCTCCTGCCTCAGCCTCCTGAGTAGCTGGGACTACAGGCGCCCGCCACCTCGCCCGGCTAGTTTTTTGTATTTTTTAGTAGAGATGGGGTTTCACCGTGTTAGCCAGGATGGTCTCGATCTCCTGACCTCGTGATCCACCCGTCTCGGCCTCCCAAAGTGCTGGGATTACAGGCTTGAGCCACCGCGCCCGGCCCATGTCTCATATTCTTTTTTTTTTTTTTTTTTTTTTTTTTTTTTTTTGAGACGGAGTCTCGCTCTGTCACCCAGGCTGGAGTGCAGTGGCCAGATCTCAGCTCACTGCAAGCTCCGCCTCCCGGGTTCCCGCCATTCTCCTGCCTCAGCCTCCCGAGTAGCTGGGACCACAGGCGCCGCCACCTCGCCCGGCTAATTTTTTGTGTTTTTAGTAGAGACGGGGTTTCGCCGTGTTAGCCAGGATGGTCTCGATCTCCTGACCTAGTGATCCGCCCGTCTCGGCCTCCCAAAGTGCTGGGATTACAGGCTTGAGCCACCGCGCCCGGCCTCATATTCTTAAAGGCAAGTCCCAACAAGATGCAGAATAAATCTATCGGTAATGCAATTCTCCAGGGATCAAGTGGCAAATGCACTGTAGTTAAATTATGGTACAATAGAATGCCACGAAGCCATTAAAACTGATGAACATTTTTTAAAAATTGATATAGAAGGCCGGGCGCGGTGGCTCAAGCCTGTAATCCCAGCACTTTGGGAGGCCGAGACGGGCGGATCACGAGGTCAGGAGATCGAGACCATCCTGGCTAACACGGTGAAACCCCGTCTCTACTAAAAAATACAAAAAACTAGCCGGGCGAGGTGGCGGGCGCCTGTAGTCCCAGCTACTCGGGAGGCTGAGGCAGGAGAATGGTCTAAACCCGGGAGGCGGAGCTTGCAGTGAGCTGAGATCCGGCCACTGCACCCCAGCCTGGGCGACAGAGCAAGACTCTGTCTCAAAAAAAAAAAAAAAAAAAAAAAAAAATTGATATAGAAAAAATATTCCATTTATGTAGAATTGCCTCCAAGTGTGTTTTTTGTTTGTTTGTTGAGTCGAGTCTCGCTCTGTCGCCCAGGCTGCAGTTCAGTGGCACGGTCTCTGCTCACTGCAAGCTCCGCCTCCCGAGTTCACGTCATTCTCCTGCCTCAGCCTCCCGAGTAGCTGGGACTACAGGCGCACGCTGCCACGCCCGGCTAATTTTTTTGTATTTTTAGTAGAGACGGGGTTTCACCGTGTTAGCCACGCTCGTCTCGATCTCCTGACCTCGTGATGTGCTCGCCTCGGCCTCCCAAAGTGCTGGGATTACAGGCGTGAGCCACCGCGCCCAGCCAACCTCCAAGTATGTTTATAAAGAGGTTTTTAGAAGGCTCTTTGGGGCTCCGTGCAGTGGCTCATGCCTGTAATCCCAAACACTTTGGGAAGTGGAAGTGGGAGGATCACTTGAGGCCAGGAGTCTGAGACCAGCCTGGGCAACATAGTGAGTGCCCATCTCTACAGAAAATAGAAAAGCTAGCCCAGCCTGGTGGTGGGTGCCTGTAGTCACCACTACTGGGGAGTCTGAGGTGGGAGGAAACTCTTCAGCCCAGGAGTTCAAGATTACAGCAAATTATGATTGTGCCACTCACTCCAGTCTGAGCCACAGAGTGAGATCCTGTCTCAGAAAAAAAAAAAAAAAAAAAAGGTGGCTGGGAGCAGTGGCTCACACCTGTAATCCCAGCACTTTGGGAGGCCGAGGCTGATGGATTGCTGAAGGTCAGGAGTTCGAGACCAGACTGGCCAACATGGTGAAACCCCGTATCTACTAAAAATACAAAAATTAGCAGGTCGTGGTGTGGTGATGGGCTTTTCTTTTTTCTTTTCTTTTTTTTTTCCCCAGACGGAGTCTTGCTGTCGCCCAAAGCTGGAGTGCAGTGGCATGATCTCGGCTCACTGCAACCTCCACCTCCCAGGTTCAAACAATTCTCCTGTCTCAGCCTCCCGAGTAACTTAGTTGCCCATGTTATGCACCCCTAGCATACTGTACTTCCCATACCAGGCCAGTCCCCACTCTTCAAGGCAGTGGCTTGTCTAATTGACTCTTTCCCCCAGCCAGATGGTGAACAAAGTGAGGGCAAGGACTGTACCCATGAGACTCCTGTGTTCCCAGTGCCCAGCAGAATGCCAGGCACAGTTTGCACATGGTAGTTCACGCCTGTAATCTCAGCATTTTGGGAGGCTGAGGCAGACAGATCACTTGAGGTGATCTGTCCAGCCTGGCCGACATGTTGAAACCCACCTCTATCAAAAATACAAAAATTAGCCAGGCGTGGTGGTGGGCACCTGTAATCCCAGCTACTAAGGAGGCTGAGGCAAGAGAATTGCTTGAACCCTGAAGGCAGAGGTTGCCATGAGCCGAGATCGCGCCACTGCACTCCAGCTTGGGCAACAGAGTGAGACTCCACCAAAAAAAAAAAAAAGCCAGGCACAGAGAAAGCTCTCCACACATACTTACTGAGAAAAAGAACCCCTGAATAGATAACTGCATTAATAAATCAATTTTCTGAATCTGTTCAGATGAGGACCAAACCTTCAGTTCCCCAAGGTGATATCCTATCCCTTGTTGAAACATCTTGGAGAGTTTTCTGATAGCAATGTCCCTCTGCAACACTGTGTAGACCCTCCAGCAGCCACCGGACCAAGGTCAACCCAGTATAAACTTGGTGGCAATAGAAAGTTTTCATTCATCAGTTAAACAGGAGCACTGTATTAGCCACCGGGCATACCTTGATTTAGAATAAGGGGCACCTAGGCCAACACTGAACATGTATAACACTGAACACGTATAACACTGAACATGTACAACAAACAATAATGTATAAAATGGAGGTATTGCAGGGTAACCTCTTGAGGGTTATTTTCTACTGGTGGTGGGTGGTTTAAGGATGTTTTAAGGTGACATCTGAGCTGTGTCTAAAGGGCAACAGAAGTTAAGTTAGCCACACTATTCTGACTTGTCCACCTCAGAGTACTTTCAAAGAAAGAAAAGCTCCTACTAACTTTTAAATCAGCCAAGAGTATTGTTTCATCAAAAGAGTTGAATTTCATGTTTGTTGCATACTATTGGGGTTGTAGGTAGTGAAAAAGAGTGTTTGCCTCTTCACAGAACAAAGAGCTTATTGTTTAATATGATTACACAATACCATCTTTCTGAGCTAACCCTGATTTTAGTCCTTGTAGGAATTTGGCCAGTTTCTGCATTTGCTATAGATGTCCACATTTCTGGCAGACACTGAAAGATTTAGAAAATGATTGTACTTTATACACAGATCACTCAGGCATACTGATGGCAGGCTATGGAGTGTACTATTAGATTGGCACACACCAGGGTGCCAGCTCTAGCAGAAAGAGGATTTTTAAAATAAAAACTCTTCTCATGTATGAACTATTGGGAGAGAGTATGTGCATTTCGAAAATTCGAATACGTATATTGCATATTTCAGAGTATTGGGATTCATTAATTTTGTTCTGATATACTTCCCCAAGTCTCGCCTATAATTATAAACTTCAAGGACATGGAAACAACGTTCATGTATAGAGACAATGGAAAAGAAAAATACAAAATACAAGTAAGTTTAGGCTTTATTGAAAATCACGGGGCCCGGCGTGGTAGCACATATCTGTAATCCCAGCACTTTGGGAGTTCGAGGCAGGGGGATTGCTTGAGGCCAGGAGTTCAAGACCAGCCTGGGCAACATAGGGAGACCCCATCTCCACAAAAAATAAAAAATTAGCCTTAGCCAAGTGTGGTGGTGCGTACCTGTAGTCACAGCTACTTGGGAGGCTGAGGCAGGAGGATTGTTTGAGCCTGAGAAGTTGAGGCTGCAGTGAGCTGTGATCATGCCAGTGCATTCCAGCCTGGGTGACAGAGTAAGACTCTGTCTCAAAACAAAGCAAATTTTTTTTTTGAGACGGAGTCTTGCTGTGTCACCTAGGCTAGCGTGCAAAGTGAGACCCTGACTCAAAACAATTAAAACTTTTTTTTTTTTTGAGACAGAGTCTCACTCTGTTACCCAGGCTAGAGTGCAGTTGGCATGATCTCGGCTCAATGCAATCCTGGGTTCAAGTGATTCTCTTGCCTCAGCCTCCTGAGTAGCTGGGATTACAGGCACGAGCCACCATGCCCAGCTAATTTTTGTATTTTTAGTAGAGATGGGGTTTCACCGTGATGGTCAGGCTGGTCTCAAACTCCCGACCTCGTGATCCACTGGCCTCAGCCTCCCGAAGTGCTGGGATCACAGGTGTGAGCCACTGTGCCCAGTCAAACAATTTTTTTTAAGTTGTGTTTTTTGTTGTTGTTTTTTTGGTTTAAGTGACAGAATCTCTCTCTCTCTGTTACCCTGGCTGGAGTGTAGTGGTTTTCATCCTAGCCCACTACAGCCTCGAATTGGGCAACAGAGCAAGACTCTGTCTCAAAAAAAAAGAGAAAAGAAAGGGCCGGGCTCGGTGGTTGACGCCTGTAATCCCAGCGTTTTGGGAGGCCAAGGCGGGTGGATCACCTGAGGTCAGGAGTTCGAGACCAGCCTGGCCAACATGGTGACACCTCATCTCTACTAAGAAAACACAAAAATTAGGCCAGGCACAGTGGCTCATGCCTGTACTCCCAGCACTTTGGGAGGCTGAGGTGGGCAGATCACCTGAGGTTGGGAGTTCGCGACCAGGCTGACCAACATGGAGAAACCCCGTCTCTACTAAAAAATACAAAACTAGCCGGCCGTGGTGGCGCATGCCTGTAATTCCAGCTACTTGGGAGGTTGAGGCAGGAGAATAGCTTGAACCTGGGAGGCGGAGGTTGCGGTCAGCCAAGATCGCACAATCACACTCCAGCCTGGGCAATAAGAGCAAAACTCCATCTCAAAAAAACAAAAAATTAACTGGATGTGGGAGCACGTGCCTGTAATCCCAGCTTCTTGGGAGGCTGAGGCAGGAGAATTGCTTGAACCTGGGAGGTGGAGGTTGCAGTGAACTGAGATCGCGCCACTGCACTCCAGCCTGGACGACAGAGCAAGAATCCAACTCAAGAAAAAGAAAAAAGAAGAGAAGAAAAGAAAAGAGAAGAGAAAAGAAAAGAGAACCATCCTGGGCAACCTGGTGAAACCCCATCTCTACTAAAAATACAAAAAATTAGCCAGGCATAGTGGCGGGCACCTGTAATCTCAGCTACCCTAGAGGCTGAGGCAGGAGAATCCCTTGAACCCAGAAGGGTGGAGGTTGCAGTGAGCCGAGATTGTGCCACTGCACTCTATCCTGGGCGACAGAGTGAGACTCAAAAAAAAAAAAAAAAAAAAAAAGAAAGAAAAGAAAGAAATCAACATCCAGTTTACACCACTGTAATTTTGGATTTTTCTGTCACTTGCCATCAAACTGATTCTGAAATCACAGAAAGATATATATAGATTTGCTTCTAGGGAAGAGGGTCTATGCTTTTTCACTCACAGTCACATACACACACACACACACACACACACAGATGCTCACTTCCTCCCATCACCATCCTCTGGAAATGGGTGTTTTCATTTTGGTAATTTAATATCTTAATTTTTTTACATTATTTTCATGTAAATATTATCCACAACCTAGTTGTATAGTATCCTATTAGTAATTTCTTTTTTATGTTTCTTTTTTTGTTTTTTTTAATTGAGATAGGGTCTTGCTCTGTTGCCCAGGCTGGTCTCAAACTCCTGGACTCAAGTGATCCTCCCGCCTCAGTGGGAGCCACGGTGCCCTGCTCCATGTTTCTTTTCTCTTCTATTTTCCTATATCCTGTTTTGCTACAGACAGTTCCAGGGTTACAATTTTTTGATGTTACAATGGTGCCAAAGTGATATGAATTCAGTAGATTGACTTCGAGTACCCATACAACCATTCTGTTTTTCACTTTCAGTACAAGTATTCAATAAAGCACATGAGATATTCAACACTTTATTGTAAAACAGCTTTGTGTTTGATGATTTTGACCAACTGTAGGCTAATGTAAGTATTATGAGCTTGGCCGGGCGTGGTGGCTCATGCCTGTAATCCCAGCACTTTGGGAGGCCGAGGTGGGCGGATCACCTGAGGTCAGAAGTTCGAGACCAACCTGGCTAACATGGTGAAACCTCATCTCTACTAAAATACAAAAATTAGCCGGGCATGGTGGCTGGCACCTGTAATCCCAGCTAGTTGGGAGGCTGAGGCAGGCGAATCGCTCGAACCTGGGAGGTGGAGGTTGCAGTGTGCTGAGATGGTGCCATTGCACTCCAGCCTGCGCGATAGAGCAAGACTCCATCTCAAACAAATAAACAAACAAACGTATTATGAGCTTACATTAAGGTGGGCTAGGCTAAATTATGATGTTTGGTAGATTGTTTTTTTTTTTTTTTTTTTGAGACGGAGTCTTGCTCTGTCTTACCCAGGCTGGAGTGCAATGGTGTGATCTTGGCTTTGCGCAACCTCTGCCTCCCAGGTTCGAGCAATTCTCCTGTCTCAGCCTCCCGAGTAGCTGGGACTACAGGCATGTGCCACTACACCTTGCTAATTTTGTATTTTTAGTAGAGAAGGGGTTTCACCATGTTGGCCAGGCTGGTCTCGAACTCCTGACCTCAGGTGATCCACCTGCCTTGGCCTCCCAAAGTGCTGGGCTTACAGGCGTGAGCCACCACACCCAGTCACGTTAAGTGTATTAAATGCATTTTCCTCTTATGATATTTTAAACTTCTGATGGGTTTATTGGAACATAACCCCATCATAAGTCAGGGAACATCTGTACTTTGTAGATGATCTCAACTTTGTCTTCTAATACTACTAACGAAGTTTTGATCAATGTCATTATATTTTATTTAATTTTTATTTAATTATTAATTTTTGAGACAAGGTCTTGCTCTGTCACCGAGGCTGAGTGCAGTGGTATGATCATAGCTCACTGCAGCCTTGACCTCCAGGGCTCAAGTTGAGGCAGGAAAATAGGGTCTGGAGGCAGGGACTATAAGGCCGATTCACACTTCAGCTATGACATGAAATATCCTCTCCATAGGGCGTAGGCCAAGTAAATGACTTTGTAACTTTATCCTCTTCATTTACATAGGGCATACCTCAAGTAGAGGGTACTTTTAAACTCCCAAAAATTCTGAAACAGGACCTTTGAGCTATGCTCAGGCCCACTCGAACACTGTGGAGTGTACTTTCATTTTCAATAAATCCCTTAATTCCTTCCTTGCTTTGTTTGTGCGTTTTGTCTAATTCTTTGTTCAAGACGCCAAGAACCTGGACACTCTTCCCCGGTAACAAAGTGATCCTCCCACCTCAGCCTCCCAAATAGCTGGGACTAGAGGCATGCACCACCATGCCTGGCTAATTTTTATTTATTTATTTATTTGTTTATTTATTTATTTATTTATTTCATTTTATTGGTAGAGACTTGGTGTTACTATGTTGCCCAGGCTGGTCTTGAACTCCTGGGCTCAAAGGATCCTCCCTCCTTGGCCTTCCAAAGTGCTGGGATTACAGGTGTGAGCCACTGCACGCAGCCTGCAGGACAATTCTTTTTTTTTTTGAGATGGAGTTTCACTCTTGTTGCCCAGGCTGGAGTGCAATGGCCTGATCTTGGCTCACTGTAATCTCTGCCTCCCGGGGTCAAGCAATTCTCCTGCCTCAGCCTCCCAAGTAGTTGGGATTACAGGCATGCACCACCACCATGCTTGGCTAATTTTGTATTTTTAGTAGAGACGGGGTTTCACCATGTTCAAGCTGGTCTCGAACTCCTGACATCAGGTGATCCTCCTGCCTTGGCATCCCAAAGTGCTGGGATTACAGGCGTGAGCCACGGTGCCAGGCTGACAATTCTTTTTTTTTTTTTTTTTTTTTTTTTGAGACGGAGTCTCGCTCTGTAGCCCAGGCTGGCCGGATCCCAGCTCACTGCAAGCTCCGCCTCCCGGGTTCACGCCATTCTCTGGCCTCAGCCTCCCAAGTAGCTGGGACTACAGGCGCCCGCCACCTCGCCCGGCTAGTTTTTTTTTGTATTTCTTAGTAGAGACGGGGTTTCACCGTGTTAGCCAGGATGGTCTCGATCTCCTGACCTCGTGATCCACCCCTCTCGGCCTCCCAAAGTGCTGGAATTACAGCTTGAGCCACCGCGCCCGGCCCAGGCTGACAATTCTTGAAGAGTAAATACCTTTTCCCATCAAAAGGAATCAAGATTCCTCGAAGAATTGCCTGCTTCCAGGTCTGAGGAAAGGAAATGTAAATTATTACCGATTTTTCTTATTTTTTTCTTACTATGTTAAGCACAGAAATTCCCAAAAACATAACCACAAATAGTTAAAAAAAAAAAAAAAAAAAAAAAGATGGCCAGGCGCGGGTGGCTCACGTCTGTAATCCCAGCACTTTGGGAGGCCCGGGAGGGTGGATCACCTGAGGTCCAGAGTTCGACACCAGCCTGACCAACATGGAGAAACCTCGTCTCTACTAAAAATACAAAATTAGCCAGGTATGGTGGCACATGCCTGTAATCCCAGCTACTTGGGAGGCTGAGGCAGGAGAATCGCTTGAACCCGGGAGGCAGAGGTTGCGGAGAGCCGAGATCACACCATTGCACTCCAGCCTGGGCGGCAAGAGCAAAACGCCCTCTAAGAAAAAAAAAAAAAAAAGATATAGCCGCCATTTTGGTGTAAGCCTTCAGTTTTTTTTTTTCTATGCATATGAGGCAGGAGAATAGGGTCTGGAGGCAGGGAACCTAAGGCCAATTCACGCTAGCTTCCTAGAACTAAGTCAAAAGGAAAACCCCGACTTTCCACACCTAAATAACAAAAGGATTGGAAGCTACTCCCTTTGCAAATCCCCCGCTCCACACCTTTTCTGTGTGGCAGATGGAAAATTGAAAGCATTTCTGATTGGTTGCTCTCTTCTCTTCTGATTGGTTGCTCCCCTCCCCTCCCCTCCCTCCCTCCCCCCCTCGTCTCTTCCCTCTTCTCTTCTCTTTCCTCTTTTCGGAAGGAGTCTACCTCTGTGGCCCAGGCTGGAGTGCAGTGGCGCCTTCTCAGCTCACTGCAATCTCTGCCTCCCAGGTTCAGGCGATTCTTGTGCCTCAGCCTCTCAAGTAGCTGGAATTACAGGCATGTGCCACCACACCCGGCTAATTTTTGTATTTTTAGTAGAGATGGGGTTTCATCATGTTGGCCAGACTGGTCTCAAACTCCTGCCCTCAGGTGATCCATCCGCCTTGGCCTCCCAAAGTGCTGGGGTTCCAGGCGTGAGCCACCACGCCTAGCCTGATTGGTTGCTTTCTGTAGCCAATCAGACGTTTGCATGGGAGTGAGTGTAACTTTGTAACTACACTTCATCCTCTGATTGGTTGCTTTCCACAACCAATCAGACTGATTGCAGGCCACTATTTCATTTACATAGGATGTACACCACGTAACCAATGGAAAACCTCTAGAGGGTATTTAAACCCCAGAAAATTCTGGGGCTCTTGAGCTGCTATACTAGGCCTGCTCCTGCCTTGTGGGATGTACTTTTGTTTTCAATAAATCTCTGCTTTTGTTGCTTCATTCTTTCCTTGCTTTGTGCGTTTTGTCCAATTCTTTGTTCAAAACGCCAGGAACCTGGACACCCTCCACCAGTAACACATACGCATGCCCAACACACACATACACGGGCATTTTTGGAAGAAAAAGTGTAATCATATTAAATATTTTTGTAAATTCCCTTTTATATTTCATTTAACATTATATTGTGAACCTTCTCTCATGTCAAATGTAGCGCTTTGACGTCATTTTTTAAAGCATTCAAGAAATCCTTTATCCAAAAGAAATCACAGTCAGGGCATTGATGAACAAAACAAATTGGTTCAGTTTCCCAGGTGGACTCTGGACTGGGCCTTTTCCCTGCCTTGCAGGCTGCAGTCATGCTTGGGAGCTACAGCATTAATCTAAAGGGCAATGACTCAGCTTCATTTGCATAACCATGGTGCACTGCATGCAAAACATTTACAAGTTAAAAGCCGTAGGTGTCCTTTAAACCTATTGTTTTGAAGAATGATACTTTTCTTTACACTTTCGCCTGAAAGAACTGCTGTATGTATTTGAGCTGGGCTTAATTTCACCCTCAGTGTACCAGAGGTGGCTGTTACCTGGCAACTGCCTTTCCGAGGTTGCTGTTGTTGCGGTTTTTTCTCTTTAGATTGTTTGAGTTAGTCGCTTTTTTTTTTTTTTTTAAATTTTTATTGTTATTGTTTTATGAGACAGGGTCTTGTTCTGCTATCCACACTAGATTGCAGTGGTGCAAATATGGCTCACAGTAGCTTTGGCCTCCTGGGCTCAGGCCATTCTCTTGCCACTGCAGTAAATGCCCAGCTAATCTTTTATTTTTACTTTTTATGTATTTGGTTTTTTTTGAGACGGTAGAGTTTGTTGGGGGTTTTTTTGTTTGTTTTATGAGATAGTCTTTGTTGGGTTTTTGTTTTTTGAGACAGTTGCCCCGTCGCCCAGGCTGGAGTACAGTGGTGCAGTCACAGCTCACTGCAACCTTGACCTCCCAGGCTCAAGTGATCCTCCCACCTCAGCCTCCCGAGTAGCTGGGACTACAAATGCATGCCACCATGCCTGGCAAATTTTTAGTTTTTTTATTAGAGATGGAGTCTCACTATGTTGCTCAGGCTGGTATAGAACTCCTGGGCTTAAGGGATCTGCTAGCCTTGGGCTCCCAAGGTGCTGAGATTATAGGTGTGCCAGGCCCAGTCAGTAGAGTTTTAACTGGGTGTTTTATTGATGTGTGTAATGTTGGGACCTGTCTTCTTGTTTTATGTAGCTGTAGTTTCTTGATTTCTCTTATGCTATGTAATATCTGACTTTTACGGTAGCTGTTTCTTTTAGTTCTACTACATATGTAGTATAGTTATACCTGTATTTGGAGTTTACATAGGTCTTCTCTCCAATCTTGCATTTTCTGTTTAACATTACATTTATGAGATTCATAGATTCACTCACAGCATTGTGCACAGCTGTTATTTTTTCGTGTTCTTGGCTCTTCTCTATGGTTATTACATTGTCATTATAATTCCATTCTACTGTTGATGCACATTTGGGTTGGGTGCAGCCTGAGGTCACTAGAACATCACTTTTATTGACAGTTGTGCATGTACCACCTACTAGCACATGCCATATGTTGTTTTTATTTTCCACTTTACTAAGTAATGGTAGTTATTTTCATAAGTGGTTAATACATTTGGTACTCCCCAGGAGAGGAACTGCTTGCTGGGCAAAGAGAAGTACATATTCAACTTTTCATTGAAGTAATGCCAGTTTTGGCTTTCTTCCAAAGAGATTGTGCCAGTATATAGTCGCGCCAATAGCATGTCGATGTTCCTGTTGTTTCACATGCTTACTAACTCTTGATATTTTCAGACTTCTTTTTTTTTTTTTTTTTTTTTGGAGATGGGGTCTCACTCTGTCGCCCAGGTTGGAGTGCAGTGGCACGATCTCAGCTTCCTGCAACCTCTGCCTCCCAGGTTCAAGTGGTTCTCCCACCACAGTCTCCCAAGCAGCTGGGACTACAGGCGCGCACCACCATGCCCAGCTAATTTTTTGTATTTTAGTAGAGATGGGGTTTCATCATGTTGCCCAGGCTGGCCTCGAACTCCTGAGTTCAGGCAGTCTGCCCACCTCAGCCTCCCAAAGTCCTAGGATTGATTACAGGCGTGAGCCACTGAGCCCAGCCTTCAGACTTCTACATTTTTGACTATCTGATGGGTGTAAAATGTATCACTTAAAATATTTGCACACAATTCCATCGTGTGGATGAACAATCATTTGTTCGAATCAAGGTTCTGGTGTACGACATATAGGTAGCTGCCAATTTTTCTGTTGTATACTCAAAGCAGTGCTTGTCTAATTACTTCCTTAGCATGAATTCCAATAGTAGAAATGTTGGGTTAAATGTTCCTCACATTTAACATTTTGATGCTTGTTACCCGACTGCCATTTGGAAAGATTTAACAATTTTACATTCCCATTTACAGTATTTTTATGCTTTTTCCCCATCCCTGTGTCAAAATTAGGTATTAAAAGAAATCAAAAATTAGCTGGGCATGGTGGCTGGTGCCTGTAATCCCACTACTCCAGAGGCTGAGGCAGGAGAACCGCTTGAACCCTGGAGGCAGAGGTTGCAGTGAGTGGAGATCGCACCACTGCACTCCAGCCTGGGCGACAGAGCGAGACTCCGTCTCAAAAAAAAAACAAAAAAACCCAAAAAATTCTAAAGGATGCATGTCCTTAATTTTAGAAGTCAAATTACACAAGGCTTTTAAAACAACGGAGACCCCTGACCAGTGCTTCTCTCTCTGTAACTACCAATGGGTTCATTTTACCCACTGCCCAGATAGAGCCGATTTATCAAAACAAGGGAATTGTAATAGAGTTTAATTCACACAGAGCTGGCCGAACAGGAGACCGGAGTTTTATTATTACTGTGAATAGAAAATATCTTGGGCCCCCAAAATCACTAAGCTAAAGGGAAAATTCAAGCTGGGAACTGCTCAGGGCAAACTTGCCTCCCATTCTATTCAAAGCCATCCCGCTGCTCACTGAGATAAATGCATATCCGATTGCCTCCTTTGGAAAAGCTAATCAGAAACTCAATGCAAACTATTGTCTCTCACCTACTTGTGACCTGAAAGCCCTCTCCCTGCTTGGAGTTGTCACCTTTTGATTCCACTTGTCCCGCCTTTCCGGACCAAACCAATGTTCATCTTACATATGTTGATTGGTGTCTCATGTCTCCCTAAAATGTACAAAACCAAGCTGTGCTCTGACCACTTTGGGCACATGTCGTCAGGACCTCCTGAGACTGTATCATGGGCACCCATCCTCAACCTTGGCAAAATAAAATTTCTAAATTAACTGAGGCCTGTCTCAGATTTTTGAGGTTCACTTTACTCAAGTCAGTCTCCCTGAAGATTTGGAAACTGAGGTTTTTAAAGGATAATTTGGTGGGTAGAGGGCTAAGGAGTGGGGAGCGCTGATTGGTCAGGTCAGAGATGAAATCCTAGGGAGTCAGTCGAAGCTGTCCTCTAGCAATGAGTCGGTTCCTGGGTGGGGACCACAACACCAGATGAGCCAGTTTATTGATCTGGGTGGCGCCAGCTAGTCCATTCAGTGCAGGGACTGAAAAATATCTTGAACACCAACCTTAGGTTTTACGGTAGTGGGTAGTGATGTTATCCCTAGGAGCAATTGAGGAGGTTTAGAATCCTGTGGCCTCGGCCGGGCGCGGTGGCTCAAGCCTGTAATCCCAGCACTTTGGGAGGCCGAGACCGGCGGATCACGAGGTCAGGAGATCGAGACCATCCTGGCTAACCCAGTGAAACCCCGTCTCTACTAAAAAATACAAAAAACTAGCCGGGCGAGGCGGCGGGCGCCTGTAGTCCCAGCTACTCGGGAGGCTGAGGCAGGAGAATGGCGTGAACCCGGGAGGCGGAGCTTGCAGTGAGCTGAGATCCGGCCACTGCACTCCAGCCTGGGCGACAGACCGAGACTCCGTCTCAAAAAAAAAAAAAAGAATCCTGTGGCCTCTAGCTGCAAGACTCCAGAACCATAATTTATTTTTTAATTTTTATTTATTTATTTATTTTTGAGACAGAGTTTCACTCTTGTTGCCCAGTCTGCAGTGCAATGGCACTACCTCGGCTCGCTGCAACCTCTGCCTCCCAGGTTCAAGCGATTCTCTTGCCTCAGCCTCCTGAGTAGTTGGGATTACAGGCACCCGCCACCACACCCGGCTAATTTTTGTATTTTTAGTAGAGACGGGGTTTCACCATGTTGGCCAGGCTGGTCTCGAACTCCTGACCTCAGGTGATCTGCCCACCTCAGCCTCCCAAAGTGCTGGGATTACAGGGGTGAGCCACCGTGCCCAGGCTATTTTTCTTTTATTATTATTATTTTTTACTTTCTTTTTTTTTTTTTTTTTTTTTTTGAGACGGAGTCTCGCTCTGTAGCCCAGGTTGGAGTGCAGTGGCCGGATCTCAGCTCACTGCAAGCCCCGCCTCCCAGGTTTACGCCATTCTCCTGCCTCAGCCTCCGAAGTAGCTGGGACTACAGGCGCCCGCCACCTCGCCCGGCTAGTTTTTTGTATTTTTTAGTAGAGACAGGGTTTCACCGTGTTAGCCAGGATGGTCTCGATCTCCTGACCTCGTGATCCGCCCGTCTCGGCCTCCCAAAGTGCTGGGATTACAGGCTTGAGCCACCGCGCCCGGCCTTTTTTTTTTTGAGACGGAGTCTCGCTCTGTGGCCCAGGCTCGAGTGCAGTGGCGCCATTTCGGCTCACTGCAAGCTCCGCCTCCCGGGTTTACGCCATTCTCCTGCCTCAGCCTCCCAAGTAGCTGGGACTACAGGCGTCCAACACCAAGCCCGGCTAATTTTTTTGGTATATTTAGTAGAGACGGGGTTTCACCGTGTAAGCCAGGATGGTCTCGATCTCCTGACCTAGTGATCCTCCCGCCTAGGCCTCCCAAAGTGCTGGGATTACAGGCATGAGCCACCGCACCCGGCTATTTTTACTTTCTTGGGCTTTCCAGTAAAGACCAGAAAACCTGCTAGATAAATTCTAAAACAGCTGTAACACTAAACCATAATATTGTGGCTAATTTGTTAGTCCTACAAAGGCAGTCTGGTTCCCACGCAAGAATGGGGTTTGAGGAAAGGGCTGTTATAATTTGTGTCAAAGTTAAATTATAAACTCAGTTCTTCCCAAAGTTAGTTTGGCCTATGCCCAGGAATGAACACAGAAGCAAGATGGAGTCAGTTAGGTCAAATCTACACACTGCCATAACTGTCTCACTGTTATAATTTTTGCAAAGGCCGTTTCACATCCCCAATTCCCACTTCCCAGGAGCCATTTACAACTCTTAGCAGTTTTGTCTGTTTGCATCTATGTCTCATAACAATATGCTTACGCCACTTGCCCTTGATTTTCAGTTGTAGATTGTGCATAGACTGCAAATTGCCCACTCTGATACCAGCTTTTCCTCAGCCTTCAGAGCTATTGCACCTCCAGAATTCCTGAGCCTTTCCAGGCTTCTGAAGCATGAAAGTGTTCTTGTTATCACTTGACTGTTGCTGGCCCTTCTGTTTTTGTCACTATGAATTTACAGCTTTTCTTTTCATTCCTTTATTGTCATTCAGTGGGGTTTGTGGATGGAGTGGCGATAAATGCATATATTTGTGTGAAAACCTAAGATATTGTACATTTCAGAAAACTAAAAAACCAAACCCCACTTTGAAAACAGAACTAAAACAGTATTTATTTTACAAAGGCCTCTTTAAAAATAGGATGACATTTTAGACACAGGTTGTTAAAAAACGTGCAGTCCAACCCTTTCATTGTACTGTTAAAGAAGCTGAGTGTGTCAGGCTGAGTATTTTCACCAAGTTTCCTGACTTTCCACTCGAATCTCTTTCCCCAGCCCCGTGGTTCTCAATCTTGGCTGCTGTTACAAAGTCTTGGAGAGTTTCAAACAACCCTGTACCCTCAGGGCTACATCCCCCGCCAAAAAATCAGTCTCTCTGCAGGGGAGCCTGGGCATCAGTAGCACCTGGACTTGCCAGGAGGTCCTACTGTGCAGCCATGCTTGAGGATGACTACCTGCTGCCAGGAGATTGACCGGTTTAGCCCCATTTCTAAAAGCATGGTAATGTGGACATCAAGACATCCATCACAAGCTCATTATTATTTGTTTCAGACAGGGTCTGGCTCTGTTGCCCAGGCTGGAGTGCAGTGGCCTGATCACAGCTCACTGCAATCTCCTCCTCCCGGGCTCAAGCCATCCTCCCACCTCAGCCTCCCGAATAGCTGGGATTCCAGGTGCCCGCCATCACGCCTAGTTAATTTTTTTTTTTAAATAGAGACGGGCTTTCACCCTGTTGCCCAGGCTGGTCTCTAACTCCTGAGTTCAAGTGATCTGCCCACCTTGGTCTCCGAAAGTGTTGGGATTACAGGCGTGAGCCTCTGTGCCTGGCCTATTTTTATTAATTACCTTTGTGTGTTATCCAGATTTTTTTTTTTTTTTTTGAGACGGAGTCTCGCACTGTCACCCAGGCTGTAGTGTAACGGCGTGATGTCGGCTCACTGCAACCTCTGCCTCCCGGGTTCACGCGATTCTCCTGCCTAAGCCTCCCGAGTAGCTGGAATTACAGGAGCACACCACCACACCCGGCTAATTTTTTGTATTTTTAGTAGAGATGGGGTTTCACTATGTTGGCCAGACTGGTCTCAAACTCCTGACCTTGTGATCCGCCCACCTTGGCCTCCCAAAGTGCTGAGATTACAGGCGTGAGCCACCACACCCGGCCCCAGATTTAAAATAGTATCTATTTTCATGCCTCAATTTCACAAGCATGTATTCTGTTAATCCAATTAACAATGAACACTCAACAATTTTGTTAGTGGCATCAATATGGTGTTCTTGTGCCACAGTCCTTTGATAGTGGCATATTATTTAGCTCAGTTCTCACATGCCACTTATACCCTAAAGCAAATCTCCATGAAACAGTTTAAAATTGCTGAGTGATGTAGTCATTTTGCTATATCAGGATGTTTTCATTGTCTAAGTGCAGTAATGGCAGAGAACATTACGCACTTTATGGCTACTATGCTGATTACAGCTGGACACTGGATACTGTAGGAGTAGTTACTCAAAACCTCCATTATGATGAATTGATCTATTATCTCTATTTATTAGGTCATAGGAGCTGGTTAACGTCGCTGAGTTTTAGCTCTGGCCAGCAAAAAGCACAGTCACTGTTTATTATGGTTAGCAGGGAAGAACAAGAAAAATCACTACGGGCCGGGCGCGATGGCTCAAGCCTATAATCCCAGCACTTTGGGAGGCCGAGACGGGTGGATCATGAGGTCAGGAGATCGAGACCATCCTGGTTAACATGGTGAAACCCCGTCTCTACTAAAAAATACAAAAAACTAGCCGGGCGAGGTGGCGGACGCCTGTAGTCCCAGCTACTCGGGAGGCTGAGGCAGGAGAATGGCGTGAACCCGGGAGGCGGAGCTTGCAGTGAGCTGAGATCCGGCCACTGCACTCCAGCCTGGGTGACAGCGCGAGACTTCATCTCAAAAAAAAAAAAAAAAAGAAAAATCACTACGTATTATCACTCCTTGGGGGCGGGTGGCAGTGAAGGAAAAATCCCACAACAGCCTTGGAATACCAGAGCTACTGACTGTGGGTTAGAATGGTCTTTCATTATGAAGGACAACCCATTGAATTTGAGAAGTCTACAGTGAAAGTAAAATGTGTTCTTAAAATGCAATACTATCTCGAGGCAGTTTTAATTCTAACAATAGGAGCCTACATACCAGATGGCTTTGAAATATTTACAGGTCCTCTTTATCTGAAATTTTAGTTACCCAGGAACAACCATTATAACTTATACCTTGCCACTAAAAGTAAGGTTTATTTATTCAGAAAAAAAGCGTAATACAATTTTTCATTTTGAAATAAATCAGGATGCATTGAATAAATGCTGTTTTAAAAGCCATACTTTCAACAACTGAAATCATAGATGGCTTTATCTAAGTAAATCCCTTAGTGTGAAGACCAGATAAATCATTTGATGATTTGTGAGAAGTATGTAACTGCATGTGATTAAAGCTTCATGTGTATTTGTCATGTCATGACTCGGTAGTTTAGCCTACAGAAGTAATCATTCATTAAAATGGCCCATCTTCCCCACAATAAAACTGATTATAAACCATATCAAAATTTCTGCCACTTTTGGTCAGGCGTAGTGGCTCATGCCTGTAATCCCAGCACTGTGGAAGGCCGAGGCAGATGGATCACCTGAGCTCAGAAGTTCAAGACCAGCCTGAGCAACATGGGGAGACACCCATCTCTACAAAAAATACAAAAAGTAGCCAGGTGTGGTGGTGTGTGCCTGTGGTCCCAGGTACTCAGGAGGCTGAGGCGGGAGGATCCCTTGAGCCTGGGAGGCAGAGGCTGCAGTGAGCTGAGATCCCACCACTGTACTCCAGACCGGGTGACACAGTGAGACCCTGTCTCAAAAAAAAAAAAAAAAAATTCTACCACTCATGCCTGTGATCCCAGCACTTTGGGAGGCCGAGGTGGGCGGATCACCTGAGGCCAGGAGTTCAAGACCAGCCTGGCCAACATGGTGAAACCCCATCTCTACTAAAAATACAAAAATTAGCCAGGTGTGGTGGCACAGGCCTATAATCCCAGCTACTCTGGAGGCTGAGGCAGAAGAATCACTTGAACCCAGGAGGCAGAGGTTGCAGTGAGACGAGACGAGATTGTGGCCATTGCACTCCAGCCAGGGAAACAGAGTGAGCCTCCATCTCAAAAAAAAAAAAAAAAAAAAAAAGAAAAAAGAAAAAAAAGTTGAAAACTAAATTTGCTAAAATTAAATGTGCCTAATTTTCCTAATTAAAAAATGTTTATCTTTACTTAAAAATGGAGGGGGATATCTCACTATTACTAGAAAGAGTAACTATATAAAATAATTTGAATTACTGATGCACATTCAGAGTCCTGGTTTTTAATACCAAAAAGCCATCAAGGCCGGGCGCGGTGGCTCACGCCTGTAATCCCAGCACTTTGGGAGGCCCAGGCAGGCGGATCACCTGAGGTTGGGAGTTCAAGACCAGCCTGACCAACATGGTGAAACCCTGTCTCTACTAAAAATACAAAAATTAGCCGGGTGTGGTGGTGCATGCCTGTAATCCCAGCTACTAGGGAGGCTGAGGCAGGAGAATTTCTTGAACTTGGGAGCCAGAGGTTTCAGTGAGCCGAGACTGCACCATTACACTCCAGCCCAGGCAACAGTGTGAGGCTCTGTTTCAAAAAAGGAAAAAAAAAAGCTGTCAAACAGGCAAATAAAATACTGCAAGTCAGACATAATCATAAGATTTCTGCTGAAACCTTTTAAATGTCTTGAAATCCTATTTTTAACAATATTTTGATTAAAGCAAATCATCTTGATTACAATAGTGCATCTTAAATCACTGGGAGTACAAGTGTAATTGCTGCTTTATCTCTGAAATGGTGTTTCTCTAGTTTTTTTTTTTTTTCAAAAATTACCAATTAAGGTCGGCACGGTGGTTCACGCCTGTAATCCCAGCACTTTGGGAGGTCAAGGCGGGCGGATCATTTGAGATCAGGAGCTCGAGACCAGCCTGGCCAACACGGTGAAACCCCATCTCTGCTAAAAATACAAAAAAATTAGCCGGGCATGGTGGTGGGTGCCTGTAATCCCAGCTACTCCGGAGGCTGAGGCAGGAGAATCGCTTGAACTTGGGAGGTGGAGGTTGCAGTGAGCCGAGATCAAGCCACTGTACTCCAGTCTGGACGACAGAACAAGACTGTCTCCAAAACAAAACAAAACAAAATAAAACAAGGCCTGATTTACCAAGAATATTTCTCATCCCCCTAAAAACTTGCCCCCCCCCCTTATTTTTGAAACAGGGTCTCTGTCACCCAGACTGGAGTGCAGTGGCATGATCACGGCTCACTACAGCCTGGATCTCCTGGGCTCAAGCGATTCTCCTGCCTCAGCCTTCCAAGTAGCTAGGACCACAGGTGCGGGCTACCACGCCTGGCTCATTTGTACTTTTGTAGAGGCAAGGGTCTCCCTATGTTGCCCAGGCTGGTCTTGAACTCCTGAGCTCAAGTAATCTGCCTGCCTCAGCCTCCCAAAGTGCTGGGATTACAGGTGTGAGC